>NC_053447.1:5774337-6374337 GCF_007990345.1 Gossypium hirsutum | reverse complement strand
ATGAAATGTATGAACCATGGGTTCAAGAAATAGATAACGATATAGTTCATGAAATGGTTTTGGTAGTATGAGATGATGTAAAAATATAAGTAAAGAAAAACAAATTGAAATAGCTATTGTTGAGAAATGAGAAGTGAAAATAAAATGATTTGAAATAGTGAAATAATATGTGATTTTAATTGAATACAAGTTATTGAAATTTATTTATGGATCTAATGAATAAATTGAGTGTTAAAAGATTATAAGTGTAAATTGATTATAAAAGAACGAATCGAATTAAAAGATAGTTATTATTATTATTGTTGTTGAAACAAGTTGATTTAATGCACTAAATGTTTATTGAAAGATTAATGGTATAAATTGAATTAAGAAATAGTGTATGAGTTCATTTGAATACAATTTTATAAAATTAGATATTATTTTTTTATTGAAACATATTGGTCTAAATGTTTTAATTTGATTATTAAAAGATTTAAAGTATAAATTGGATATAAATAGAAATGATAATGAATGAGTTGATAAATTGATTGAATTTGTATGAATTTGGAATGAGTTATTAAAATGAGATGTTGAAAAATCCAATAAAATTTAGATAGTGAAATAAGGTATGAATACAATTAAATATAAAATTGAAATATTGCTTATTGTTATTAGTGATCAAGTAGTTTTAAAGTATGAGACAATTAATGAATAATTGTAGACATAAATTAAATGTATATAATTTATCGATTAATGTTATAAATTTGAATTATGGTAATACCACTGAGTATTCCCACGCTCAGCGTACGGTTGTTTCCGTGCGCAGGTTAGTAGAAATTCAGTGTTCAGTCCAGCATCCAGAGTAATCCCGATCTCAGAAAAATTTTAGTGATGTACTTTTCTTTTGATAACGTGGCATGTACCTAAGTAATGCATATACCTAAGTGATGTATAGGGATTAGTCATTTTGAATGTTTGTATCTATGATATTGCTAAAGGAAGATGTGTGAGTATGTGATAATGTTTGGCTTTTAAAATGGTTAAGTATGAATATGTTTGATACTATGTATGTTTAGGTGATAAATCATGCATGGAAATCATGAAAGAGTAAAAATTTACAAAGAAACATATTTCAAGCAGCTACAGTGACGTGACTTTGAAAAATCACCTAGGATAGTATATAATTAGTTAGAAGGTGATTGATATGTAGATTGGAAGCTTTTTGAGTCTATTTTCATGGAAAAATAACGGTTTAACAAAAGGAATTTTATATTTTGAGATATGTGAATTTTAATGAGACAGGGTCAGATCTGTTTTTGGAGTCCCCTGTTCTGAGTTTAGAAAATCATTAAAAATTGTACAAAAATATTTTCGAGCTGTATTTTACATTCTTAGATTCCTTAATGAGTCTATTTTCTGTAGAAACAAGTGAGAACATCATATGAAAATCCTATAATGAGAAAATTTATTTTTAGTGGCAAGAGGTTAGGATAGTCAAGTGGTGAAATAGGAGAGATTTTAACTAATAAACGGTACTAATTGGCTAAACCAAAAATTCTAAAAATTTTATGGTAGGAAGATATATGAGTCTAGTTTCAGGGAAAATTTACGGAATTAAATTTTGAGTCTCGTAGCTGGAGTTATAATTAATTTAGTAACTGTTGCACGATTGGGTATATTTGCTGTAAATAGTGAAATAAATTTTCAAAACAAGTTTTTATACTCCGAATTAGTAAGATAAGCTAAGTATGCCTCATGCTCGACTTCGGAAATGGTCTCGAGTAAGGGGTGTTACAATAGGTCATTTTATGACATCTCTTCTCACCCATTCTTGACTTTAACCTATACAACTCAAATTTCATACTTATAGGTCATAACAAGATCTTCAAAACAATCAATTCCTAACTTTAATATGGTTATATTATCACATATATTCTAACATTCTAACTAGAACATAAATCAATTCACTCATAAATTACCTATATCAACATGCTTATCAATTCATTCATTACTATGCTTAGAAATTATTCATCCATTAAACACACCAACACTTATACCAAACATGACAAAACCATACATATATAAGTTGACTGGAAACATAAGCATAGTGTAATTTTTATCATCTACACAACCATTTAAATCCCTATACATGCCGTATAAAACATAGTATGTATAGATAGGGGTGTGCAAAATTCGGGTAAAACCGAAAAAATTAGATTAACCGACTGAATTCGGATAATCGGTCGGTTAACCGATTTTTTTCGGTTGGGGGTCGGCTAATTATTTTTTAATTTTTCAGTTAATGGTTAATTCGGTTCGAAACCGGCCGGTTAACCGAATTTTTTCGGTTTAACAAAAAAAATTAATAAATAAAATTATAATATATAAATAGACCCACTGTTCACCTAAACCCAATCCAAACTCAAGTATCCAACCCAACCCAACCCAATCATAAAAATTACAAATAATTTAATAACTAAAAATAATTTAATTTCAAGACTTATGTAATGTTAGTGATTCAAAGACTTATGTAATGTTTTAAATTATATAGTGATTCAATTCGGTTAATTTGGGTAATTCGGTTAATTCAGTTAATTCGGGTAATTCAGTTAATTTTTAACCAAAAATAAAAAAAACATATAATTTTTGGTTAATTCGGTTAACCGACCAAACTAACCGAAAAAATTTCAGTTCGGTTAATTTTTTTAAAAAAATTTTGGTTCAGTTAACGGTTAAAAATTTTGAAAGGTCGGTTAATTCGGTTAATGTTATTTCGGGTCGGTTAACCGACTAAACACCCCTATGTATAGCAAAATCTATCGGGGCAAGTTGGATAGTGTGATACAATGTGTTGATCCGATCTCCCGACTTTTAGAAAATCTACAAAGAACATTAAACAATAGAAGTACGCTTAAAGAAGCTTAGTAACTTCATTGGCTTTAAACATAAATCTTACGAAATTAATATAATAAATTCAATAATTAATTAATAATACATTCTTCCTGTAAAAAATACAACATAATTCGATGAATACTTTTCCCTCAAATCAATATCAATAAAAAATGATAAATCTTTCAATTTCAATCACATAAGTCTTTTGCCAAACCTCGCCAAATCGGAGAACGACTTATAGATATGAGTACATTGTATTCAAAAGCCCGAAGGCTGCACAGAAGCACGTAAATGGAAAACAGAAACCCAAAGGGTTGAGCGAAGCTCATAGGAACTGTATGGAAACCCATTAAGGTTAAACGGAAACTCATATGAGTTAAGAGAAGCTCGTGAGAGCTAAACGGAAAGTAAACACAAAAGTTCGCAACAAATGCTGAACATTGGTTTACTTAGGTAAATTGCCATCAATTCAGCATTTACATTTTCTATCAATTCATCCTTTACATTTTCCGTCAGTTCCTCCTTTATATTTTCCGTCAATTTATCCTTTACATTATTCGTCAATTCATCATTTACCAAAGAACGATTATACTCAATCATGCGTCTCCACTCGGTTTTGAACATTCAAATCAATTTCATAATTTAACAGTAAAATTTGTTTTTAACAATAGATATAAATAAATACATAATAAAATTCATCAAGTTAATAAATAAATATAAAAATTTAACCATACGAACTTACCTGAGTTAAATTGTAAGATTTGTAGTAATTCAGGGACTATTCTGTTATTTTTCCTTTTTCACGTTTGTCTACGGGCTCTTGATCTAAAATGTAAAATTATTCATTTATCAGCATATATTTAAATTTCAGTCCACTTCACAATTAATACCCTCAATTTTCAAAATTACACTATTACCCCAATTTTTTTTATAATTTTTACAATTTAGTCCTTCACCAATTAGCCTATTAATTGAGCTAACTTTTCTCAATTGACAATTTATCTAGATATTCTAAGCTATCATACTGTCTTTGATCAACAAAATTTTAGTATCAAACCCTAAATTTTAATATTTTCACAATTTAGTCCTAAAATCAATTTTTTTAAAATCACTTGATAAAAATACCATATAACAAAATTAAAGCTCTAAATCCATGTTAATTCATCACAAACTTCCAACACTCATCAATGGTAACTTTCAAAATTACCCATAAAATCAAAAACTAATGAAATAGATAGTTGGACCTAGTTGTAAAAGTCTTAAAAACACAAAAAATTTAAGAAAAGAGCAAGAATTAAACTTACTTGAAGCAAAAATAA
Source organism: Gossypium hirsutum (assembly GCF_007990345.1). NCBI lineage: Eukaryota > Viridiplantae > Streptophyta > Magnoliopsida > Malvales > Malvaceae > Gossypium > Gossypium hirsutum. Next base: position 6,370,147 of record NC_053447.1, on the reverse strand, counting down.
GAAAAGGACTCTCACGTTTTGAGCAGCTCATTCATGAAGAAAATGGTCTAGAATTCTCTTTTAATGTCAGTTTGTTTGTTTAATTTTACAAAACTTCTCATTTTACCCATTGTTCACACTAATTTTGTTATTTCTTGTACACATGTGCCGTTTCAGCCTTCTAATGGGTGTATAATTTCATTTTTGGCCCTCCCTTATTTACCTCTCAAGCTATTTAATCACCAATTTTTTAATTAGTAAGTTTTACACCTTTTTCAATTTAGTCCTTTTTACTTAATTAACTATCAAAACGTTAAAATTTTCTAACGAAACTTTAATTCTAACTTAATGACACTTCGTAAATAATTATAAAAATATTTATGGCTCGTTTTATAAAATCGAGGTCTCAATACCCCGTTTTCACAACCAATTTACCTAATAAATTATTCTAAAACTCAAATCACTAATTCAAAAGTCTTCCTAAGATCACACTTGAATCGTAAATAATAATTAATAAAACTTTCAAACTCACTCGTTGGATTTAGTGGTCTCGAACCACTATTTTCGACACCACTGAAAATTGGACTGGTACAATAATCTTGTCAATTTAGTTGGTATCACAAGTTAAATTGGCACCAACTCAAATTTGATGACAATATCATAATAAAAATTGTATTCTTTTAATATTCTTAATTTAATGTATATACATATTTAAATTTTGTTTTACTCACAATTAAATTAAATTTCTTTTCTTTTTAACATTGTACATTTTTTAATTTTTTGTTATTATTAATTAGTTTCAAAAAATATATTAAACATACCTTTATATTTGAAAGTGGTACAACTTTTAATATTTATTTAGAGGTATAGTTATTTACTTAAATTTAAAGGGTTTTCTAAATAAAATGTTTCACTTAAAAGTATCAAATAGACTTACTCATGGGCCGGGTCACTTGGTTTGCCCGAAAAGTAGGAAGGTTTGGGTAAAACTACAAATCTGAAAAATGGGCTTAGACAAAAAAATAATGCCCATTTTTTAAACGGGCCGAGCCTCGGGTAAGACATTTTTGGCCCTAGTTCGACTCGAATTCACAAAAGGACAAAAAAATTGTTATTTTTTTGTTATTTTAATACTATTTTCTTATTTTTTCTTCTTATTTTGCTAGCATTTCACAATTACGTTACTACCATTTTGTTATTATTTGAATATTATATAATACTTGTTATATTGTTAATTTTGTTATTATTTTAGAGGCATTTACTCGTTAAGTTGCATCTATCTTAGAGTTATTTAAGTATACATATTTTTTAAAATTTATTTTCAATTTGTTGAGAAATATTTATTTTAATGTTTTAGTATTTTTTATATATTATATATATTTAAAAATTATATAAAAATAAAAAAATAATACAGGCGGATTGAATCCAAATTTTAATATTTTTTTGGGCCAGACTTAGACAAAATTTTAAATCAAAATTTTAGGTCCAATCAAACCTAACAAACAAGCCTAAATTTTTTATTCAACCTGACCTAAACCTCATCCTCTACCCATAAACTCCTCTAATCTCAAATAAACAAATGCTTACCGAGTAAAAGTAACAGACGAAGACTTTATTTCCGTACAAGACAAATATGAATTTCTAATGAGAGCGATTGGGTCTAAAGGCTAAATCCAGTTGAGGGAAAATTATCACTTAACCTCCCCATACAATGTCTATTTTAAGAGACTTTTTCGTAATTAAAAGAAGTAAAAAGGGTATTTACGTCATATCATGTTAAACAAATGAAAATCCCACAATATCGCTTCCGATCTTGAATATTTGCTTTGAAGTTTCAATAACACTGATTCTTTATTCGTTTCTTGTGCTGATTTGCGATCAAAATTCTTCTATTCTCCTCTGTAAGTCCTTTCTTTCTCCCTCTATTTTTTATCGTTAATTTTCCTATATTTTCATTTCGTTATCAATTTTTTAGAAATGATAAGATATGTTTGCAACTGGGTTTATTTAGAATTGAACTACACGCGGACTTTAGTTTCTGGGTCATTTAATTTCTATTTTTTCTTGTATTTAATAGTTACCCAATTTAATCCATAGCTCAAAGATATGGTCTTTACTGCTGGAAAAAATTGAAAAAAAAAGGAGAAAATATTTGGTTGTTAATTGATTTTATTTTATCTGCTAAATCATCCATAAAGAAGAACTGCAACTTTGATGTTAATTATTCTGGATTTTATTGAATTAATTAGTACCTACTGCTAGATTTTATGTTTCTTAAGCTTGGTTATTTGGATTTGGAAGTTCAGTGGTGATCCGATTGTTTGGTTTCTAAACAATAATATATAGTAGTAAATACTATTTTTTCATGCATTTGGAGGCTCTTTTAGGTCATATCCCTATATTCATGTGTCAGAAATAAGTGTCAGACACAATTATTTCAAGAATAATGAAGAGTTCAAGCAATATATTTTCTTTAATAACTTCTTGATTTAACATCTGAGATTAGCAAATTTGTCTTTCTTTTTGTGTGTTTAGACGAATCTGGTTTATCTGCAAAGGATCCTCTAGGAGACAGTTGAGTGTTTAACTATTATGTCGTCTAGGCGTCATGTTCGTTACAGTCCTTTAGCTGTTGATGAAGATGATGATTATAATGGTGGAAGGCGTTTCGACCCAAGGTTTGATTATTCACCAAAAGCCTTTGATAGAGTCCCATGGAAATCCATTGTCCTTGCAGTCTTTCTGCTTTGTCTGGGGTGCTTGCTTCTTTTTCTTTCGTTTTTCATCTTCTCGGGGCATATGGGAGGAGAGAAGTCACAGGCATATGGCCTTCTAGTCCTCGGAATTCTTACTTTCCTTCCAGGTACGCAACTGATTCGACAAATTGTGTTTTTAACTGGATGGTGTTGAAAGTATGTCTAACTGTTGAATTGGTGATTTGGTTTAAAAATTTAAATCATTTTTCAGAGTTATGCTTAACTTGTTTCCTTAGTACCTGATGGTTAATGATATTTCGTTATGTAATGGTGAAATTAGTCTGGGTTCTCAGGGAGGGAAGTTGTTTATCATCCTTGGATAATTATTGAATACTAGTATAGAGCTTGCTGTGAAATCATTGTTTTAATTGTTTCATGTATGCTGTTCACTGGTCTGGACCTGGGTGGATCTAGTTATGATATTGCTAAAACATATGACCCTTGCATTTATGGTTATAGAGCCATAGGGCATTCCATTTCTTGTTTTTTATGTATTGCTGACTTGGGGAAGTTTTGGGTGAAGATGACATCTAAGTTATTGGGATGTGGGTGTGAGTGTTGGATATGGCATGTATCTGTTCTAGGTATCTTTTTTTTTTGAAGTTTTCCATATATTCAGAGCGTACTTAGAGGGTCATATACCAACCATTTCTAGGTATGCATTGGACATAGGTGTGGAACATTAATACTTTAAAAGAAAAAGGAAGAATTGAGCAGCACTAGATGATTTTAGCCCCTTTGTTTGGATGGAGGGAGATGGTATGAGAAATTTTCTTGTATTTCCTTGAAGTTGAGGGAATTTTAGTGGGAGAAAATAAATTCTTCCTTCTATGGAACTTCCAAATTTTGATTTCCTTTAAAACTAATTTCGTCACGACCATTTATTCGGGAAGCAATAATAGGAAAACTCTATGCTTTTGATCAGACTCACTTATATTTATTTCATTACGATCCCATTTGCAACAAACATTCCTGTGAGAGGCATTACATACCAAAAAGTGCATGACAAATACAACTGTGGCATTGCGGCATTGCAGGCGAAGTTTTTATTGAATAACTTAAAAAACCATCATTCTGATGTCTCTTTGAAAGCCTCTTAACGATCTGCTTCGATGCTATCTTTAGCTATTGTCAAACTTCAAAAGAGTGTGACTGATGCTATTTTTATTGATCGGAACTTGTATGATGCAGGTTTTTACGAGACTCGGATAGCATATTATTCTTGGAGGGGTGCTGAAGGATACAGCTTTGCTTCCATTCCAGATTATTAAGACTTGAGGTTTGTCGAGGGATGCATCCTCTTGTATTGAACTAAATCGTAACATTATAGTTAAAGAGATTGTTTAAAGCAACCTTACAATGCTGTAAATTCATGAATTTTGAGTGCAATCTATTCGTTACTTTAATCGTAAACAGGCAGAAAACATCCTTTAGTTCAAGTTTCTTTCCTCTTAGAGACAGGTTCAGCCATATGTAAAGGGCAATGAATTTTGTTATTTAAGTCGAATTTTATTTTAAACAGTAATATGGGTTATCGAGCCTGGTCAAGAAAAATTAAAAGTTCATACTGTTGTCCGACCTGACTCATAGAGTCCAAAGGTATCTATGTTTTTCTTTTTCTTCTTTGGATGTAAAAAGGTCATGGAAATTGCTCTGTCTAAATACTGTTGAAATGAACTCAGTGTTTGGTTTCCTTTGAATATACATTTTATTTAAATTTAAATGTAAAAAATAGTTATTTAATATTTTATTGTTTTTGAATAATAAAACAGGCCAAGGAAGTTAAAACTGTGATGATCCAGCTGTTCTCTGGTAAAAAAAGTTAAATTTGTTTTATTTGGATTTTTAATATTTATTTTCATTATCAGTTATGTAATTATAAATTAGTATTAGTTATTGAAATTTTATGTATAAATAGAATATATGAATTAAATATATGGTGTTTGGACTATGAACATGTCATATTGATTTTATATTATTTCAATCAAGACAAGCTACAATGAACAGATTGTGCGTCAATGCCACATCATTTAAGTATTTTTCTCCCTTTGACATCATTTAAATATATTGTTTAACCTAAATGTATTTATTTATCCTAATTATTTACATATATTTTGACCCTTTTTTAAATAAAATAATTGAGATCTTCATTCCTTTTCGCTTCTTGTATATAAAAAGTTTTCCCTTGATGAATACAACATTCGAAAAAAAAAGGGTCATAGCTTCGCTTGTTGGGTCTTCTCCGATCGAATTCCCCATTAACAAAGAAACAAAGAAAGCCGAAGCGGAGGCAGTTTCGATCCGATCATGTGATTTTTACACTTACATTCCATGATCTTTTAACTGCTTTGATTCGATTGATTTTGATTTTTTTTTTTTGGTTTCGAATTTAAGGAAGAGAAAAATGGATGGATCAGTGAAAAGTGGACTGGAAGGTGTATTATCACCTACTTACAAGCTTGGAAGAAGGATCGGAATCGGCACGTTTGGAAAAGTGAAAATAGCTGAACATGTATTGACTGGCCATAAAGTTGCTATTAAGATTCTTAAACTCACAAAAATTAAGAATATGGGAATGGAGGAAACAGGTATATTTTTTTTTTAAAAATTTTGAATGAATATATTTTCGTCACTTTTGTGTTTACTATTTGTTAATTAGATTGATCACGTTATTTATAAATTTCTGAAGAATTTTTTTTATATTTTTTAAAGTTTGATTAACTGTTATTTTCGAAACATAAATTTGCAAATACAATTTTCTATGTAAATTTTGAAAATGGAATTGCATAAATTATATATATAAATTAGGTAAGATATAATATTTGAAAGCTATAAAACCATGAATTTTAGATCTAGGATTTCAAGTTAATCCAAAAATTAATCATTTGAAAAGTATCCAAATTACAGAAATCTAAGTTTTCAAATGCAACTCAAATATCGTTTTTTTCCTGCTATAAGATAATAACAAAATTTATTCCTATACTTCACTAAAATTGTTAATGTGATATATACTTTTAAATTATTCGATTTAGTACTAATACTTTGATATTCTATTTTAATTATATTAAAATTTGACACATATTACCACGTGGACCATTTGAAAGGTGCCACATGACATGGTGGGCCAAAGGAAAAGCTGAATGTAATGGAAGGGGGACTTGCATCAAATTTTCCCTTTTTCTTTTACATCATTTTCTTTTTTAAGCTAAAATATTAAATAAAACATAAATAAAATAAAAACATTTTAATCAAATTCAATGACATTGTGACGTGTACTAAAAAAGTTAATTTCCTTCTGATATAAATTCCTTCTTCTTTTTTTTTTTAAAATTTCATAATTAAATGCATTAAAAAAATTAATTAATTACCTTTTCATTTTAACCTTTAATTAAACAAAAACTACTTCTCCTCTTCTACTTTTTTTTGTTAATACCCTAGTTGCCCTTTGTCACCATAGTCAGTTGTCGGGCCGGCGATCAGGGACCTCCTACTGATAACCCAAAACTTCCTCTTCTTATACGACTTATTTTTTCAAAATAAACACCAAAACTTTCCTTTATGTTGTTGTTAGGGTCAGGTACCAGAATGATTAACAAAGATAAAGTATAGGTACCAAATTAGTCAAATTGAAAGTATAAGTACCACATTGACAATTTTGTTAAAGTGCAGGGGTAAATCTTGCCATTATCTCAATAAATAAAAGGGAAGTTTTGGTAGCTTTGTCGACCAGTGTTTGGCATGAGTTAGGGGGGGGGGGGTACATGGATGGATTCTTGCGTAAGGTAGTCACAGTATCGACTGAGAGAAGCTTAATATTTGGTGCAGTTAGAAGAGAGATTAAAATATCGAGATTGTTTATGCACCCTCACATCATACGACTGTATGAGGTCATCGAGACCACAACAAAAATATTTATAGTTACAGAATATGCGGAATATGGGGACCTCTTTGATTATATTGTACAGAAAAGAAGGCTTAAGGAGGATGAGGCTCGCAAACTTTTTCAGCAGGTCTTGTTGGATATATCTATATATATTATTGATCATTAGTCTACTTTTATGTTCTTTTTTCCTTGGAAACTATAGGCATGAAATCTTGGTTTGGGAGCAGATAATTTCTGGGGTGGAGTACTGCCACAGATGTATGGTGGTTCATCGAGACCTTAAGCCTGAAAATTTGCTTCTGGATTCCAATTTTAATGTGAAGATTGCTGATTTTGGGTTTAGCAACATAATGAGAGATGGTCATTTCCTTAAAACAAGTTGTGGCAGCCCAAACTATGCTGCCCTGAGGTAGGAGTTTGTGAAATAAAAATTAATGGTTGATTTCATACATTTTTATTGTTTATTTAATATCAAACCTTTTTTCACGTTATGATGGAATTTTGTAATGTATGTGGATCTTCATTTGCTATAGATTGTTTCCGGTAAACTATACGCTGGGCCTGAAGTGGATGCATGGAGTTGTGGAGTTATATTGTATGCCCTTCTCAGTGGCACCCTTCCTTTTGAGGATGAAAGCTTTCATAACCTATATAAGAAAATAAAGGCAAGTAATATCAAGACAAATAGGTCTTGATTTGCATATTTATGCTCATTTGATCTTCTGTTTGTTGCTTCTCTCTATCCTGTCTATGGTTTCCAAATTGGATTTCCACGTTTTGATGATGTTTCTTACCTACCCGCTTAAATCCTGAAAGTACTGACTACTGAGTTGAAATCTGCTTTTTCTTTTTTTGGGGGGGGGGGTCTTTCAGGCCGGATGCTACACTCTTCCAAGGCATTTATCTGCTGGTGCTAGAGACTTGATCTCACGGATTATTGTAGTTGATCCAATGAAGAGACCGACCATTCCTGAGATCCGCCAGCACCCCTGGTTTCAGGCACATCTTCCCATATATTTAGCTGTTCCCCGACCAGATACAACGCAACAAGCAAAAAAGGTTCTTTTTTTTCTCTACTGAACTGCTATATTAGATATTTTAATACTGTACTTGTTATGTAACATGAAACCTCCTGATTGAAACATAAATTTCAGGTTGATGAGGAGATCCTTCAGGAAGTGGTTAGGATGGGGTTTGAAAAGAACCATTTAGTCGAGTCCCTTCGGAACAGAGTTCAAAATGAGGTTTGGACTTAACCTTTTTTTTCCTTCCTTGATGGGTTTGAGTAGTTTCTTATTTCGTTATCTTCCAGGGAACTGTTGCTTACTACTTACTATTGGACAACCGTTTCGGAGTTCCCAGCGGCTATCTTGGAGCTGAGTTTCAAGAAACTATGGTGCACTTCTATTTGTACCTTCTTATAACAATTAAGTTACACCAAATATAGAATGATATACAAGTGGCAGTTCACACCGAATAAAATGCGAAAAGACAATAGAATAAGCATGATTCACACTATAAATGGTGCAAAAAGTTACTAAAATTGATAGTTTGAGAATGTTGAGTACATATTTGAGCAAAGTGTGAATGCTATTGTTTTATTTGTTCCTCTTCTCTTAGAAGAGGGAGTATTTTATAGATGATGGTTTGTAGTTGGTCTTTGACCCCATAATTTGCTCTTTCGTAAGGTCTAACTTACACTCAAATCAGAATATGGTTTGGATGTGATCATTTTCAAGGTTGGTAGACTTGGAAAATTGAAAAGATCGATAAAATTGAATCTGATATAATAGTTGTTTTGGATGATGTCGCATCTATGAGGCATAGAGGTATAACATACCTTTTTGTCCATTTTATCGCTAAGCATAACGTAAACCTACCTGTGTCGTGAATAAAAAAAAAGAGTTTGGGATTCATGATTTAATATAGTCCACCAGTGGAAAACATTTTTGTTAGTCTAGTTGTCATTTCTTCTTACCTTTGCAGACTTCCATATAGAGTCGGAATTCTTATACATTTTTTTAATCCATATTTAGGAAACTACTAGCTTCAATCCCACCAATCCAATTGAAGCTGCAGCCCCAGGTGTTGGACACAGCCTTCCAGGATATACTGATAATCAAGCAATGGATTTAAGAAGCCCTGAGAGAAAATGGGCACTCGGACTTCAGGTTGGGTTTGCGATTTCCAATTGGTTTTCCTAGTGATAACAGTTTTCGGAAAATGAAGTATAATTGTAAATGTGGTTGACAGTTTTATTTACTAGTTAAGAAGTTTGGACAAGTAAGTCCAGTTTTAAGTATGTAGGCATGTAATTGACATTGCAGGGTTATTTGTTTATACAGTCAGGAGGCCAGCCTTTCCAAATCATGCTGGAAGTTCTCAAAGCTCTGCAAGCAATCAACGTCCGATGGAAGAATATAGGGCATTATAACATGAAGTGTAGGTGGCTTCCCAGATTTATTCCTGGTCTTAACAACAATCACTACTTTGGGGATGATGAATCCACCGTCATCGAAAACAGTGGTGTTACCAAGTCCCCGAATGTTGTCAAGTTCCAATTGCAGGTAATGTATTTCTTTGTTTGTTTGAGAAAATCAGGTGTTTTTGGCTTAAAATGTATGATTGATGATGGGCAGCTTTACAAAACTGAAGAGGAGAAGTATGTGGTGGATGTTCAGAGGCTTGAGGGGCCGCAGTTTCTCTTCTTGGATGTTTGTGCTGCATTCCTTCAACACCTCCGGGCCCTTTAGCTGGAATTAAATGCAGGCTTGGTTAAGGGGTTTTATAGGGACTCTTGTAAAATTATTTAGTATACAATCCATAATAGTAATGTTAGTATTAAAAGCAATATTGATATCTGTGCCAAAAAATGTAATATTAGTATCTTTATTCATAATTTTCTATGTATTATATTAATAGATACATAATAATCTTAAAATTTATAATAATCTAACTGGTATCTATTATATTCTACAGGCATCCGCTACCGACTCCTTTTATATTTCTAAATATTCGTTATATCAAGTTCTTCCCTCACTCACTGTCACTGAAATGAGTTATACCATAATAAGTGGCATGAATTAACTGGTTAATTTGAGTGATATCTACTACTACAAGGAGGCTGCCTTTATCAGCGGAACATTCTATCGTTGGTCCCTGAATTTAATAACTCTTTTCATTTTGATATTTGAATATTTTTGTCCACATTAAAGTTCCCCTCAATCAAATAAGTTCTATGAAGAAAAAAGAAACAACATTATTTTGTGCAAGTGGGGTTGTTTACGAGATTTGCGATAATTTGGGTAATTGAATATTTTTTATTAATTATATAATTATATAAAATATTGCAAAAAATTATAATATTTTATATAATTAAAACTAAAAAACAAACAAACTAAAACTAACCTTATTTCTCTTTTATCATCACTCCCTGCCCCCCCCCCCACAGCCACAGGAACAAAAACGATAACAATAGTAAAAAGCTGAAACGCTGTCGTTTGTCTACTTTTTATTATTAAAAGGTGAAGGAAATAATATTCGAAGCCCGCGAGCCACGACGATTGCCATCTCAGGTTCTCTCGCATTCTCTCCAATTTCATCATTTTTATAATTTTTGAAAATTTTCGAATTTCGACCTGATTTTAAATTTTAATTTCCTGATTTTAGTTGATCTTGAAGAGAATCATTGTTAGATAATAAAGAAGCTAAAAGATGAGTGAAGTTTTCGAAGGATATGAACGGCAATATTGCGAGCTGTCGGCAAATCTTTCCAAGAAGTGTACGGCGGCGGCTGCACTTGGTGGAGGTTGTAATCCAAAATTTTCATTTGAACGAGTCTTTTCTTTTATGTTAGTTTCTTCATTTCCGTGCTCCTGATTGCGTATACTTGATGGCATAATAGATTCTTATTTCCTTCTAATTTAGCGGAATAAAGCATTCTCAGGTTAATTTGTGCTTTTTTGTTTTTATGCTGATTATCAATTAGGGTTTTATTAAAAATAAATTAAAATAAAATGCTTAATTTGGAGATATGAAGATGAAGAAAAGGAGATCAGATCTTCTTTATCTCCTTTGGTTTTTAGACTTTTATCTAAGTTCATTAATACTCATGATTTTCATCGTGCTTTTTTGCAGTTTACAATATTTGATTTTTATTAGTTTTTTGGAATTCGCTGAAGTTTTGCTACTTGAGGTGGGAACTTTAAGTTAAATATATCTAAGGGATGAATTTGAAATGCCTGAATTTTAAGCGATAAACATGGAATTTATAAACTAATATTGATATATAAAGTAGAATATATGTTGTAAATGGAATTGGTTTGCAGTGATTTAATGTTAAACTGCTATGACTGAATTCTAGTTTTGGAATTAACTTGCATTGCTTTATCATGTGCAATGGCGTTTGCTTTTGTTCTTTACTTGGGATCTTTAAATCGGTGTATTATTATTTGCAAGTAGAAACAGAAGAGGAAAGTTATATGAAACAGTCAGGTAGAGGGATGATTATTTTGTTACTTGGACTCAGATGTGAGTATTGGACGCGGATATATATCTGACATGGGTATGTTAATTTTTTTTTGAAGTTTTTTTCTATGTATTTGGAGTGTCTTGGAGTGTCACGTTCCCATACTCATGTCTTAATATGCATCTGGCATGAGTGTCGGACATGGGCACTTCAAGAAAATTAAAGGGTTGGAGTAACATAGGATGATTGAGATATATGAATCTTAAAAGATGACAATAAAGAGAAAAGAAGAGATAGAAAAAGTTAGAATCAAATCCAGCACTATTCGAAAGTTTTTGGCCTGTAGATAATGGCATCCACTGCTTGAATCATTGAGCTAGTGAAGGAATGTGACGGTGAAGAGTTTGCTAGAGACACAATTAAGGCTTGAATCTTAACAATTTGTGTTTCCTTTTATCGAGTAATGCAGTAGGTTTGATTTTTAAGTCATTGGAGGTGTTGATGAGAAATGTTTTCAAAGTTTTTCAAGCATCCTCCTTTATAGTTAGCCAATTGTTCTTGTTTCAAGTAATTGATTGTTTTCTTATTTTCAGAGCAGAAAAAACAAAAAGTTTCTGATATAAGAGCTGGATTGGAGAATGCAGAAGATCTGGTAACTGGTCATTTCATGTTTTGATTCTCTTACGTGGTTTTTCCTTTCACTTGACTATTTAACTTGTTGCTTTTCTGGTTATCAGATTCGGCAAATGGACCTTGAGGCAAGAAGTTTGCAGCCAAATGTCAAGACTATGCTTCTTGCTAAGTTAAGGGAATATAAATCGGACCTTAACAATCTGAAAAGCGAAGTTAAAAGAATTGCATCTGGCAATATAAATCCAGATGCTCGAGATCAGTTGTTAGAGTCTGGAATGGCTGATGCACTCACGGTATGTTTTGGTTCTTCTAACTTCCTTTTAACATGCCGTTTTGATCAGTTGTTACTGTTTGCTTTCCTTACATTTAACTTTTGATTACTTATAGATGAATATGTAATAGGCATCAACTAATCAAAGATCAAGACTAGTGATGACTACAGAGCGATTGAATCAGAGCAGTGACAGAATTAGGGATAGTAGAAGAACCATGCTCGAAACAGAAGAGCTTGGTGTTTCCATTCTTCAGGATTTGCATTCGCAGCGACAGGCTCTCTTGCATGCCAATAACACGGTATCTCTTTTATTCACTGAGGTTTTCTCCTCTGTTTATTGCATATGACCTCCAATTCTCTACCATAAGTAGTATGCTTTTTTTAACTTTGGTTTTCTCGTATTTGAGTTATATAACTTCATTCAAGCCCTATTTGTCGACTGTGGAATAGTAGCTATTTTGTTTGATTATTATGATGTTAGTATTCTCATCTCGTAGCCTTCAAGCATATTATTCTTTTGCTTCTTCCTCCCTCTTTTCTGCTGACTATTGCATGAGCATGTTATGTCAAAAAGCTTATACAATAATCCTAAAATATCTCACATTAAGCTATAATTTTCGACTGTAAACCAGTTTGGATATCTATTTAAAAGTTGGGGTTTTTGTTACGGTTGCAGCTTCATGGAGTGGATGACAACATTGGCAAGAGCAAGAGAATTTTGACAGCCATGTCAAGGAGGATGAACCGGAACAAGTGGATCATTGGCATCATTATTGCAGTTCTTATCATCACTATTGCCGCTGTTTTATACTTCAAACGTGTTAAATAGGTAGTGGCATTCTGCATCTTCACCATCTTGGCTCTGGGTGTTTCTGAGAGTGATAAGTTTATTTTGTCCTTGCAATGTGCTTCATTAATCCACAGACTCGGTTTTATTCATTCATTCATTTCAATTCTATGTGGTGAACGTTAAGAAAGAGGTTGACTTCAGTCCTTGGATTTGGGACTTCCTTTTAAAGATTTTATCATTTATTTGGAGGATAATGTGGTGTCAGACATACAAAGAAATAAATGTTGTTTATATACAATATTGGGGTGAGGGTAAATGGGTTGAATTTGTGTCAAGTGTTTGACAAAAATTTTAATTATTGTTCCATACAAGTCAAAGCATAAATGTACATTATCACGGTTTTAGCATTTTATATAAAGATGGTAATTTATTATACACGATCTTTGCATTTTCCATTGGATCTTCTTTTGTGATGGATATCCATTATTATTTTAGAACAACTGCAAACTAATGCTAAAAATAAATAAATAAAATATCGAACTCTATTCTTTGAATGATAGAGATATGCACATCAACTATTGAGTCAAATGCTAAAATCCACGATAAATGAAAATTAACGATGAAGGATACATGGATGGAGTACTGGAGTTAATTTTTTTAGAGTTAAAGATAAAATTGAAAATATTTATAAGTTTTAAGGGTTAATTTTTTAAAATTATGACTAAATTAATATAATATGTAAAATTTGATGGCTAAATTTATTATTATACCAATTTTTTAATTGTCACGTCTGCGTACCATTTGTGATTTTAATAGGAGTGAATTATGTAAATTTTCTATTGTGAGTGCCTAAAATGATTTTTTTTTTGTACTTGGGCGACTATCTATGTAATTTACCCTGAAATAATTAAAAATCATTTCTAACTAAATAAAAAAAAATTGCCAAAGTTGAATTGGGTGGATTAAAAATTTATATGCACCATAATTATAATTATATTGGTTGGATTATCAAAATCTTAATCACATAAAAAATTATAAAAAGTATATATAAATATAAGTGGATCTTTTCAATAAAAAAATTATAAAAAATAAAATTATTCAAAAATTAAATCTAAAATTGGTGTAAACAGTAAATTAAAGAATTATCCACAAATATGTTATTGCTACAGTTATGGTTCAAGCCACGGCTAGAAGTGATACCTAAAGCAACATCATGTGTTACTAGCATTGGATGAATTTATCAAAAAGCAAGGGAATACCATTCTTTATGTGCAGATTTCATTACAGCTTATGCTTAATTGAATTTAGTAATAGTTGAATTTTGTTATTAGTTTTTATACTTTACAAAAGTTATACATTTAGTTCTTATACTTTTATTTGATCGATTTTTAATTTTTATATTTTTCGAAACGATCAATTTTAATTTCTATACGTTTTGAATTGTTCGATTTTAATTCTGATCCAAACAGTAATAATTAAACTCATTTGATTAAATTCAATTACTATCATACATATGGTCTATTTTCTCCAATTAAAAAATTAACACATCACACTATTGCATTATTCTACGAGCAGTAACTACCTTCTGTAACAATATCAGCACCCCCAAGGAAGGACCTTGGATCTTTCTGTTATGTTTGCCGCGTATAATCATCTAGTTGAATCATTTGAAATTTTAAAATTTGATATGATAAGCAACATTAGGTATTATTAACTTAGGATAAATTTATCGAAAAAAACACGGGAATAATATAGCTTGTGTAATCCGTTGAAATTAAATTTAGTAATAGTTTTTTTAATAAATTTAATTATTCTGATTCTTTGTAAATAATATTTTAATTTTAATAAAAACAACTTTTTAAATACTTTCAAGGCTGGCCAGGAAATGATATTTTGTCAACCGTCCCAACTACTTTACGGGGATTGGCCTTCAACCGAAATGATTTAATATTATTTATAAAATCATCTTAACAGCATTAAGCAGCAGGGGATGTAGCTCAAATGGTAGAGCGCTCGCTTTGCATGCGAGAGGCACGGGGTTCGATCCCCCGCATCTCCATTTGCTTATACATTGTTTTTAAATTTTGGTGAAGTAGTTCCGGCGGTTATCTGATCTCTCTTTCCTGAGATTTCTACAATCTGCAAGCAAGCTATCATCAGCACCCACCTTTATCCTTTCACCTATCTCTGCCATTACCTTTCAATACCACATTTCTCTTAAATTAGTCATTGTTTAGCATTTGTGAACTAAAAAGCCACCAACATATGTATATATGATACGGTGAAATGAGAATATTAAAATAAGATTAGAGAATAAATACTTGCCAATTAACTAACTATCACCATGCAGGTTAGTTTTCAAGTACATTAAAAAGTTAATTCATGAATTTAAAAACTTTCATCACCAATCGTACTTACTGACTTACCCCTTTGACAAGAATGTCGCGAATGGCGCCACCCGGTATGAAAGTGACAGCGGGCCGAAAAACAAGGCTAATGTTGATCTCACAGTCACCCCTAATCCGGCTTTTGTTGCCTCTTCTATCAGGGTATAATCATGCTTTCACACCAAGTGCGAAATGCGATGATGAGTCATTTACTTTGTCAAGCCCTTGGAGTTCACATCTTGTCTGCAACAACACTTCACCTTTGGATTTACATATATATATATAAGGGATGAAGGAATGGTGTACATGCAAAGTGTAATGATCACTTGGAGTGATTGATGACCCATGCATATTAATATGGAACTTCATCAAGCTTTATTAATTCACAGTGAAAATATGGTTTACATGAAAAAGTGTTATGAATAGGTTTTCAAGATTTTTCCATCCAATGGTGCATCTCCCTCATTTCAAAGCAAAAACAATATTAGTTCAATTGGTAGTTGTGAGTGAGGGTAAAAAGACTCTCGGTAAAGGAAATGCTATGGTTTGAAACCCAAGGAGGTAAAGCTTTGAAAAGTGGATTAGATGCTGAAAAACATGAATACCTTGGCTATAAGTAGACACACAGTGACAACCTGGTTTGATTGTGGGATTATACAAAAGCTAATTTGTTTGGTTCACATATTTGCTTACCGACTGAACCTCGAGAAGTTTTGTGATATCCGAAGGAACTTGGGGTGGGTATTTGCATTTCAACCTAAAGTCAATTACTGGCCACACCTTTAGGGCCACCACCTTTAATGGCATCATCTTAATCCTCCATTCATCCTGCATTATATGTTCAACCCAAATTATACCATACTGATTTCTAGCTGTTTCAATATCTGAAATCTCTATAATTGTTGATGGTGTAGGTAAATGATGATACAATTGAAATCTTCTGTACTCCTCAACTCAACAACTGCAAGCTTTTAGAATTTAATCAACTAAACTAAACTAAACTCAAATTAGAAAAAAAAAGAGCAAATTACCTCATAAAGCTGTTGGATACTATGTTTGTGAGGAAACATGGCATTGAAAACTCTGGGTTTATCCTCCAAATACTCGTGAAACAAAGCCTGTACAAACCCCATCTAGGTAAGAAATGAGTCAACCTATGTTGACTCTGTGATTCTCAATAAGCTTAATATCGGAATCTCAAGAAAAGAAAAGAGGAAGTGGGCATTCCCAAGGAGTCTCATAAAGGGGAATATCAGTGACTATTTTTGCAGAATAAGTAGCTGGCTTTACTGAAAACTCATTCCTCACCAAATATTTGTGGGATTTTGGTTTCATATTCTTTAAATGCCATTCAAGTTGTGGTTTCTTCTTCAGCTTCACTTCCCTTTTCCCATTCCTCAAATTCTCAAGCCTACGCTCTAAATGATAGTTCAGTTGCAATGGAGCAACTTTACTCATATTCTTTGTTATTTCCTTCGCTAAATTCTAATGCAAAACAAACACTGCAAAATCCGTGCATCCATTCTGTATTCTGCATTTTGTCTGTAATTGTATTTGAAGTATTTTATATTTTTTGATATGCTTATTATATTAATTTTGAAATATTTATATATTTTTAATTACTTTTCATGTTCATGTAATTGTGGTGCCTAATATTTTCACTGACGTAGACAACTCAGAGAGAGAATGCAAACATAACAATATTATTATGGTAGATGTGCTTATCTGTTGCCCTAAATCAGCCAAGTGAATTGATGTACTAATGTCGTGTTTATTTTTTATTATTATCAATTCTCTAAATACAAATACAACATAAATGACTAATATGTTAAAACGTTAAATAAAAATATTATATATATGTATTAAATATATATGGGTTTTGGTTTTGATATATTCTAATTTTTAATTTATTGTACTTTGGAGTTACTTATATGTACTATAGTTTTAGTCCATTGAACATGTATTATTTGTGATTTATATTTGTTAATGCCTAAGATCAATAAGGGAGGAGGCAAGAAGAGAGTGGTGGTGTACCACCCTCCTCCCGACTTGATTCACTGGATCTAGATCTCAGGTGCTATTATACATACTACTTAACAAAAATTTCAAAACAGTTGACAAATATTACTTGTTTAAAATATTTTTCCTTTCATTTTATTGAATGACTCAATATTAAAGAATAAAGGAAATATTAAAAATAATATATTACATCAGACTTGTTACATCTAATTACATTACGAAAGTTTGCCTAAGACAAACCCATTAAGGTGTAGTCCTACAACACACCACTTTCAAAAGTCCACTGTATGCATATTAACATGGACCGTCGCTTCCTTCGCGCCCTCCTGGTGTAGTCCCTCAAGGCGAACTCAATCTTCTGAATATACCTAAAATATAAAATAACACTTGTAAGTTATACAAACTTAGTGAGTTTGTAAAACATAATACCTCAGCAGATACTTCTCTAATATCAAATGAATATCTGCGCTAACTACCATTCTTAACATCTTATTTCTGTTTCGGCGAATGCTTTCACAACTTCAGGCTTACCTTTACACGCCACACCAGTTCTCTCTTAGCTACCTGGTTGATTTAATATCTTTCGAAAGAATATACCATCAGAGACTACTTCATACAAACCATCTCTTCACATATACTCTTAATCTAGAATGGTTGTTCACTAGGGATACTTACACATTCAGTTGATTTCCACACTAAGTTGAATACTATCAGTTTACCAATCAATTCATATTCCAATTCAATATTAATCCCAAACTCATACTAATAATGAAATAACTAGATCGTTCAGAAGAATTCTTCACAACTCTTGCTACAAACACGATGATACCCAAATTAACGAATAGTGTAGTTACCATGAAATTATAGAATCGAAACAAGATGCTATCCAGATATGGAGGATTTTAGATAATTCATATAGAACCCTACATAGTACAGACAAACTTAGACCAATGGATACTTATTTCTTTCATAATTGCGAACACGCCTATATTTTAAACTAATAGATTATCATGGCGAATATCCTTTTCGAACATACAGATGCGTACTTCTTTTCAAGGAGCTTCTCTTAAGAATCTTTTGGTTACATCACAGAACTAATTAAACCAAAATATCTTCAAACATATCATAACTTAGCATAGAGATATCTATCAAGAACATTTTAAATGTACCCAAAACTTACCACAATGCGATACATAATTCTCCATATAAACTTAGCAAAGTATGCCACAAGGGTCAAATAGACTACGCCACAAAGGCAACATACAGTATACGCCACAAAGGCTAACATAATACCACAAATGCCAAATTAAAATGCCATAAAGGCCAAATCAGAATACGCTAAAAAGGTTAACAAAATGCCACCTAGGCACCCCATGAACTGTCATGTTTGCAATATAAATTTGCCTAAACTCACATTGCGTGAGGTTTGCCCATTTTCGCCCTAGAACATGCAGAGAACCCCAGTCGATAAATACGGCTCATCCGCTTTTTTCTGAATATGCCATAGCCATGGACTTTTCTTTAGAATTGTCCTACAAATATTCATGTTTATTGTCTCGAAAGACTTCATCGAATACCACCACGATGTCAAAACTCACATCACATAACCTCTCAACACTTCACTAAACCCCATTTTCTCAACATTTTCAGTCATGCATCATATATCTACCTAAGCACACATTCTTGTATATATATACATTTGCTTCACAAAATCACATGCACCTATACATACAACATACTACACACTTAACTCTCATGGGTATTACATAAAATCACATACACACGCTTAGCAAGCACTCAATGACTCATGCATCGCTACAGAAACATCAACCATTATAAGTTTCTGGAATGATTATAGGAATTAAGACTAAAGGCTCACCTGATACGTATATACAGTAGCTCGAAACTCCAGACTCAGACATTTTTCTCGAACCAGCAGCCACTACTAAAAAAACATAAATTCACTATTACAACTCTCATACTTACAATTTACTTATCATCTTAACCGTAGATAACTGTTGGAAAAATCCGGTTTGAAAATAGTTTTCTTGCAAAGAAGAAAATTAAAATTTTGAAAATCTACTGGGTTTGTGATGTTTATAGCAATAAACCTTAACCGAATTCGCACTTGTGTTTTTAGATAAGCGAATTCTTGACATTTTTTGGCTTTCAATCAAACGATCTTCTCTACTATTCTCGTGCCTCGAACTGCTTCGAGTGTGTGTTTGAACCAATTGAATCAAAACATAGAAACTAGAAAAAAAATCCTTTTGGGGTGAAAATAAAAATTCTTTCTTTAATAGATTCCGATAAAATTGTTATTCTAAACAATATTTTTATAAGTTGAGAATAAATTCTCTCTATTTTTTGACAGAATAACAGCCTCTCAAAAGTTCTGTTAATAGCTCTACTGGTGCCATCTATTTATAGGAAGAAAATGTAGAACTCTTGTAGAGTTGTAAAGGTTTATTTTAATTAGAAAAACAACATTATACTTAGAGTAGGAGAGGGGTGAATGAGTCACCCTTGTATTTCTACTAAGGTTGTTACCCTCTTCATGTTATATGAAGGGTTTTAGGCCTCTCTCACATCGGATTCAATTACGAGTACTTATCGGGCCTTTTTGACCCAATACTCTGTAATATGATCTGACTTGATTTAGTTTTTTATTTCCCAAAATAAAATTTAATATCTACATATTAAATAATTTTCTCACCCTAATGTTACCCTAGTAAAATTTTGACGATTTTACACCCGTTAAAATTTTGAGAAAATTCATTCAATATGTCACAACTCAAGATGTTCATTATGATTGAATGATTTATTTTCCTTTTCGGGCTTCAAAACAGTCCAAAAACATAAAATTATTCTTCCATCATTTTTTAAGTAATCCTATATAGGATTGTAAGTTTTCATTTTCATTTTTATTTTCATTTCCATTTTTTCTATTCATTCTGTTCATTTCTATTCAAACATGCAATTCATTTTTTGTTTTAACGAGCTAGCGGAGGGATTGATTGGACATATGTGGTTGAGGCTCAAATGATTTATAATTAAGTTTTGACTTTTCGCCTATTAATTATAAACTCATTTAGTCATGAAGTCATTTTACTATAGTATCATGACTGACCTCTCCTCAACTACATACTATTGCGAAAGCAACTACTAAATGCTTGTCTAATGATCTTGTCATAAGTGTATTACCCTAATAGGATATCTTTGATCTCTTTAGGATAATACTCATTCTCCCAATATGATCCTATTTTATCTCATGGTAACCATTACATCTTCCTTCATGAAAAGTCAATTACTATCAAACAGTGATCAAGTCATCCACCACAAAGACGGACAACTCGTGGCCACGTTTACTTTTCATCAACCATGTAATATCAATGGGAGGATATCATTTACCCATGTTTTGGGCAATGAATTTCACTGTTATGAATGACGTTACATACTACAGAAGTCGTACATCCAACATACTAGCTTTTTATTCCTTATCTATTTGAACTTAAGCTTTTACTTACATCAAAGTGTATGAAACATGCATACATAGTTTGTCATCCACTCAAGATTTAGGTATACCACACTATGAACGCCACAAGTGAATAAATCCATAAAGGGATTCAGAATCTATTTTGCTTGAGTCTTGTCCGATGTACTGCCAGTCCATTCAGTCACATTTATGTCTCTATCTTTTAAAAGTCATCCGCTCCGATGCCCAAGACAAGGCATCTTTCATATTGGACTTGATGGACAACATATTAGTTCTTTAATCTATTTGCTCATTTTCGATTAGACTAAAGACATGTTTAGGTTCGTTTACTAATACAAGCTATGTAACAGCTCGATTTTTCAGTGATGTTGGAAATAGTAGTTTCGAGGCCGCCAAATCTGGAAAGTAAGTTCGTAAATATTATTATTAAATATTTATGAGTCAAATATGGTTTTAAAAAGGTGCTTGAATTGGTAATTTATATTTTATAATGATTTATTAGGTTCGAGTGGTAAAACTCTAGGTCAAGTGGTTTTAGAAAGTGAGGTATCGGGACCTCGTTTCTATAAAATGAGTCATAAATATTTTTATAAATATTTACAGAGTGTCATTAAGGTGGTATTAAAGTTTCGTTGAAAATTTTTAACATTTTGATAGTTAATTAATTAAAAATGACTAAATTGAAAAAGGTGTAAAATTTTCCAATTATAATAATTATGTGATTAAATGGATTGATTAATAAATAAAGAAGGAATTAAGTAATAACTAAACCTAAATTAAAAAGGTGGGGCGGCAAGTTAAGGAAAAATAATAAAATAAAGCAAATGAATGGCAAAATGGTAATTTTGATGAAATTAAAACATACAAATTGAAATTCTAAAAGTTTCTATGCAATTCATCTTCAATTTCGGTTTAAACCGACATAGGAGAGAGCTCTTTAAGCTGATTCTTCATATTTTGCTTCATGTGAATTCAATTCTTATCCGTTTCTTATAATTTTTATGTTTTCGAGATTGTTGCAATTGGTCCAACTAAACCATACATTCGTTTTTTATTTTATTAAAAATTTTTGAAGTTGGTATTGATAAATATTAGATTTTTTTTATGAATAACATGGATTTAGAGCTTTGATTATGTTGTATGATGATTTTACAAAGTGATTTTGTTAAATATTAATTTTAGGATTAAATTGTGAAAAGGTTAAAATATTAGGGTTTGGTAGTGAATTTTGGATTTATTAAGGGCTTTATGAGGGCCTATAATATTTTGGATTTATTAAGGGCTTTATGAGGGCCTATAATACAAATTAAGGGATTAAATTGCAAAAATTGTAAAAGTTTAGGGTAATTGCATAAATTTAAAAAATAAAAGGGTATTAATTGTAAAATGAATTGGAAATGAAATATATGCTAATAACTGAGTAATTTTATATTCTAGATCAAGATCTCGTAGATACTCGTGAAAAAAGAAAAATAGCGAAATAGTCCCTAAACTTCTATAATTACTACAATTCAGTCCAGGTAAGTTCGTACGGTTAAAATTTAACATTTGTATAAATTGATGATTGGTATTATGTATATATTCTATTGTTGGAAATAAATTATTGTTTGAATTATAATATTGAATTAGATATGCGGTTTGAATTGAACACGGGATTTGAGTACGTTCGTGATTTGGTGTATGACGGGGGTTTGGAAGAAGATATTAGTATTTTACCCAAGTAAATCGGGGTTCAGCTTTGTTGCGAACTCTCGTGTTTTACTTTCTATTTGGCGTGATTGGGTAGATCAGCTCTTACGAGCTTCTATTTAGCTTTCGAGCTTCTGTTGGTGTATTCGAGAGGACTAGCTCTTATGAGCTTCAGTAGACGATGTACTCTTATCCATAAGTCGTTCTTCGAATGGAGAAAACTCAGTAAGGTGATTTATTTAATGAATTTGAAAGACATGTTACTTATTTTTGTATTGATTTGAATACGGATGTACTTATCGATTGAAGTTGTAAATGACAGGGAATTGTCATGAATGATTTTTATTACTTAATTTATTTTAGTTAGTTCGGTAAGATTTTTATTTAAACCGTTGAACTTATTTTTCATGAAGGTTGGACGATCGGATTAGCACTCAAGTCACACTATCCAACTTATCTCGATAGTTTTTGAAATATTAAATACAATTTATATGACATGTATAGGTTTTTGTACGGTCTTATTCAAAGTTTAGCTTATGTAAATATTACGAATAATAATATTTTGTTTATATAACCAACTTACATATTGGTATGAGATTAAGGTGTAGTTGTGATGTTAGTATAAGTGATATATGTATATATGTATTTGACTTGTAGTGAACTTTGGTAACTTGGTTAGGCAAATTAATTAGGTAAGTTTGGATACTTGGTTGACATGTTTTTAAGTTGTCATTTGAGGTGCCTAAGGGCATATTGGTTGTATGTGGTGATAATGCATCTTTGAGACTTGACTTTTAGCTTGTTTTGAATGCCATGTTATAGCTTATTGATGTGAATTTTGTTAAGACTAGGTTGGTGTAAATTTGAGTGAGAAATGTGGCTTAGAAAATGGATTATTTTCGTCCACACGGGTAGAGACATGGGCATGTGTCTCAGCCGTGTGTGACACACGGCCAAGTGACACGACTATGTGTCCCCTGTATCTTCTTAAAAAAGCAAGTAAGTATGCTCACACGACTTAGCACACGGGCGTGTGACTTGGCCATGTGACCCAAGTCAGAGAGTTACATGGGTACGGACACGGCTGGACACAACCTTGTGTCCCTATTTCGAATGCCCACATGGCCTGAGACATGGGCGTGTCTCCTGACTATGTGAGTCACATGGCTGTGTGATCCCTACAACTTTGAAAATTTTTAATGTTTTCTGAAAAATTCTTGGAGTACCTGATTTAGTCCTGACTTGTTTCTAACGCGTATTTTGGGGCCCGAGGAATCGTATAAGGGATAATATGTTTGATTTCGATTGGTTTATGACATGAATGTTATATTATATGAAATGTCTATTTATTTGGTCTGTAAACTATGGCAATGCTCCGTAACCTTGTTCCAGCGATGGATATAGGTTAGGGGTCTTACAAGCTGTCTTTTCATTCTACGATCCGACCATATAATACCGCTTAGAGGTGTTAATGGGCTGGGCTAGGCTCAACTAAAATTTTAGGCGCATTTGCTAGGCCTGGCCCGAAAAATGAGACTAAAATTTTTCTGAAGCCTGACTCGGATAAAAATACTGAAACCCGGGCCCAACCTGGCCCGCCTGTATTTTTTTATCTTTTTTATATAATTTTTAAATAAATATAATACATCAAAAATACTAAAAACATCAAAATAAATATTTCTTAACAAACTGAAAATAAAATTTAAAAAATATGTATACTTAAATAACACTAAGATAGATGCAACTTAACAAGCAAATGCCTCTAAAATAATAACAAAATTAACAAATGCCTTTAAAATAATAACAAAATTAACAATAAAATAAGTTTTATATAATATCCAAAAAATAACAACAAAATAGTAGCCACATAATAATAAAATGGTAGAACATAGGGAGAAAACAACAAGAAAATAACATTAAAAAATAAAAAAAAATGACAAATTTTTTTGTCCTTTAGTGAATTCGAGCCGGGCCAGTTTCGTGCTAAAAATACCTTACTCGAGGCCCGACCTATTTTTTAAATGAGTCTTATTTTTTTTATCCAAACCTATTTTTCAGGCCTATATTTTTGCCCAAACCCTCCCACATTTCGAACAGGCCTTTGGGCCTGTAACAACCCGACTTTGGGCCTAGTCAAAACAGTGGTTTCGGGACCACAAATTCGACGAGGAAAACTTTATTTTAAAATTATGACATGGGTTGCATTATGATAGGAAGGTTGCATGAAAATACTGATATGAAAATTTTATCGATTTAGTGATTAATTAAGGAAATGACCTATTTGTATAAAATGTAGAAATTGAATTCTAGAAGCTAGAAGGGTTAAATAGCTATGAAATTCAAAACTAGACGTCCTTATATGGGAAATAGACTATTAATCAAAAGATGGTAGATTTTTATGGATGAATCATCCATGGAATTTGAGAAAAAGAAAAGGATTAAATTGGAATTTGGAGAAATTAAAAGATGATAATTAATTGCATGAACATATCATCTTTTCTATCATCTTCTTCCCCCAAAATTTACATGGAAACCCTAGGAGAGATAAAAGAGACTTTTTTGGCATAAATTGGTAAGTAATCGTGTTCCGTTTTTAATAATTTTTATATTTTTGAGATCGAGATAACATGTTCTCTCTATTTTGAGGATTTATTTGAAAAGTTATCAAGGTATGGAAATTGTGCCATGGATGAGCATGCTGAAAATTGAAAATTTATGGTAGAAAATGAATGGTTGTTAGTAAATAAACAACTTTGACAAAGTGATTTTGGGTGAAACTGAGATTTAGAGATTAAATGGTAAACTTGTGAAATTCAAAGGAAAATTCTGATTTTTGTGAAATATATGGGCTGTTATAGATACATATGATTTTGCATGAATTTCATTTTTCGAGCCTAGGGACGAAATAGGAATGAATGAAAAGTTTAGGGGCAAAAATGTAATTTTTTCCAAAGAGTGATTTTTGAACTAAATTGAATAATGTGAGTGTTAAATAAGTTAAATGTGTTGTTATAAATCAAGAAAGACGAGAATTTGACCTTAATCGATAAAAAGAAAAGTGAGAAAAAGTGAAAAATTATGAAAGAGTACATTCAGCAATAAAACAGTTTAGACAACAACAGTTGTGTGAATTTGAAAAATCACTAAAAATAGTGGAAATTGAATTAGATGCTGAATAATATATGAAATTAAAGCTGAATGAGTCTATTTTCGCATAAAAAAAGAGCAAGCAAAAGAGTTTTATATTATGAGATATTTGAATTTTAGTGAGATAGAGCTAGAATGATTTTGAAATCCCCTGTTCTGACTTTGGAAAATTATTAAAATTTGTACAAAAATAATTATGGGCTACTTTATATGCTTAGAATCCTAAATGAGTCTATTTTCAAAAGAAACAAACGAGAATATTATCAGAATTTTGTACAATGAGATAATTAATTTTTAGTACAGAGAGGTCAGAACTGTCGAGCAGTGAAATAGGGGAAACTTTAAAGAATAAACTGTACTTATTGGCTAAACCAAAAATTCTGAAAATTTTATGATAAGAAGATATTTGAGTCTAGTTTCAGGGAAAATTAATGGATCTTAATTTGGAGCTCTGTAGCTCGAGATATAAATAAATTAGCGACTCTGACTCTGACAGACAGCTTGAATTTACATACAGGAAAATAGTGATAGTATGGATAATGTTGTTTAAATGTGTTATACATATTAAGGATGTGAAATGGAGAGGAGGAGGAGGAAAATTGGGAAATATATGAATGATTTGTGTATAATTGATCATATGCTCGATTATAATTGATAAACGATGAAATAGAAATGATGCTTATATTTGTGTATTATTGGTCATGGTTTAAGGTCATGTGTGAAAATAAAATTTCATAGGATGTGTGTATGGTATATTTGGTATATGATTTGACATGAAGTAATGTCATGAATGGTTTATGAATTAACACATGTTGGTAAGTGTGATACATGAATAAATGTTGTGCTCATCCATGCTTATAATGCTTATGCTATATGTGTATTTGGCTAACATATTTGGTGTACATGCTTAGGCTTTGGCCAAGTAGTGGCTGGATTATGTCACGTTAAATTTATAAGTTATGCATTGAAATGGTAAGTGCCTAATTGGAAATATGCTTGTGATCATGAAAAGGGTGGTAAGGTTTAAATTATGTAATCTCTAGTGAAATGGTTTATCATGTGGTTAGTTCCAAAAAGAGTTATATTTAAATACACTAGTTTGCGACTATGGTTGATTGATATGTTTATATCTTGTGTGATGTGCATAGGAAACGAGTGTGGAAAGGTAATGAAATAGTAAGTTCATACTTGAAATGTAAAATGACGAAAAAGGAGATGATGAGTTGAATTGATGTTGTTATTTAAGCTAAAGTGATATTTTCATTGCAAAAATTAAGAATTTCATAAATGTGTTAATGAATGGTATAATCAATAAATGTTGAGTTAAATGGTAAATGCGTATTAGAATTAAACTTAATGATTCGAATTGTGAACATGAGAAATTTGTGAATTGAAAATGGAAATGAAACATTGAATTATTAAGACTTGTGAATTGCATGAATATGTATCGGGTCTCGTAGGCCCTATTTATTATGAATATAATATTTTGAGGATATATTATGAAGAATTATAAAAGCATGTTAATAATTTGAAAGTTTTAATTTAGATGAAATCTTATAACTCGGTTAAATACGTTTACAAGTGTATGTGTTCTGGTAATGCCTCGTACCCTATTCCGGTATCGAATACGGGGAAGGGGTGTTACAGGTGATCAGGTCTAATACCGCTTAGTATTGGTTAAACATTTAGATAACCAATGATCAACATTTGCTTCCATTTTGCTTTGCGTGCAAAAATCATGTGAGGATAATTATATAAAGTATATTAATGTAATCAATGAATTTGTTTTATTAACCAATTTGTTCGAAAAAAATTACAAGTGTATATTGACGAAAATATTACACTTAGTGCACTAGATTCAACATTTCTCACTTTCCCTAGTGAAATAGATGAGTCATGTTTCGCATTCTAACCATTTTGCACTTTTCGAGTATGTTAAAGCATTAGTCAAAGTCGATACGCTAGATGAAAGTGAGTTGCTTAAGACATTACAAAAAGGTATATCTCGTTCAGCAAGAGACAAAGAGAGTAAAGGGGGGACTTTCAGCTCTGCGAAATATGGGAAAACCTGTAAAAAATAGTTACCTAGGAACTACTAGTGCTCCTATCCACATGGTGTCTTCAGAATTAGGGAATTTTAATGATCAATTGTGTCGTATTTTTTGTAGTCTTGCACTTGGCTTATTGTTGATTTTTGGTATTGGTGCACTTGTTGAAGATAGAGGGATTAGTAAAGGACTTGGACAGTGAAGGCAGATTATGGAATCCCACATGTCAAAGGTCTTGAAGGCCGAGGATGTTGATTTAATGATCACTGCTAGAGGTACTATTGGATTCTCTGGTGTTGATCTAGCAAATTTGAGCAATGTTGCTGCTGTAAAGGCTGCAATGGATGGTGCCAAAGCAGTTACAATGGCCGATCTAGAATATGCAAAAGATAAGATCATATTGGGAAGTGAACGCAAGTCAGCTGTGATTTCTGAGGAGTTACGAAAATTGACAGCCTTGTATAAAGCTAGCCATGCCCTTGTTGCAATCCATACTAATGAGGCACTTCTTGTTCACAAAGTAACAATAGTCCCTCGAGGAATGGCTCTTTGCATGGTGTACCGGTTGCCTGACAAGGATAAAACAAGCTTTTCTCGAAAGCAAATGCTTGCAAGGCTTGATGTTGCTATGGGAGGACGGGTTGTAGAAGAGCTTATCTTTGGGGAAAATGAAGTTACTGCACAGTCTGATCTTAAGAATGTGACTAATCTAGCTCGAAGCATGGTTACAAGGTATGGCATGAGTAAAGAAGTGGGGCTTATGACAATACAACGGTACGAGCATGAACACTGAGATTAGGCTTTTTATCGAGAAAGAAGTGAGGGAGTTCCTAGAGAGGGCTTATGACAATACAAAAACCATTCTCACCACCCACAGGAAAGAACATTATGCACTTGCTAACGCATTGCTTGAGCATGAGACACTCATAGGAAGCTAGATTAAGGTTATGCTTGCCTAGGTCAACTTTCAGCAACAAGAAGAATAGCGTGAACAAAGGATTGAACCACTGCAACAGCTGTATGCTACTTATTCTCACTTTGATCCTTGAGGACAATGATCTTCTTTTGGAGGGCAGCATTTGTTACGGGACAAAATTAAAACTAGAGAAATAAAACAAAGTGAACTAAACGGTGCGCATTGAATTAGTTAAACAAAGTGAAATAAAATCTGGTGATTTCTTGACAAAATTAAGCCTATATTGGGTTAAATGAAACAGTGCACTTAACCGTTGCATACGGGTTAAGAAACAGCCTTGCGATAAAAATCTGGTGATTTCTTAACATGCCCAGGACTTAAAAAATTGGGTAATATGATCCTTTAAATATAAAAAATTATAAAATGGTTACTCAATTATTTATTTTTATCATTTTTGGTCACCGTTAAATGAATAACAAGAAGATGACATGACTGTTTTAAATTTGACATAATAATAACTTTAACTTTCAACATTTACATATTGTATCAATTTAGTCTTGATTTTAAAAAAATATAACCCTCGATATTTGCACATTGTGTAATTTGATCTTTATTTGTACTTTGTTTTTCTTTGTGATCCTGGTATCTAAAAGAAATTAAATTTAGCTAAATTTGATTAAAAAAACCAAAAATTAGAAGCACAAAAAAAATCAAGATATTTTTCATCTTTCTCATTCTTTTAAAATTAACCCTCACTGTCTCAACTCACAATGAAAAGTTAAACTACAAAAAAGACTATATTATGTAATGTGTAAATCGTTGAGAGTTAAATTTTTTAGAATCAATATTAAATTAACATAATGAACAAATGTTAAGTGTTAAAGTTGTTATTATACCAATTTTAAAAGCTATCATGTTATCTTCTCGTTTTTTCTTTAAGCCAGTATTACCGGCTTGTAGGGCTGAAGCCTGAACTAAATTTGGAGTTTAGGACCAATATGTCCAAAATAATATTTGGGCCTCTATTTTCTTTTCCAAAAAGAAAAAGAAAAAAAAGAAGTAGCCACAATTCTGATAAATGTTTCGCTCTACTTAGTAAACCACATTTTTATGAATATTTTATGTATTTATGTATAATATTACAAATTATGATACTAAGAGTATGATTATGAATAAATTATTATATGAAATTAAAAATAAGTAGTAAAAAAAGTAGTGGATGTGAAAATATTGAAATTTGTTGTGTTAAATTTAAAGAGTAAAAATAGAGATGACACGGAAATGGTAAGTTGCAAGTGGTTACAAATTACTAAAACAGTAAAATTAGAGGTGGGCATGGAATTGGTTTGCCCACGGAGTAATTCACTATCAATTTGTGGTAAAATATATGATTTAAGTTTAACTTATTCATCGAATTGCAACTTCACTCATATGCATAAATTGAAATCACTTTCTCCACCAAAATTTTTCTCGAGAAAACTTAGTCACAAACAAAACATAGACATAGTTGGTATACAAGATAAATGCACTAAAAATAAGTTTCTGAAAATGAAAAAACAAATTCTCTCCCTCAATCGTACATCATTAAATAAGCAATCCTCCTTTTAAATAGACACTCTAAGCTTGCAATTTTTTAATGCAAGTTTTCATTATTACTGTTATTACAAAAAAGAAAAAAAAGACTAAACTATTTTATATTTATATGAAAGAAAGAAAAAAATTATTCATCAATTGAATTTCATGTGTACGAATCATATGTAAAATTTCACTAATTTGGGACATGTTTATTTTAAGTAGTGAATTTTAATTATTTTTTAAAGGTTTTATATAAAAATAAAAAATAGATTATACTGATATTTTTTTAAGAAAAAATTGATTAACTTGTGATATTAATTTAACCAACGAAATAGGAAAAGATAAAAATGTAAATACATATACATAAAATTTAACTATTTTAAGAAAATGGTAGTTTTGTAAGAAGAAAAGTTGACAATTTAAAATAAAATAAGAATAATTAAGATTTATTAAATTGTAATCTAGATTAGAGGGAAGTTTAAAAAAAAGAAATGTGTAAGTGGAATCCAAAATGAGCATAAGTTGTGAGCAACTCAATTTTTAGACGTATCTAAACCAAAATATAACCATATAATTTAACTTTATCCTTTTGTGGCCAAATTAAAAATATCCTGAGTAACACCGAAAGCACATTCAAGCATCGCTGTTTTATCCAAAAAACAGAAAATCCTAGTCAAGGGTCCCCGACATAAATGCTCAATTTATTGTATTTGTTTGTTTCCACAACTAAAAGACAACATTAATTTTGACTATAAATTGTACACGTTATCTACTTAATCTATTTGTTCAAAGAAAATCTTGGTAATTCATATATATTCATGTGGTAATTGTGTTTAAGTATTATATAATCATATAAAATTTGTAAAAATGAGGGTAGGTTGCTTTCCAAATAGAAACTATGGTTACAATAGTGTTTGGAACTTTGATCACGGTTTCGCTCATGGAATATGATTTTTAAAATCTTTGAGGCATATTTTCAATTGGTAAATGAGGAGTTTTGAATCATAAGATTATGATTTTATGTTCTACCTCATAAGACCTTTACAACGGGATATCATATACTCAAAATAGTTGAGTGATAAATGAGAAATTGATGCTCAAAGTAAGCTACTTGTGAATTATGTTTGAGGAAAATGAAAAGCATTAATCCCACATTGATTGGGAATCAAATATGGAACTTATATATATATGTAAATTAACTTGATAGTTATTGAATGACTAAATTAATGCTCTCCCTCGTGCGCGAGGGGGTGCAAATCTAAATCCACTGGGGTTGGGGGTGCACTTGCACAACGCGAAATGTCCACACAAATATATTTCACTCTCAAAAATTCTTTTCTTTTTCTCTCCAAGATCTTGTTTATTTAATTGTTTTCTAGATATGATGTTTTAAATAAATATAAATATTTATTTAATTTGTTTTGTTTAGATAAATATAAATATTTATATTTGTTTATGCAATTTGACCTCAGTCTATGTCTAGGGGATCTTATTCAAAGCAATGATCTTTCTCAATTTATAACTAATGATTTAAGTCCTAATACTCACGGATTTAGTGAACTCACCGTTGTACAAAGACTAAATTACTCTCCCACTAAGCTTTCCCCTTGAAAGCTTAGTTTTGCAAATCTCTTGATTGCTTACAAAAACAATGCATAAATGCACATTCCTAACTACAAATTTGTGCTTTCTCTAATTCTCTCTGTTTCTCGGTATCTTTAAACCTAAACAAGACTTAAGCTTATATATTACTTAAGTTTTGTTTACATAAGAGTCATAATCTAGTCACTTTTCTATAAACTAAGACTAAAAATTAGCATAAGATAATCTTTTCGTAAGAATCCTGATGTAATTAATGCCTCAACTATAGAGCGTGACTTTACTTGTTCTGTAAGTAATCTAACTTAACCTGTAAGAAATTAATCTTCAAGTCTTCAATTTCAACTCAATTGGTCTTTATGTTTTGGGCTTTGCTTGTCCAAATATCTTCCAAATAGATAGTCCGATTCTTATATTCTAAAATTTGTTAACTCGATAAATAAGCAAGTAAGACAATAAAACGGTGTTTAAAGTTATAGTCATTATTTTAACCACAGAAACAGTCTATGCCTTCAAATGTGTCAACAAAATTTGATTTTGTTTGGTAAATAGATCTAATTAGTTAATAATAATTCTTTTTTATATAAACTTTTATACATTTATACTGTGTATTCTTTGTATTTGTCATGTACTCATTTCATAAGAAAGAATTACAAATAGTTAGGTCAAAATTTAAGAATATTATTTAAACAGTTGATTTGACATTATTAATGATTTTTAGGCATGGACAAAAAATATCGTTTTCATTAGGTTAGCTAATGCTAGAACACTTTTATTTTCTGTCGAATGATGCAATGGAACTCACTCTACTAGAATTTGTGATGCTTTTTCTTTTTCTTTTTTTAAGTTTCATTTGTAATTTCTTCCCTTTTATTAGAAAAAACCTTTTTTTCTATCAACTAAAATAATATATAAAAACGAAAATAATAATAATAAAACTCATGTATCAATGCGATGACTCAATTTTATCTTTTATAAAATAATAGTGTGATTAATACATAACATACGTACGTGCATATGAAATGTCAAACTTATTTTGTCAAAGAAATATATATTAATTTGAAAATGTCAAGAAAGTTGTTGCTCATTCCATGTTGTATTATAACCAAATTGTTTCTATGCTTACATCATCGATTTGGGTTTTGAATATGTTTTGTTTGTACTGAGTTCGATCTACTTGAATGTGACATATTTGACAAAACTAAAAGCATGGTTCGACTAGGGTGTTAAGACTCTCAACCTATTTGCTTGGGGTGATTGGATAAGTATACAAATATTATTATTAAGATGTTATTTTTTAGAGAGAAATATTATATATTTATTCAAGAAAGTTTTGGAGCAATTAGGAGATTGATTTATTAAGACTTTTATGTGATAAATACTCAGGATAATTAATAGAATAGTTTCAAATTTTAACTAGGAGTTCAAAGCTTATCAAAACATTATTGATTGACTACTTGAAGGTGACTATAAATAGGTTGTTTTCTGTCACAGATCAAGAGTAGTTTTAAAGTGTATTTGTCGACAACTTTGTTGTGTTCTTGTGGTTATTTTGTGACACTCTCTTAAGTATTCTTTAAAGAGTTTATTGATTGTACTGTGAGTCACTTGAGTGAATGATTTGTGACAATTGGGGTCGTTGTCAGGGTTGCAATTTATTTTTGGTGTAATGGTAGATTGAGCTTAAGCCAATAGGTGATCCAGACGATTGTTGAATAAAATCATTCACTGGGCGAGACTCCGTAGACGTAGAATCGTTGTGTCTGAATTGCATTAACAAAGATCAGTTGTATTGATTATTTTTTGCTCTTATTTTTACATTGTATGTTTCTGTTCTAACTGCCATTACAACGAATGTTAAGCAAAGTTGATTTATCATTTCCACAGACTAATTATTTTTCAATTGGTATTAGAGAAGGCTTCAAAAGTTATTCGAAGGTGTTAAGTATGACTCCTATTTTCAGTCAAATTTGAAAAATAATCTTTTAGTTAAACTCTGTTTATTTATTTCAGTCAAACAGTGATTAGTTTAGATTATTTTATTATTATTTGACATATGAATTTAGCCTATAAATAGGCTCTTGTACAACCTTAGAAAACAAACCCATTAGATTAGAACTCATAACACATTCAGAGAATTTTGTGTTTATGTTTTGAGGGTTCTTTGTTTTTTCGGGTTTTCAAGGTTTAGTTTTATCTCCATCTTTTGTACTCTTCATTCTTTTGCCATTATAGTAAAATTATCTTTGCCCGTAGTTTTTTATCCTCTTTGGAGGGGTTTTTCCACGTTAAATTTGTGTGTTCATCTTCTCAATTTCTTCTGCTATTTTTACTTGTTTGTTGCTTAATCAGGTCGATCCCTAACGAGTGGTATCAGAGCTAATTCAATTTTCATAGATCAGCCCATTCAGATATGGCAACAACAAGATTTGAAATTGAGAAGTTCGATGGTGAGACAAATTTTAATCTGTGGCAAGTTCAGATGATGGAAATTCTAGTTCAATCCGGTTTGAAAAAGGTTGTTACCGGGAAAAAGCCTGAGAATCTAAATAAAACAGAATGGGAAGAGCTTGATGAAAAGGCCTTGTCTGTAATCTAGTTGTGCCTCGCGAATACGATATTGCAGGAGGTATTGATGGAGAAGACCTCATCCGCCTTGTGGAAAAGGTTAGAAACTCTTTATGCGACTAAGTCTTTGGCTAACCGTTTAGTTTTGAAACAACGTCTATTTACGTTTCGCATGAACGAATGTGAGCTTCTTAGAGATCACATCAGTCAATTCATTACTCTTTTAAATGATTTAAAGAATGTTGAGGTTCATATTGATGATGAAGATCAAGCTATGCTATTATTGTGCTCTTTACCCCCTTCATACAAGTCTTTCAAGGAGACCCTGATTTATGGCAGAGACAAAATCTCGTTCGAAGATGTGAAGGGTCATTTGTTGAGTAGAGACAAACTCGACAATGAGCTTCATTTGGATAGCAAGGTAGATAGGCAAGCTTCCGTTTTGGTAGCATCAAAGAAACGAGACAAAAGGTGTCGCTATTGTAAAAAGTTAGGTCACGTCAAAGTAGATTATTATAAACTGCGAAATAAAAAAGCTGCTGAGAGTAACGAGGAATATGTAGCTGGTGCTAATTTGGCCAATGAAAGCGGTGATGATTTCTTGTTAGTGTCAACGAGCGATAACTCCAAGCTCACGTCCGAGTGGATCCTAGATTCGGGATGTTCTTTCCATATGTGTCCCAATAGAGAATTGTTCTCCACATATAGTTCGGTTGAAGTTGAAGTTGTGCGCATGGGAAACGATTCATCTAGTAAGGTAATTGGTATTGGTACTGTTAAAATTAGGATACACGATGGGACGATTAGGACACTCTCAGATGTTAGGTATGTACTTGATTTACGAAAGAATCTCATCTCCTTGAGTATTTTAGACTTGAAAGGATGCAGAATCAACATCGAGTCAAGCGGCATTAAAGTATCTCGTGGAGCTCTTATTTTGTTAAAAGGTAAAAGAACAGGCAGTCTTTATATTCTGGAAGGTTCTACAGTGACCGGTGAAATTGGACGTCCCTCGTCCGTTACAGAGTCGAAGTCAACTCGTTTGGAGCGGAGGCAACTTGGTCATAGGAGGGAAAAATGTATGACCGTTTCGTTGAAGAGAGATTCTCTTTTGGATGCAGGTTTTGAAAAGTTAGGGACTGTGTTCGTGAAAATTAGACCCGGGTTAGTTTTGATTTGGCAGTGTACAAGTCGAAGGCTAGAAGTCTTCTAGTTTTTAAGCACATATTTGACTCAGTTAATTCCCTGCATAGTTCAAGATAGGCTCGTGGCGGGCTTTGGCAAAGATGGCGTTGTAGAAATATGAGTCAAAGTGGAGATTTGTTAAGTATGACTCCTATTTTCAGTCAAATTTAAAAAATAATCTTTTAGTTAAACTCTGTTTATTTATTTCAGTCAAACACTGATTAGTTTAGATTATTTTATTATTATTTGACATATGAATTTAGCCTATAAATAGGCTTTTGTACAACCTTAGAAAACACACCCATTAGATTAGAACTTATAACACATTCAGAGAATTTTGTGTTTACGTTTTGAGGGTTCTTTGTTTTTTTGGGTTTTCGGGGTTTAGTTTTATCTCCATCTTTTATACTCTTCGTTCTTTTGCCATTATAGTAAAATTATCTTTGCCCATGGTTTTTTATCCTCTTTGTAGGGGTTTTTCCACGTTAAATTTGTGTGTTCATCTTCTCAATTTCTTCTGCTATTTTTACTTGTTTGTTGCTTAATCGGATCGATCCCTAACAGAAGGTAATCCTTTGTTCGATTTGTGACCATGGAAACCATGAAGGAAGGGAGTTTGATTACTCGGCCCTCATTACTACTTGGTTTAGCAAATTATGCTTATTAGAAAGCTCATACGAGAGCTTTCATTATGTCTGTCAATGAAGCAGATTGGGAAGCTATTGAAGATAAGTGGACTCAACCCATTGTAACTATTTTTTATGGCACCATACCCCCTAAAGAAAGAAGCAAATACATTGACGCAAAAAGAAGGGATTCTCATGGAAATTCAGAAGCCCTAAATGTCATTTTTAGTGGAGTTGACCTGAACCAACTTAAAGTCATTTCTATATGTGAGTATGCTAAGGAAGGATAAACAATCTTGAAAAACCAACATGAAGGAAATGATGTCGTACACATGTCAAAACTTTAGATTTTAACAAGCAAGTTAAAAATTTTGAAAATGTTTGAAAATGAAAATATCTCTGAGTTTTATGCAAGATTATATAAGATTTTTAACGAGGCTTTCTGTCTTGATGAGTGTTTTTCTAATGATAAATTGGTACACAAAGTGTTGAGGTCTTTACCATAACGATTTGCCATTAAAGTCACAACAGTAGAGGAGGCCAAAGATATTACCGCTCTCAAGATGGATGAGTTAATAGACTCACCCCAAACATTTGAGTTGAATATAAATGAAGCAAAACATGACAAGTTGAGTTTGCCAAAGAACATAGTATCCAATGCTCAAAAGACTATCCCAATAGTGAAACAGATAGTGGAGGACATTGATGAGATTAAAAAGCAATTAGCCTTGCTCACAAAAAGCATGAAGAGGTTCGCTAAAAAAGGAACTAAAGTAGATATCAGTGAGACAATGAAGAAGGATGTTCTACGTTATGAATGTAAGGGATTTGGTCACTTATAATCAGAATGTGCTAATACTAACGAGAAGTCACTCACAGTCATTTGGAGTGATGAATAAAGTTCTGATGTAGGTGAAGATGTGAGCAAATATGTTACTTTTACTACTATTATTCCAAACCGTATCCCAACAGATTCTGAAGATTCGGATAATGTTGATATTCCTTTTAAATCTTTGAAGGATGCTTATAGCTATATGTTAAAAAAATAGAGATATTGTGCCAATTGAATGATTCCTTAAGGGAAGAAATTATTCTCTTTAAAGGAGAAAAAGAAAAGCTCAAAATTGTGGTCCAAGAAAATAATCTTGATTATGCAAAGGTTGTTTTGAAGAAGTTTGGAGGCCAAAGTGAGAATCTTAATGAAATTTTGACTTTAAAGAGAATTGAACCAAGCCATAAAGGACTTGGTTACATCAATAAAGGTAAGAAACTTATTGCTCTTTCAATTTTTGTTAAAGCTAAATATAGGGGTTCTTCTTTTCTTCATGAGGCAGAGAATAAAAACTTTAGAAAGATTGTATGTCATTATTGTGGGAAAGATGGGCATATTATACCCCAGTGTTATAGAATTATGCAAGATTAGAAGAAGTTCAACTTAGCTACAAAACTTTTTAGGATAATGAATGGAACAAGAAAACCACATCATAGGCAAAGTTGGGTAATGAAGGATCAAACACATTTGAGTAATGAAGATCAACATTTAATTGATGCTCATGTGAAACACGAGGTTGCAACTCATGATGACCATGTTAAAGATTTATCGAGGATTGGAGAAATATCACCTAAGTTTTGTGGAAAAGACTATGTTGTTCCACAAGCTACAACTCATCTTGTTGATAAAGTAGCATTTGATCTCATCCCCTCTAAATAACATTAAAGAAGCTAATAGGGGATAAATAGGGTAAGGGGGAGTAAGAATGTTGATTTGGTGATTTTGTCTACTTTGATTTCACTTATGATTACACTTTTGGCATTTTTGACAAAAAGGGGTAGAATATGATAGCAGCAAATTAAATGTTTTCTTCTTGATTGTGGTTGCTACATTTTCTCTTTGTCAAAGGGAGAATTGATGTTGATTTTTTTAAATGATATTTTTTACTGCATATTTATGACATTAGTGCATGTTTAATTAATTATGTGATGAACAAGTATATTGATAGGGAGAGTGTGCAGTCAAGCATGGATCTATCTTTTAGGGGGAGGCATATTCTAATGGTCTTGCTATGTGGTTTATTTGGATTGTGGGTTAACCATTTGCTGCATGGTTTTGTCAAAATGCCTTGAGGGAGATTGTTGGGAAAGTTGTTGTTCATGTTGTGCCTTGGGCCTTGAATAAGTTGCGTTTGTGCTGAGTTCGATCCACTTGGATGTGGCATATTTGACAAAACTAGAAGCATGGGTCGGCTAGGGTGCTAAGACTCCCAACCGAATTGCTTGGGGTGATTAGATAAGCATGGAAGTCTTAATATGTAATTTTTTAGAGATAATTATTAGATTTATTCAAGAGAATTTTGGAGCAGTTGGAAGATTGATTTATTAAGACTTTTATGTGATAAATACTCAAGATAATTAACGGAATAATTTTATCTTTTAAATAGGAGTTTAAAGTCTATGAAAATATTTTTGATTAACCACATGAAGAGGCCTATAAATAGGTTGTTTTGTTATGCACACCAAGAGTAGTTTTGGAGTGTCTTTTTCAACAACTTTGTTATGTTCTTGTGGTTATTTTGTGACACTCTTTTAGGTATTCTTTGGAGAGTTTATTGAATGTATTATAAGATATTTGAGTGAGTGATTTGTGACAATCAAGGTCAGTATTGGGGTTGCAATTAGTTCTTTATGTAAGGGTAGATTGAACTTAAGTCAATAGGTGATTTCGACGATTGTTGAATAAAATTATTCGTTGGGTGAGGCTTAATAGACGTAGGATCATTATGTCTGAACTACGTTAACAAATATTGGTTTTGTCAATTCTTTTCCACTCTTAATTTTTATGCTGTTTATTTTCATTTTAACTATCGTTACAACAAACGTTAAGCAAAGTTGATTTATCATATTTGCAGAAAATATATATATGGAAGAGGAAAATAATGGCAATTATTATGAATTGATAAAAAAAAAAAGCTTGTTTTCATGATAGCCGTCGCTTAATATGGGTGTCTTGGAAATATTATATGAAAATCAATCTCTTTCTAGGAAAAAAAAAGTAATGACAATAACGTTTGGATGGGAATTGGTTACAATGAAGTCAATTCCATGTGAGTGGCTGCACTGAACACCCTTTGTCAATGTGTCTAATATTTGGTTCATTTTGGTGGAGCCGTTAACATTTTCATTTTTCTAAAAGCATACCTCTCCAAATATATGATGAAATTTAGAGAAAATAATAAGTATGTTTTTGTATCTATACTAACTCGAATGTGGATAAAAATAGGTGAATGAATATGCAGATTTGGGTAGTTCTCTGTTACTAAAATTTATCCAAATGTAGGCCCCTTCTTCTTCTTCTTCTTCTTCTTCTTCTTCTTCTTCTTCTTCTTCTTCTTCTTCTTCTTTTTTTTTTTTGGGGGGGGGAGAATTTGGTATGTCTCCTTTACAAGTTTAGGTACATTGAATACCTAACAAGAGTTCAAAGTGTAGTGATTTGGAATTGACTTACAGCATGCCATCCCCCTACTAAATACTGTTAATTCATCCATTGTAGCTCTATTCGTTATGTTTGGAGATTGCTTACCCTATTTTCTAAATAAGTTTATGAGATTGGAGATTGCATGCATGAACTTCAGGAGGACTTCTTTAAAATTTTGGGTCACTTTTATTGCGTAGGAAGCTTAACTACAGAAAGATGTTAATAAGAGATAGTAATTCATTTGATTGAAATAAATAAAGTTGTAATAGGATTGAATTGAATTTAAGTAATACAAATTTTATATATTTTGTGACTTTTGTATTTATTTATTTTAGATAAATTTAATTATTAAACTTTCAAAAAAAAGTCAAATAAGTTTTTTTGTAACGGAACTGTAAACTAAAACATTAAATTGCTAACAATGTTGGCATGGTAATCTGCGTGGTAGTTCACATGTGTTTTATGCTGATATGACATTATTTGTCTTATATGTCACATGATAATTTAAAATTATAAAAATATTCAAAAAAAATAGCATGGACTACACATGGATTACTATGTAGGTTATCATATATTTTAATCAATATTTTAGTTAAAAATAACAATTTAACTCTTTTTAAAAATTGAGAATCAAATTTAACAAAATAAAAAATATAAATATTAAAAATTAAATTTATCATTATGTCAAAACAGAAAAACTTAAACTTATTCCATCAAATCTCCTTTACTTAAAATTTGGGCTCGAGTTCAAATTTGATTATATATAATAAGAGAAGTAAGTAAGACAAGATTTGGGATTAATTGTGTATAATTTATATTCAAGAGTTTTAAAATTTTAGATCACTTTGTCATTGGCTCTTAATCATTGATGACCCCTGGTTGGTGACCTAACACGTGACATAATCCTTGCAAACAATTACGAACTTGCTAACTAATCTACCAAAAAGACTACAACATCAACACATGATATTTGGTTTTCATATTTTCCAAATCATTTCTCAACACATCCAAATTAAGTTGCTCAATTTAATAAAAGAATATATTTTTGTTTCACATTTTCGAGCATATTGGAGAATTAAATGGGAATTAAAATATGGTAGAAATTACAATAGTTGTGTATAAAACAAAGGCATGGCATGAGATAATAGAGCGAAATCCTAAAATGGCAATGAAAACCTTAACAGAGTTTTTAACTACTTTTACAACACAATCATTTTCTTGACTTCCCCTACTAATGTTATCTATGCACACATGACAACAATATTCTTCCAACTCTTTCAATCCATTTACATCCCTTGATTTTTCCTTTTTTCGGTTTTTAATCTTCAATTTTAGTAACCCCAGAAGTAACCCAGGTCTATTGCTCCTGCAGAACATGCAGGAAGTTGAATCATTTCAGGGTTGGACACGGCTGAATCCTGGGAAAACTCTAGTTTCAGATTCTGCTTCGACCGCCCTCCTTGGCTTTGGATTAATGTCTTTAAGAAGGACGGTTCTTGAATCCAAAAACAATCCGGGTACTGCAAGTTTCCCATGTTCGACTTGATTTGGTTGGTGGTGTAGGAAGCTTTTTGAAGAGAATTCACAGAGGATGATGAACAAGGTACAAGGGAAGTGTCGAAGCTGTCCATCATTTCTTCCACTGCTTTACGGTCTTCTATTGGATCGGAGAAGCAGGTCACGTTTGACGTCTCGCCGGCGCCCACCACGGTTCTTGTTTCGCTGGTGTGCGGCGAGGGATCCATTAGTGGAGGCAAACCTGAAATATGTACCTTTTTGCCATTGGGACTCTTTTGGAATACTCTACAAATAACCCACTCGTTCTGCAAAAAGGAAACAAGAATCAATTAACCATGGAAAGGACAACAGTAACATCATCATATTGTAGCCATTAGAAAAAGGAAACAGAGGAAAACAGAGACATGATTTGTTCTACAACCTTGGCTGTTTTGGGAAGATTGTAAACGGAATACTGGCCTTCTAAACGAAATTCATGCATGACCCAATTGGTCTTTTGACCTTTGGGTGCTCTCCCTTTGTAGAAAACCAAAGTTTTCTTCATCCCAACAAGTGATTTCCCCTTGAATATCTCTTTATCTTTGCCCGTGGCTTTCCAATAACCGGCATCCGTTGCCCTGTTTGTTCTCAAACCAGTCGGGTATTTCCGGTCCCTAACACAGAAGAAGTACCATTCCTTTTCACCCATTTTGGCTCTCCCTTTCATTTCAACATACATATAGCAATCAAAATCTGTATTCAAAAATCACCTTCCAAGTAAACAAAAACAGAGAGAATAACAAGTTTCGAAACTTACAAGGCAAATCCCAAGGTTCACACTTGTTCAAATCAACCTCACCAATGGCGATAGCAGAGAAGAAGCTGTCAACAACTTTCTTGGAGAGATAGTGTGTTATCAGCTCTTCATCTGTGGGGTGGAATCGAAATCCTGGAGGCAGTTCCATTTGTTCATCTTCGTTCCTAAATCTAGAAACGTTTTCCATTTCAAAACCCTTCGCTTACTCCTCAGCTTAGACGACCTCAACAATTATACGAATCAAATTAAGAAAGGATAACCCCAGTTTTTATAAGATGGATAAAACAATGAAAAGCCAAACTCAAAGGCCAAAAAGCGAGGGAGAAGGTGGATGAAGGAAGAGGAAAAGAGAAGGAAGATATGAAGTGAAAAGGTGGTGGCGATGGTGTTAAGAAGAAAAGGAAGTGGAGTGGGCAAAAATGGAGCCCCTAAATACTGGTTTTTTAGGAAGGGGGGAAAGAAGCGTGGCCTGTAAGGCACTTGGTGGATGGTTTCAGCTTTCAAACACTGTTGTTGAAATGGATTGGATGGTTGGAATTGGTTAATTTTGAAGTTAAATCTCATTTAAAACAAGTTCAGAAAAGAAATGGGTGTTAAAATCATCATCTTGAATAAAAATATAACTTGAACGACATATTACAGCATCTATGTCAAAAATCCAGTCTTTTTCTTAATTAATAATGTATATATAATTTTAATAAATAATAAATAATTATAAACTTCGAATACCAACAATATAACGAATTTGAATAGTATCAACAAAATGTTTTTAAGTTTTATCTATACTATTTATTAAGTTAGTGTCACCAATTCAGTTAAGAAAATTACGACAATACTATTTAGTAATTGAAATAAGTTATATTATTCGGGTGTAATTTAGTTTTTTTTTAAATATATATATGGTGGGATTTGAACTCAAACTAATTGAATTAATAAAATAAAACTTTTAGTTTACCACTCATCTAAAGTTTTATTTAAATATTTTTATACATTTCAATTTTTATTATGCACACTTATTACCTCTATCAAATTTTACGAACACTATGATAAACAATTTTAACTTATATTTTTTTTCATTTTAACATCATACATATTCATATGTTACTATTAATTAATTTCAAACTATATGTTTTCTTATTTATTATATATTATTTTTAAATATACATTTATATTCTAAATTTATGATTTTACACGTATACCAATGATATGATTTCTAGTGTTTATAATTTATGATATCTTAATAAAATAAAAAGAAGGACAACTAACTTCTTCTTTTTTTTGCTTTACCATGAAAATACAAGGAAAGGGTGAAAAAAATTTGCATGTTGGCTTTTTTTTTTCCCTTAATCTCAATCGTATAAATGTAAATATCATATTAATATTAGAAATTTTATTACGGTATAGAAATTACGTATTTAGAATATAAGAATATTTTTAAAAATAATATACAATAAATAATGATAAATCTAGTTTGAAACTAATTAATAATAACACATTTAATTTGTACGATGTTAAAATGAAAGCATTAAATTGCGAGTAAAGTGAAATTTAAATACGTAAATACATTAGATTAATAACATTAAATGCACTAGAGATATTTATCATATATACACAATTGAGGGAGGTAATAAAGCATGCATAAATGGTAAAGTAAGGTTTATTGATGTAAATGACGTAGAATTATATTAATTTTCAAAGTATTTTTGTTATTTTATATCGGAAAATAGAAATTGAAATACATGAAACAGAATTTGAACCCACGCCACAATACTTTTCAACATTTGTTATTTTATATCTTTTAATTTGTTATATCATGTTTATTATCTATACTATATATTAAGGGCGGACTAAATTGGTGTCACTAATTAATTAGAATTAAACTCAATTCGAAAATTACCAAAAACCCCTTCCTTGTACAAAGTAAAGAATATTATTTTGAAGGTATTTATGTATTTTTGTAATTTGATAAATCTAGAACAATCGATCTACGAAATAAGAACAATAAGATTTGGACCCAAATCATCGTAAGTTTCTCTAAGTCAATTTTAGAAGATCTAAGCAAAAATCTTAAGCCTAAAAAATGAGCTTTGGCAAAGAAAATAAGTCCATATAAAATATGGGTCGGGCTTAGGCTTGAGCATTCAAGGTCCAAGCTCGACTTATTTTTAAATTTCTAATATATTATATTATGTTATGTTATTTTTTATATGTTATGCAATTTAAAACACATACAAAAATTAAATTGGTGGTGATATATAATATTATAATGTAAACATTAAAAAATATTAAGATGTCAATATATAAAAAAATTAAATAAAATGAGTTTGGATTTGTCATTTACTATCAATCTATTATGGACAAGCTTAGTTAAAATTTTGGGCCGAACGGGACTTAAGCAATTATAAAATGTAATCAATATCATACTTAAACCTCGACTGAGCCCTACTTAAAAATACATCTAGTCAATTTTATTATTTTAACCAAAATCATATTTAATTTTTATTTTTATTTTTATTTTTTTATAAATTTACTTATAAATATTTATGGCTAATGCTTATAATCTCCTTTTTTTTTTTTAGAAATTCAACCAAATTAATACCATAGAACTTCAACCAACCTAAATCCAATTTCACTCTTTTATAATCTTTTAGAGAAAACTATT
Organism: Gossypium hirsutum; assembly: GCF_007990345.1. Taxonomy (NCBI): domain Eukaryota; kingdom Viridiplantae; phylum Streptophyta; class Magnoliopsida; order Malvales; family Malvaceae; genus Gossypium; species Gossypium hirsutum. The sequence continues at coordinate 6,325,661 of NC_053447.1, read as the reverse complement.
TGAGTTAATTGTACCGACACCCCTAAACTATGACTTTCACTTTAAATTGATTCTCAAATTTTAAGGTATTACAATTACATCCTTAACTATCAATCATTATTAAAGTTGTTAATTTAATTGTTAAATGAATTATGTAGTTAAATTTAGGATGACAATTTTTAAAGAAATAGAATGTTGGTGCTTAACTTTTAAAATTAAAATTTTAACCTAAAGTAAAGTTGAAAAAAAAGTGAACGATACAGATTCTATAAAAACTTTAAAAACCTCAAAACTAATATTTTAAAACAACCATTTTCACAATATTCATCTTTTCTTAAAATTTTAATTTTAAATTATGTCACATAAGATCTGACGTATTATTCAATAGTTATATTTAATTTAGTAAAAGAAAGACCTAATCAATATAACCTCAATAATATAGGAATATTAACCAATTTAAAATGAAAATAATAGTTTGGGAATATTTGATACAATTAACTCAAAGTATTTTATAATATATATATATATAATTAATCTAATTTAAAAATAAAACATCTGTTTAAAGTAATTTTCAATTATTTAAATTTTTTTTTCTGAGCCCTAATTAACAAGTATAAAGGAAATGCAAATGTCCACAAATTGAGTGTACATGGTCACATGGATAGCCTAAAATTGAGAGGGAACCCTCAACTTTCCCCAAAATATGAGTGTAATATTAAAGATGAATTAAACAAAATTTGATTAGTAAATTGCATGTGAAAGAGGCATTGGTTCTTGTTAGACAAAAGGAGAAAAATAACAACCTCTAATGTAAGGTTACCTGTCGAAGTTGAGTTCATACGAGGATGACAAATGCACCCAACAGAAACTACGAAACCAAATATTTTAAAAATTGCCCACAGAAAACGTTACTATATGACAACCCTAATCACTCCCATTTATGTGCAAACCTAACTTCAATTTTAGATTTAAATTTCCGTATCTATGTAATCTTCTTTTTATACATTATGAGTGAAATTTAACATTTTAACAAAGTTGATATTAAATGTATATAAGGTATAATAATAAAAAATTTAAAAATATATGTAGGGTGTGTCTCGCATTTATCTTTGCTAAGTGTCCGATAAATGTGAAATAGGCATGACGTGGAGGACACCGACATCACAACGAGGGACGTCGGGGCGACGCAACGAGTTCTCCAATCGACGGAGAGGGCGACATCATGACAAGCATGCATGGGACGTCACGACGATACAACGTTTTCTTCAAATAATACAACTGCGTTCTAACAACCAAGTAGGACTTCTTCTCTTAGTCGAACTTTGATTACTTCAAGGATATTTTAGTTGTTTTAGCCCTTTAAACTTAGCTTATTTAAAGGGGCCATGTATCCCTGTTTCGATAAGAGAATTAAAGATGTAGTACTCCAATATTTTTTCTTTTGGGGGCGTCAAGATGTAGCCGCAGATAAGTTTTGGTGAGAGTTTTCGTGATAATTATGGAGAGAATTTTGTACCCCTTTTAGAAGAACTCTATGAGAGCTAGGGCTTTGTGTTCGGGGTTTGGGTTTGTACGTTTAGTACATTTAGGTTTATTTTATCCATATTTTACTCTCGTTTGTTTACTCATTTAGTGAAAAGCCGAAGCCTCTTTTGCCTTTTTCCCGTGGTTTTTATCCTCTTTAGAGGAGTTTTTCACATAAAATTTGTGTTCGATCTTCTCTACCTTTTCTATTTCACTGTTTATACATGTCGATCCCAAACAAAATGTATAAAATAAATGAATAATATTTGGTACACTAGTAATTGAGTTTTAGACTCTACAAGCAGAGTCGGAGGTTGACAAATGTTCTATAGGGTTATAATAAAATATTTAAAAAGAAAGAGACATATACTATTTTTTTTAAAATTACTCGTGGAATAAAAATATATATTAACAGTGTACCAAATGCTTCTCCTAAAAAAAATATAGCTTACTCACTCTTATTTTATTTATTAGAAATGTAGTTATGATGAATTTTAATATTTTTGTTTTGTTTGATATTTTAATTATTTTCATATCATTCCCTCAGAAAATATACTTTCATATCATATAGTTATGATTAATAAAATCTCATTTAACACTTTCAAAATATATTTTTTCTTATCCGAAGGGGAGCAAGCAAACTTTCCTCTTTTGTATTGAAAAATATTTTTCCATTGCCTAATTAAGGTTCGTTTACAGTCAAATGGTGTTCATAAATATATCTTACATGTTCTTTTTTTTCATGTAATTTTTCTTTAAAAAATTGAATATTTAATTACAATAATAATTGCATTAAATAAGTTACAATGATTATACTTTTATAAAAAATATTAATTACGAAAATTAATTAATAATAATTCAATTGGCAAGTAAAACAAACTTTTTTTTCCATAGTTTCTGAGAGATTAGTCATAATAATGTCTCCGGAAAATTTTTAATCCAAAACAAAATTTAAACATATTAAGACTACGTTTGTTTCACTGAAAATGGTTCCTGGAAAATGTTTTTTTTTTTTGGAAAAGTTAATATTTTATGGTGATTGGATGAATATGTGTAAAATATTTTCTGTTGTTTGGTAAATTTCTTGAAAATATTTCGTAAAAGTTGTTTTCAATTAAACAAACATATATTTGAGATTTATGATAAAGAATGAAGTAGTGAATTGATTACAAAGTGATGTTAATGTGAAATTGTAGTAAATAATGAATTTTCATGATGTTAAGGTTTAAATTATAAACTTTGTGAAATTTATAATTGAAACAATTAGAGAAGTGATATGCATGAAAATTTGTCATTCGAAATAAGATATTATAATGAATTGTTTGATTAAAGTGCTTATACGGTGAAAAATAAATTACATGGCAATAGGGACTAAATTAAAAATTGCCTAAAAGTTTAAGTGTGAAACAATTTAACATGAGAATAAGAAAATTATGATAAAAGTTTAATGAATGTGTTATGAGATGATGAAATATGTATAAAGTATTGTAAAAGTGAAATTGTGGAAAAATATAGAATTTTTATGATCACAAGGACTAAATTGTTAAACTTGATAAAATATGTGGATGAAATAATAGAAGTGAAATACATAGAGTTTTGATATATAAACAAGATATTGAGATAAATTATATGATTAAAGTTAACAAGAAAGAAAATTGATTGAATATGATTAATTAGTGAATATTGAACTTTTATGACAAAAAGGGACTAAATTGAAAAGTTATGAAATTTTATAAGAAAATATTTGATAAGTGAAGAATGTAACATCCTCGTGTTTTGACCCGATGTTCAGATCGGGTATAAGAGTGTTACAATGAACAGAGCCTTATCTGTTTGGAAAATATCTTACGAAAAAAATCGATAAGACATCTTATGGGAATAAGAGAATAGAAAACTTTTTTACGTTGACCATTTTATTTTATATGAAATAAATATAAAAAAAAGACTAAAAATATTTTTCATAAAAAATTTTACAATGAAACAAATGTAGTTTAAATATTCACGTTTTTCTCAATTATTGAAATTTATTAATTTTTAATGTACTTGCATTGACCAAAATTAAAGTTAAAGATCTTTTTAAATAATAGAAAACGAAAATAGTTTTAAGATAAATTCTTACCAACTATTTCCACGTGAGGGCCATACTCCGTTGATTGTTATCAAACACAAAGACTGAAATACCCTAGTGTTATTGTTGTAAACATGAAATTGACAAGGACCTTGTAGGAAGTGAGAACATAGTTTTATGCCATATAATAAAAATTCTCCTTTTTTTTTCCTGATACAGACAAGCTTATTTCCTTTTCGGGAAAAAGAAATAAATTATTTGAAAGTGGACCAAAGTGCGGGTGACGGAGGTAGCCAATTTGAGGAATTTCATCTATCTTGGCAACTTTCATGATCCAACGGCTAATACTTTATTTGAATTCAAAGTTTGACATCTGCTGTGCCACGTAAGATGTGAGAAAAAAATAAATAAATGTGGAAAGTACAGTTAGATTTAATAATGTGTGTTGACATGTAAATTAATTAAGAGATGGTACATTATTGCTGTCTAAATAATTAAATCTTAATTAGTGTATAGAGATATAGTTAAGTGAAGCTCCAGCTGATGGATTTAAAGTATATTTTAAGAAGGAATGGCCTAACTTCAAAAATATTTCTATCATTGTTGGATCTCAAGTGTTTGATTTCAACTTCACTTTCTATGCTTCATACTTATAATTCCATACAATCAATTACCACGTATCTAGGGTATGGGATTTGTGTATAAGGCTTAGGAGCAGATGAGGCCAACGCCCTTCAAATTTTTTTATATAATGTCTAAATGATAATGTGATTCCTATTACACTGACGGTAATATTGATACCAAGTAAACTATGAATTAATGGAGACTCAAAATTTATTGTTGTCCTTGCTTATTGGTTGTTTTTATTGTTGTGGGTGTGTGTTTTTCTTTTTTTTAAAAAAAGATTCGATGATCTCTTTTTTTAGTATGTTTTTCACATTTGAATGAAGCGATTGGAAGTAAAATGTTTAAATCGATAAGCGTAAATCATGATGAATTTGGAATTAACTACACAATACATGTGACGAGTTGTTATTGACTAACAAAAAAGCAAATTCTCAATTCAATCCAAATGCTGATTGTTGAATTGTCATTACAAGCACCTGATACTTATATTTCGAGAGACGTCCTAATTTTTATTTTAATATATAATTAAAGTACAATTAAGGTCCTTAATTATTAGGGTTAGGCTACTCTAGTTATAGTGTTTAGCATTTAATGAGGAGGTAAAACTATCAATCCAAAATTAAAAAAACACACACACACGTGGAAAAGATAGGGAAAAAGAGATGCAATAAAATAGTTAATCACTGAGAATATTAGGCATGGTTTTATCGGGAGTCCTGTATTGAGGTGTTTAATCAAAGAAGGAAACACATAAAGAAAAAAACCTTGATTGTTCAAAGATTCTAACTTTATTATATTGTTCGAAGATATGAAGCAAATAATGATACAAGTGATGACCTTCATTTCACAGTCTAACAATAATTATACATGATTAGGAAAGTGGCAACATCACACACACTAGTAATTAAAATAAAATTAGACAAGGCAATCACCTTACCTTTCATATTGCCAAATAATATGATGATAATATAAATAAGTAAGTTTTAATGCGATTATAATAAGATAACACCTTCTAGACATGATGTAATAGATCTTGAAGGGAAGGATGTGGTGGAAGTTGCAACCAACTAAAGGAGCATGCTAGATCATGGTTGGTCTATTCAATAACAACCCTATTAATATAATAAAGATTTGATTGCTTTGTTTAATTGCACTGTGAATGGCATGCCATTTGTTTATCATTCAACATTCCTTCGCCAGATGCCTTACTTTTAATTTCACTAATCTTAAAGTTGTTCTGGGGTGGGGTCGTTTTTTCAAAAATACTATTAATATTTCTATATTTTTTAATTAATTTTTAATTATTGTTTTTTTATTAATAAATAGCACTCTTGGCACAACCGATCCATCTTATCAAACTAACCTTTGAACATGTATAATTGCAATTAAAAGTGTTCCCATTTGGGTTTCATGAATATTAATGTTATTGAATTGATTTTCTTTCTGAAAATTTATCCAAGTCATCGTAAATTATTTATATTTAATTAAAATTATTATCAAGTTCAATACTGAGTTTTATTAAACCTTTCGATTTTAATATATATATTTTAAATACTTACGTTATTGTTCTTAATATATATTATTAACCCTAAATTTAATTATCAAGTCAGATTTAAAGTTGAGTTTGAGTTTAAATATGTGTGAGCTTAATCAAGCTTAAATTTAAAAATAAATGTCAGATTGAGCTCAAATCAATTATTAAACTTCGAATTTCGAATTGAGCTTGACTCGATTTTATTACAGCTCTATTTATACATAGTCAACTTGTTTATGTCTTTTTTATTTCTTTTTAATAAAGGGCCATGAGCTGAATGATCTACTTAAGCTCGACTTGACTTAGGTTTGAACAATTTTTTTTTTACTCTTAAATTAGTTCATTTTAAATTTAAATTAAAAATTAAAGTATTTTTATTTAAATTTAATTATAAAATATTATAAATATATAAATATAAAGTTATATGGTTTAATAATTTTTTAAATAGTGAAATTATATTTTCCAATAAACTAAGCTAAATTGAACTCCATCTTGAATTTTTTATTAAAATCTAGCTTTTTATTTTGGAATGTTTATCATATTGACAAAAAAGGAAAGTGTTTGGAAATCTTGTAAGTGACTGAATTGATTTTCTTTTAAAAAAAATCTACAATAATAAATTAGTATTAATATTAAGAATAGTTGTAGAATTTATTTATTGTTATCCATGGTCTAATTGAATATATTTTTATTTTATTTTATTTCATTTTTAAAATTAAACTAAAAATCAAAGATTGGATTCAATATTTTATTCCTTTGGTTGGGCCTAGTTAGGCTGTGGTCATCAAAAGTTAATTTTGTAGGGTCTAGAGTCTAAAATCTTAGACATCTAACTTTGACTTTCATGGGGGCCTAATATCTAGCCCATACCAATTTCATTCGCTAATGATCAGCTTCCCAATTTCTTTTTCAGATCAAAGTTTCGGTTGAGCAAACCTTAAATACATTTTACATTATATAAATTATTTTTATTTTAATAATATATTGCAAAATTTTGATATGATTTTAAGCAATGTCATCACTTACATGAGCTTTTAGATGAATTCAATGTACTCCTAACTGAGCAGAGAAAATTGTAGTCTTCATGAATATCTTCATATTAATGGAAGTATACCGATGTACTGACACAAATTATGATTGTAGCACAAGTGTCTTAATCAGTATCGTGCCAAACATTTACCATTCAACCTATCTAGTGTTTATCTTAGTCTACAAAAATGACATTTAGGCAGAAATTTTTAATTAATGAAATAGCTGAAATCGGCACCTAAGGCAACCAATTTCGTCTTCGGCATCTCCAAGCGCCGTCTTATGTGTATCCATATTTTAAGGCTCAGATGCGAAATGGAAACTTTCATGATTACTAATTTTAGTTACTTTCAATTATTTTTTTCAATACTAATAGATTTCAAGCCAAGACTTTGGTGGGAAGTTTAAGTAAATATGATATTTATTTTTTCTTTTTTAGATTTTATCTTGAAATTTTGATAAAATTACGAGGGACCGTTTCTCACATTGTTCTTTTCTTTTAGTTGATGTAAGAACAACTTGTTTCTATGCTTTGGACTAATATGAAGTAATTTATCAAAATTTTAAGATAAATCCTTTAAAAAAGAATAAATTAATAAAATAAATGGCATATTTGCTTACGGTTCCCTATGAATATTGTATTGAAACTGAAAAAAAGGATTGAAAGTAACTAACTATCATGAAATTTTGATAAAACATGGGACAATTTATATTTTTTTTTTCATTTTGCATTTGATATATATATATACACATATATAAAGGATGACACCTGGAGGTGCTGACTTTGAAAGTTGGCTGCTCTAGGTGCCGACTTCAACTATTTCGTTAATTAATTTTCAAAATAATTTCTTTGTTTCATATATAAGAGAAAATAAAACCCTACTCTGCTGACTTACAATTCTTTTTTCTTCAATTAATATAATGAATAATCGACTGAACAATTATAATTAATTAATCTAGATAAATATGCAAAAGATCTCATACATTTATAAAAAGTGATACTTGAATATGAGATTTTAAATTTTTAGAAATATTTTTTTAAAATTTTTTATAGAAATTACTTGATGCACCGTCAATAAATAATAATATGATACATCATCATTAGAAAAGAAAAAGATTTTTAAATAAATACTAATAAATTTATTTAAATTTAATTAAATAATAACTAATTACAACTATAGTTAAAAAGCTTGATTTATAATTAAAATTTAATAATGTTGAAATAAAATTATTATTTAATAATAAAGTGTGAATGCATTATTAAATTATTTAAAATTCATAAAACCTTTCTAGTAACCAAATTAAATTTGTAATGGTAATGTTTGTGAAGCAGCTTAAGAGAGTGATTGTTCTCCTCAAGACCAAGACAATGGCTCTACAAATGTTTTCAAGGGAGATACAACCGCTTAATAGTGACAAAGGTGAAGCCAAAAATGTACCATTATTTTAAGAAAAAGATCATAGCGTCGCAAACGTTTCCATTATGCCCAACTATTTTATCACTAGTAAAAAGTAAATAAATGAGACCGACGCATCGATGATCTAAGTTAAGAAAACAAGTATAATGTTTCGACCCTTTAAGACAATGTTGAAATTATGAATGCAATATTGCACAATTTGCCTTATTTTATTGTTTGGTTAACACTGCTTGACATTGACACTACCATGATTTCAATTTAGCAGAAAATGACAACACTTTCCAACCTTTCTGTCCTTTTTTAAAAAAAAAATGCCAAACTCTGTGCCATGTACGATGTCTATAATATAGCACGGATGTAATAATATTTCAACTTTCCTGCGATATTAAAATAGAAATGATTTATTTATATTTATTATAATTCATGGGAATTTTTGCACCGCTAAATATGAATATAAAATACTTGAAATTAATATCTTTATGTACAAATTATATGCTTTGTTATGTTGATACATGAGCTTCACTAAGCAAACAAGGAAATGGAGCAAATTGAAACCTGCAAGAGAGAAAGGTTAAGATAGTAGTAGGGAAAGTAAGGTGTCCATGGCTAAGCTCCAGTAGATAATTTAAATAGTAATTCAATAATTTAAAAAAGGTATACTGAGTTGAGCTTAGATAATTAAGAATAAAAGGTAAATAAAGTAGGATAGAGATTGCAACATAGGCAAAAGGAAAAAATATAAGACTAGACATTCTGATTTACCTTGAAGCTAAGGGTTTTGTTGCGTTTATGGAGCAGTTCATCAGCACTCAAGGATTCAGCTCTATTTTTGTATTTTCATCATAAATCTAGAATGAGAAAATGAGACAATGATATAGCCACAGATGACTTGCCGATCAATTAACATTTATTATAAATTAATTGATGACAACATATACAGGTTTTAGCTTAGTGCTCTAACTTTTAGCTGCTTATGTAGAGAGCATGATTTATGTTAAGTAGAAGTGAGCCGGCAAGTCATCCTTGGCTGTATCACATATAGATAGATAACCTCGTTTCCACATGCAAGACTTTAGATGAAAAACACTGCTACATGATATGCCAATCATTATTGATCTCTAAACCAATGAAATAGAACCCAGAATCCCAAGACAAAGATGAAGAGATGTAGGAACTTTCCCAAAGGAGACAAGATATATATAAAACAAACAAAAAGAAAATAGCAGCATCATTGAAAAAAAGAAAGTAAGAAAGTAAGAAGCAGCGAAGAAGAAGTGGGGATTGGAGGAGAAAGTTGGTGGCGTTTATAAAGAAGAGTTGGAGGTTTAGAGGGATGGGGATGTGCAGTGAAAGCAATAATAATGGGGGTTCCTTTTACACTAGGAAGGCAGCTTTAGAACTGACTACAAGGTGTTTTGGTTGTCCGTTAGGATATAAGAGGGAAAAGGAGTAACTGGGAGAGGCGATGGAGCAATGGGGGTTGGATGTGACTTTGCATGGATGAGGTGCTAAAACCAAGAGATTTTTATGCCTAACATGCATCATCTGTCTTCATCTATGCTCTGACTAGTTTTCCGAGTTCATGTTCTCAACCCTCATTTATTATTTTGCAGTCTCCAATTACACATACAAATATCTCCCACTTTTCATAAATTAGAGATGATGAAAGAACAAAGAAGTTACTAGGGTTTTGTTAATGATATTTTTAGTTAAATTATTAATTTTTATTTATGAAATTATCAAAAGTTAGAAAATTATATTCAATTTTTTTATTAAATATCAATTAAATTCTCTTACATCTATATACCAATTAAAACTTCAATAAAAACCAGTTTTTAATATTATTTATTAGGTTGGATTGATAATATTATTAAATTAAAAATATCAAAAAGTAATAAAATATTAAAGATAGAGATAGTAAAATGGGTCCAAGTTTAAGAATTTAATAAAAAAATTCGGCTCAAATTCACAAAAGCCCAAATCGAAAAACTGAACCCAATTTCAATAATAAAAATAAAATAATTAAATTATAATTAAATATTTTTATGAAAAGCTTTAATTATTAATTTAATTCAAATATTTTCTTAATAAATTAACTAACTATTTTATATATAATGAAATAATATCTTTTTTAGAAAATGATATTACCTTCGCACAAACACAAAAGCTCTATGAGATTGGTATCTAATTTTGAAGTTATTTTCTTTAATTTGTGATTACATTTAACTTCTTACTCTTGAAATGCAGATTTAGATTGGGTCATTTAATTCCTAATGTAGATGATTTAGTTCTAAGTTTTATTTATATATATGTAATGCCCAATTTTTGCCCGGGCCCGTGCATAAATAAATAAAATTAAATACCAAATTCAATTAAAACTAAATTTTAAAAATCCAAATTACATTAACCCAAAATTGTAGACCCAATGACCTAGTACAAATGGTCCAAATACTTAGCCTAAACAGCAGAAACCCTAGCCCAATAGGCCCACAACATGTTTTCCACAAAGGAGGCAGAAACCTTAGGGCGGGCCGCACGGCTCCCTCGCACGCCTCCGCGAACATCGCAGCACGTCGCCCTCACACCATGCACGATCTTCCAGCAACAAACCACAAACCGCAGGCACGTTAGTATAACAGAAAGATGACAAAGTGATAAAAGGGTTTTTCTTTTTTGTAAAGGGGAGGCAGATTGAATCAAAAAGGGAGAAAGAAATTAGTGTAAACAAAAATACAAAGATATGAGAAAATAAAAAGCAAAAATAATTTGAAGGTGATTTGGTTTTTTTCTTTCCTCTTCGAGTTTTTTTCTCTGGTTTTTATTCATGTTTCTTTTTTTTTAAAAAGAAAAAATAACAAAAAGGAAAAAGCGCTTTACCTGGTGCCGAGCGCCGGTCGTGGTGGCTTCACGGTGGGCATGACGGCGGCGGCGTGAATGTGCTAGGGTCAAAACGCTAGCAGAGAAAACCCCCCTCCCCTTTGCTTTGTTTTCTAAAAATGAAATAAAAATGTTTTTTAAGGAAATTTTGGTTTTAATAATATAAGCAAAACGGCGCCGTTTGGTGAGGGTAGGATCTGCGCGTCGACCAGACCCGCAAGCAGGGTCCGCGCGTTCTTGCCCTAAATGAGAAATTTGCGCAATTGGTCCCCCTGTTTTTTGCAGTATGTTTAAATCAAATTTCTTATTTCTTTTAAATTTAGCTAAATGTTTTATTTTTGTTTCAATTTGATCCATACTAAACGCAGCGTTCGGGAAGGCGAGATTAATTTCCCTTTTGGTCCTCCACTATTATTCGCGTGTTCTATTTGGTCTATTTCCGTTTTATTTACTTTATATTTGCCCCTTAAATTGTTGTTTTAATTGCAAATTAGTCCTTTCTTTCTATTAGTTTTAATTAAATTAATTGGTCTAATATTAATCTACTATATTTTTTTATATAATCTACTATTTTATATATATGCATATATAATTTACATTGAATTATGTTTACTTTATATCTATTATTGTTTTCATATTATAATAATTATTAATTGTGAGTTTTCTTTTAAATGTATATATATATATTAAAATCTTTTTTATATACATAATTTATATTAAACTATTTTGATTGTACATACATACGTACATAATCTATTGTTAGTTTCGTATTATTATATAGATATTTTATCTCTTTCAAATATTTTAACATCTTTAACTTATTTCAACTCATTTCAATATTGTTAATTTATTTAAATTTATTTTAATATTTTAATTTATATATTATATTTATTTCTTAAATTATATTTAAATTTGTATATTTCGTTAGTGTTTATATAAAATTGCTTGATTTTAGTTAGTTTCCTCTTATTAGTCAATGTGGGTATTTACATGAGATTATTGTTGCTATGTGTATTACTTGCTTATATATAACTTCCGCTCATTTGATTAATGTGTGATTTATTTACAAGTTATCCTTTTGCGTTGCATATTGTCATTTAATCACCTTACTTTTTTTCATTCAAGGATTTATAAAATAAGGCAATACTCGGTATCTTAGATTTTCAAAGAGAATTGTGCCTTAACTTACTGGGCTTCAATTTTCTTCGTTGAATTTAAGTACCCAGGTATCATTCTTTTCAATCCAAACGTAAAAATTTCAAATCAAAGCTTATCTCGAGAATTCGAAATGTTATATCCTAACTCACTGGGTCTGACATTTTGTTATCTCGAGACGAGATTTTTGATAAAAGCAAATTCGTGTGTTGTCATAGGAACTTCAAAGAATCGTGCCCTAACTTACGGGGTTTCGATTTCTTCATTGAAGCAAGATGGCTAAATTTTTTAGTTTTCAAAATAATAAATTTCAATAAAGATTTTAAAAGGGCAATCGCACTTTAACCTTTTTCGGCATTCGACCTCAAGGCGTTAAATAATCAATTAGGTACCAATTTTGGGCATTACTAGGGTGCTAACCCTTCCTCGTATGTAATTGACTCCCGAACTCATTTTTCTGAAATTCGTAGACCAAAATCGTTTTCAAAGTGATCCGATCACACTTCAATAAAAGATCGGTGGTGACTCCAATTTTTACTTTTAAATCGATGACCAAATTTTTTTTCAAAAAATGGTTTCGACCGCTTGGCGACTCCGCTGGGGACTAGTTAGAGAGTCGTGCCGTAAATTGGTTATTTTTTGTCTTTTGGTCGAAAAATCAAATTTTGTTTTAAGATTCATGATTTCCCCTTTGCATTCATTGGTTTTCATCATGCTATGCTTGCTTAATTGGTCTAAGTCCGTTAGTTTATTTGCATTTTTCATTTCATGGTCAATTTTACCCCTCTAAGTGTAACTGAGAAACTAGTCCTTCGTGAGGTTTTCACCTCCGTGCAGGATAGTGGATCGCTTTCGGGATACATCCGTACCTATGTATTCATGAGATTTTCATCTCTGTGTAGCCATAGGGAAATGTATTCCTCTGAACCGAACTCGATCCGCATGAGCCTATTACGGGTGAGGATCGAGGAATCTGCTGGGTCGGGTACCTTTGCCCTAGAAGCCAAACCTCATATAGTGAACCTTAGGAACTTGCCATAGGTAGAACTACTCCAAACCCCTAGTGGTTACCCGAATAGGTACTCTATTTTTTCTTGATTGCTTTTGTTTTGTACTGACTTGTTTCGTTTTGTTTTGATTATGATTGCATTGCATTTGCATCTTAGAAAAGAGGTGTTGATTCAAGTTTGATTACTAAAGTAGAGAGCTTGTCATGGAATACGAATTTCATGATAAAGTGGAAGATAATATAGCTGCTCGAATATATTCCAAGAAACACAACAAAGGGTGATAAAGGAGTACATGTCTTTACTTCGTGGCCCAAGGATTTAAGCTAATTATTCAAGAGCTGTCGACATTTCAACTTCCTTAAAGAAGCTGATAAGTATTATGAGGATGGGCAGACGATAGATTACAACCAAGATTAAGCAAAAAGGAGCTAGTAGTGGTATTCATTGGAAATTTGTGAGATTTATCTTAAGCATCCGGATGAAGAAAGAGATCATTGTTTCTTGGAGTATGAAAGCGATGCCGTACAAGCATCCGTTTTATGTAAAGAAGTTTATTTTCTAGTGAAGTTTTCTAAATAAAATTGAATCAGAATTAACGTCTCTTTATGCATTCATTTCATTTCATGCATTTGCATTACATGACATCATATGCATTAAAATTCATTAAAAGAGCCTAATTGAGTAAAATTATTTCAGTTAATTTGGAAAACCAACAACCTTACGGCAGCCAAGCAAAGATTAGAGAAATAGACCAAAGGTTGGAAAAATTAGAGCAAGTGCGAATACAGATGCAGGAACAATTGACCAAATTTCAACAAGATATAATGGATCAGTTGTTGGAATTCCAAAGAAATATAATGTGCCAGTTAACCCAGTTATTGGCTAGAGGGTTAGAAAGAGAAAAGAGCCCAGTGGTCCACTTTGGGGATGATAATGAGGACCCTACATATCCTCTAGGCTTCACCCTAACAAATACCCAAGCATAACCAAATGCAAATCCACAAAGGGTAATTGTTAACATCCGACCCCAATATCAGACCAGCACCTCGACACCAGCGAATTTCTAGACTGGCTCAGGTTCTAACCCGATGGGCAATTTAACTAATCCTGTTGTCATTAATGATCTAGCAAAAACAGAATAGGCGAGGGTGGAGTTCCCAAAACAATTTGAAGATTGTTACAAATGGAAAGGGCGAGAGTGGAACTCCCAAATCAATACTTTAAAGGCCCCAAGGAAAAGGAAAAATGAGGTGAATAATACGAGTGGGTATAACAAGAGTTATTCAAAGTTGATTATCGCAAGCCAGCTAAAGACAGTTACTACTAGGTATCAGAGCCCTTTAAAGCGAGAATCTTCCACGAAGACAAATACAGAAGGGCCTCAGCTCACGCCTATACCGATGTCATATAGCGAGCTATATCAAAGCCTATTTAATGCACATGTGGTGTCCTCATTCTATTTGAAACCAATGTTGCCCCCATTTCCTAAATGGTATAATGCAAATGCTCGGTGTGAATACCATACAGGAATTACGGGGTATTCGATAGGAAATTACACCGTATTCAAAAAGATAGTTGAAAGACTCATTAATATAGGCGTTGTCAAATTTGATGATTCATCCAGTGCAGAAAATCCGCTACCCAATCATGATTGATAATGGAGTGAATGCAATGTATGAAGAAATGTTGGGAAATGTTCACATCAATGCCATATATGAAGACACAATTTAAAAGGGTCCTTGTAGATATTCACCCTTATCAACTTAGAGATGTTCTAAATAATAGGACTGCAGAGGAAATTCCTGTAATTTTTAGAGCTTACTCAGAGTAATATTCAATACAGTCTTATTGTTTTTAGCCTAGAAGTGATAAGAACACCCTTGTGAAATAGGCTCATGTCTGAACGTTATTACTTTAATAAAATACATCTTTGTGATTATTTTGAGCCAATATTTTCATTCCTTACGAATAATCCTAGTTTTTTTCATTCTTTTAGATTTTCTTCCAAATCATTTATTCATTCATTCATAATCATACTGTACAATAACTATTCATAAATTCATACATTCTTTGTATATTCTTTTGTACCTATAATAGGTCCCTAAATATCAATGTCATGAGTGACACTGCTACAGGTTTAGAATCTCTTTTTGAGCAAGACATGTGTTTAAAGGGATCTCATGACTTTGAAGATGACATAGATCGTGGTCTATCTCCGGACTTGTTGAGGATGGTAGAACATCAAGAGAAACAAATTTTACTTCTTGAGGAGACAATGGAGATTGTGACCTTAATGGAACGTGCATAACTGGAGAAACAAAGTAAGACTTTGTTGAGTTACCTTAAGGGTTCAAAGATGTTTTCGCATGGTCATACCGGGACATGCCTGGGTTAAGCACTGATATTGTAATCTGAGCAATAGCACAACGTCAAAAATTTGCAATATGTTCAAGATTAACATCATGAAAGATGCAGTTAGAATTCTTTGCCGGGGCAATGCCTTCTTCTTTAGCTCATCATAGTTTTGCCCGTTGAAGTCAAGTTGTCATTTCTCCGTATCTTTGTTGGATTTCATCCTAATTGAAGAGGAATATCCTATTTTTTTCGTCATAGTTAAATTTCGGCCCAAAAGGCTCTATGAGAGAAACCTGATACCAAAAAAGATCTTTCTTATAC
This sequence comes from Gossypium hirsutum, assembly GCF_007990345.1. Taxonomy (NCBI): domain Eukaryota; kingdom Viridiplantae; phylum Streptophyta; class Magnoliopsida; order Malvales; family Malvaceae; genus Gossypium; species Gossypium hirsutum. The sequence continues at coordinate 6,309,764 of NC_053447.1, read as the reverse complement.
AAAATGAAAGTGGAAGATTTTATGTGGAAGACTTTATCTGGAATAACATTGATTCTGATCGAAAGGGATGTCCAGGACTTGTCTAATCTTATAAGTGCAGATTCAATCCAAAAGAAAAAAAGAACAAAAGAAGAACAAAAAACAAAAAAAGAAACAAAAACCTCTACTAGGGCAATGCATTTCTCTTTAGCTTATCACGGTTTTCCCATTGAAGTTGAAATTCTTTCTCTCCGGGTATTGGCTAAGCTGAAGTAGGATGAATATCCAGTCTTGATACGATCAGTTGAACCTAATTGAAGGAAAAAGACTAAAAGCTATTCGTCACGGCCAAATGTACAAAAAACGGATGATGCAAGCTTACAATAAAAAGGTTCGTTCCAAAGAATTCCACGAGGGAGACCTGGTATTGAAAAAGATTCTTCCTCTATAAAAGGATTTTAGAGAAAAATGAGTGTCAAATTGGGAAGGTCCTTATGTTGTAAAGAAGACATTTTCCGGAGGAGCACTAATCTTGAGTGAGATGGATAGTAAAAAACTTGTCTAATACTGTAAACTCAGATTCAGTCAAGAAATACTTCGCTTAAAGAAGGAGAGGACCAAGGTAAAAACCCGCAAAGGGCACTTTGAATCGTAAAAAAATGAATGAAATGAAAAAATGAAAAAGAATAATGAAAAATGGAAAAAGTAAAAATGAAGAGGCTAAGGTGAAAACCCGCAAAATGCGCCTTAGACCAAAGGGGATTTGAGTTGAAAACCTGAAAATGACTGCTCAAATTTTGATCAGAATATGGCAGGAAGTGATCAGAGTAGCTCAGATTTTGATCAGAATGGGGCATATAATGGTCTTAATATACCTGAATTAGCAGGAAAGGGTATGCAACATCTTGGGGCATCGACAGAGTACTGTAGATCTCCTAAACACATGTCAAACTTAGAATGGTCTTCAGCAAGTTTGTACAGAGAAATTCAAGCTGCGATATCTGGGGCACTTGGTTTTCATACTATTTATATTGAATTGCTTGTTCTTGGAATACTTCATTCTTTTTCAAGATACGTGTTCCCAATCCATTCTTCTTTTATTTTTACTATCATTGATATTCTATTCATTTCGAGCCATGCTCCCAAATCAATTATATTTTTATCATTATGATATTTTACAAGCATGTTGCATTTGAATAATGATTAATGGACCAATAAAACTTTCACAAAGGAAGTTTTGCATATTACTCTAAAAGTTTCTAGATAATACAGTAACCTGAAACAGGACTATTGTTTAGAACGCACCAAGTTTAAAGGTTGGAAATCTGAGAAGGAAGAGTCTAAATTAGGACTTTCTTTTTTGGATTTTGTTGTCAAAAACATTGATTGAACAAAATGAAAAGATGATAGGTTGGTGGCAAGGCTTAGATGAACAAGCAATCAATAATCACCAAGCAATAAAAAGGGGTTTTCTTGGAGAAGAGAATCATTCATTCGTGCATATGCATTTGGTATGACACCCTGAGGTTGGTATAAAATACCAAAGAGTTTCACATTCTGTATCCTTGAATTGCGATAGGAGAGGATTGAGAAAAGACCAGATTTTTCTACCATTGGGTTACAGCGGGAGAAAGATGGTACAAATTTTGCATCCTAGTAGATTGAACTTTGAAGTTTACAGTGGGGGCAATCTGATCAAGTGTTTCTTTGGAGATGCCAGCCAAGAAGAAGATGTTGTAGCACGTCAGTGATAAAATCTTAATAAACTTTGAGTAATGACAACCTAAGCGGGATCATCCTCGAAAAAATAATATTCTACATTCATTCAAATGTCATTCATACACATCTAGTTAGGAGCATTTGATTCATCCTGATCATGACATCCTAATCACTAGGCATAATTAGGTTCATAAATTGAATTATACAAGTCATGTTCCCTAGAGAACAAGCCGGTGAGACCTCAGCCTTATCTCCCTGAGTAGCAGTGGAGTAGGTTGAAAATAGCAGATCTTGTCTTCTTGTATTGGCAGCAAAGTAGATCGAAGACCTCAGCCTTATCTCCCTCAGCAGTAGACCTGTCCATGGGTCGGGCGGCCCGGCCCAGCCCGACGGCCCGCCCAAAATATGGGAGGATTCGGGTAAAAATATATGCCCGAAATATGGGCTTGGGCAAAAAAACGATGCCCGTTTAAAAAATAGGCCGGGCTCGGGCTCAACTTTTTTGGCCCGGGCTCGGCCTGAATATAATAAATATATATTTTTTATTTTTATTTTTTAATTTTAAAATACATTAAAAATATTTTTTTTATTTTTAAAATATTTTTTTTGTGTTTATTAAAAACCGGGCAGGGCTTATTATTTTTTCCCGAGCCGGGCCCGGGCCTAAGAGTTGGGCCCATATTTTGGGCCGGGCTGGGCTCGGGCCTAAGAGTCGGGTCAAAATTTTTTTCTGGGCCCAGCCCGAACCCGGCCCATGGACAGGTCTACTGAGCAGCAGTGGAGTAGGTTAAAAATAGCAGATCTTGTCTTCCTGTATTGGCAGCGAAGTAGATTGAAGATACCAGCCTTGTCTCCCTGAGCAGCAGTGGAGTAGGTTGAAAATAGCAGATCTTGCCTTCCTGTACTGGCAGCGAAGCAAATCGAAGACACCAGTCTTATCACCTTGACGTTACAAATTAAAGCTAAAGATAGCGAATCTTGTGTCCCTGGCGTTGCAGCGGAGCAAATTAAAGCTGAGGGCAGTGAATCTTATCTCCTTGGTGTTAAGACTTGGATTAGCTGAAGTGGAGCGGATTGAATCTGTGGGCAACGAATCCTATCTCTTTGGCATTACAGTTAAATAGATTGAAGCTACAACGGCGAATCTTACTTCTCTGGCGATGTAGTGGAACAGATTGAGGCTACGACGGCGAATCTTGTTCCCCCAACATTGCAGTTAAATAGATTGAAGCTACAACGGCGAATCTTACTTCCTTGGCGGTGTAGTGGAACAGATTAAAGCTACGACGACGAATCTTGTTTCCCTGACATTGCAGTTAAATAGATTGAAGTCACAACGGCGAATCTTACTTCCCTGGCGGTGCAGTGGAATAGATTGAAGCTATGACAGCGAATCTTGTTTCCCCGACATTGCAGTTAAACAGATGGAAGAAACCAATCCTATCTCTCTGATGTTGCAGTGGAGCGGATTAAAATTACAGATTTTATCTCTATGAATTGCAGTAGAGCAAATATTATCAAACTTCAGTGGAACAAGTTGAAGCTACAAGTCTTATCTTCTTTAAGTTGCAGAGGAGCTGACTGAAGATAGCAAATGTTCCCCCGAAGAATTAGAAACCCTATTTTTTTAAATGTTACGGTGGAGATTGAAGCACCAGTTCCTATACCTCTGAAGATGCAGTAGGAAGGAATGAGGCTATTTGAAGAAGAAGAAGAAGAGCACCAAGGTCCAACACGACCCGGCAAAATTGGCCAATTTAAAGTCTTTACTTCGTTCCTGTTACACGTCAACAAGCAAAGAAGGGCAGATGTAATGCCCAATTTTTGCCCGGGCCCGTACATAAATAAATAAAACTAAATACCAAATTCAATTAAAACCAAATTTTAAAAGTCCAAATTACATTAACCCAAAATTGCAGACCCAATGACCTAGTACAAATGGCCCAAATACTTAGCCCAAACAGCAGAAACCCTAGCCCAATAGGCCCACAACATGTTTTCCGCAAATGAGGCAGAAACCTTAGGGCGTGCCGCACGACTCCCTCGCACGGCTCCGCGAACATCACAGCACGTCGCCCTCACACCATGCACGATCTTCCAGCAACAAACCACAAACTGCAGGCACGTTAGCATAATAGAAAGATGACAAAGTGATAAAAGGGTTTTTCTTTTTTGTAAAGGGGAGGCAAATTGAATCAAAAAGGAAGAAAGAAATTAGTGTAAACAAAAATACAAAGATCTGAGAAAATAAAAAGCAAAAAGAATTTGAAGGTGATTTGGTTTTTTTCTTTCCTCTTCGAGTTTTCTTCTCCGATTTTTATCCATGTTTTTTTTAAAAAGAAAAAATAATAAAAAGGAAAAAGCGCTTTACCTGGTGCTGAGCGCCGGTCGTGGTGGCTTCATGGTGGGCATGACAGCGGCGGCACGGAGGTGCTAAGGTCAAAACCCTAGCAGAGAAAACCCCCTCCCCTCTGCTTTGCTTTCTAAAAATGAAATAAAAATGTTTTTTCAGGAAATTTTGGTTTTAATAATATAAGCAAAACGGCGCCGTTTGGTGATGGTAGGATCTGCGCGTTGACCCGACCCGCAAGCAAGGTTTGCGCGTTCTTGCCCTAAATGGGAAATTTGCGCAATTGGTCCCCTTGTTTTTCGCAATCAAATTTTTTATTTCTTTTAAATTTAGCTAAATGTTTTATTTTTGTTTCAATTCGATCTGTACTAAACGTAGCGTTCAGGAAGGCGGGATTAATTTCTCTTTTGGTCCTCCACTATTATTCGCGTGTTCCATTTGGTCCATTTCCGTTTTATTTACTTTATATTTTCCCCTTAAATTGTTGTTTTAATTGCAAATTAGTCATTTCTTTATATTATTTTTAATTAAATTAATTGGTTTAATATTAATCTACTATATTTTTTATATAATCTACTATTTTTTATATATGCATATATAATTTACATTGAATTATGTTTACTTTATATCTATTATTGTTTTCATATTATAATAATTATTAATTGTGAGTTTTCTTTTAAATGTATATATATATTAAAATCTTTTTTATATACATAATTTATATTAAACTATTTTGATTGTACATACATACGTACATAATCTATTGTTAGTTTCGTATTATTATATAGATATTTTATCTCTTTCAAATATTTTAACATCTTTAACTTATTTCAACTCATTTCAATATTGTTAATTTATTTAAATTTATTTTAATATTTATATTTATATATTATATTTATTTCTTAAATCATATTTAAATTTGTATATTTCGTTAGTGTTTATATAAAATTGCTTGATTTTAGTTAGTTTTCTCTTATTAGCCAATGTGGGTATTTACATGAGATTATTGTTGCTATGTGTATTACTTGCTTGTATATAACTTCCGCTCATTTGATTAATGTGTGATTTATTTACAAGTTATCCTTTTGCGTTGCATATTGTCATTTAATCACCTTACTTTTTTTCATTCAAGGATTTATAAAATAAGGCAATACTCGGTATCTTAGATTTTCAAAGAGAATTGTGCCCTAACTTACTGGGCTTCAATTTTCCTCGTTGAATTTAAGTACCCGGGTATCATTTTTTTCAATCCAAATGTAAAAATTTCAAATCAAAGCTTATCTTGAGAATTCGAAATGTTATATTCTAACTCACTGGGCCTGACATTTTGTTATCTCGAGACGAGATTTTTGATAAAAGCAAATTCATGTGTTGTCATAGGAACTTCAAAGAATCATGCCCTAACTTATGGGGTTTCGATTTCTTCATTGAAGCAAGATGGCTAAATTTTTTAGTTTTCAAAATAATAAATTTCAATAAAGATTTTAAAAGGGGAATCGCACTTTAACCTTTTTCGACATTCAACCTCAAGACGTTAAATAATCAATTAGGTACCAATTTTGGACATTAAGAGGGTGCTAACCCTTCCTCGTATGTAATTGACTCACGAACTCATTTTTCTGAAATTCGTAGACCAAAATTGTTTTCAAGGTAATCCGATCACACTTCAATAAAAGATCGGTGGCGACTCCAATTTTCATTTTTAAGTCGATGACCAAATTTTTGTTTTCAAAAAATGGTTTCGACAATATATTATCAAATAATATATCAAATGATGGGGTTGTAAAGTTGAATGCAAGGTAAGTTGTTGTTGGAGGGGTGGCATACAAGTAAGATGGGCAATGAATCGCTGGATATAATCGGTATTTGAGTTTATGCTCAGTCTTTGATGTTGAACTGTAGGGAATTTTAGATGGCTTAACATTTGTTTAAAAGGAGGGATATAAGAAGATTTTCATTCACACAAACAATTTGGAGGTAATCAAAATTTTTCAAGGCATCCATATAATTGAGTTAACTTCGATCTTGGTTAAAAGAATCCATATAATCTTACAAGTTATAGAACAATGGGAAATCAAGCATATACACCAAGAGAGAAATCAAATTGCGGATAATCTTGCAAAAATAGCTTGAAAGAGAAATTCAACTCTTCAAGTATTTCCAAAAATTCCATAAAAGATGGTAGTGATTACTAGAATTTCAATTTTTTGATTATGACTCTTTAATATGAGTTGTTTGTCTTTTTCACCAAAAAAAAAAATCAAATGTAACATAAAACTAAATCTAAATCGTATTCGGAGATTAAACTTAAAATAATTCAAACTTGAAAAGATTTAAACTTGAAACAACTTGACATGAACAGCTTGATTGCCACCTCTAATTAACTATATAGTTTTTCGAAAAATAAATATTAGATCATATTTGAATGAAAATTATATTAGGGAGAGATGATAGAGCATTTAATTGACGATGAGGTAATTTTATTATATTTATAATTTAAATTTAAATTTTTATTTACTCTTTTTAATAATTTAAATTAACCAAAATTTAAGAATAGAATTTATATTATTTGTTTGAATATAATTTAAATTGGAATTTTCATTCGTTTGAATATAATTTAATTGTAATTTGTATAGGAATTTAAATTTGTTTAATACATATTATTTTCTGTATAACACAGTTACATGATATAATCTCAATAGCTATTTCACTTAGGAATAGAAAGTATTATTTTATTAATATCAAAATTATGCATCAATTTTAATTTATCTAATGTGCAAATTGATACATGAAGTTTGATTTTGTGCAATTATATACATTGAACTTTAATTTTGATTCAAATGTACACATAAAACTTTGATTTTGATCAACATTTAATGAAATGAATACATCAATTTATTTTTATATATATTGGATAAATATAATTATTTGTGTATGTAATACACAAACGTAAAATGATAGTATATCGATAATTATGTTAGTTATTTATGAAAATTGAATCAAATTAACATGTTGTATAAAACTGTACAAAATCAAAATTACATTGCACATTGAACTAAAGTTCTTATGTAATTTTGGTATCTATCCGTAATTTAAACTATTGAAATTTATAGATAAATAATATCATATTATAAAATATTTAATTGTTTTTTATTAGATGAATTAAAAATAATTAATCATGTATTTTTTTATATAATCACAAATATGTTGAAAGGTAAATTTATAATCCATTCAATAAATAGAACGATACGATTTAGAGAAAAAATAGCAAACACTCATCATAGATGGTTAAAGACAAGCGCCACCAACACAATAAAGGCTTTAGCCTCAGCATTAATAGAACATTATGACACGTTGACAATTGGCTTTATCACAACTGAAGCACGACATATATGGAGTGATTGCAAACACTTAATATGATAAGGAAATCAACCCTGAATGGTTCAAAGTGACGAACAAAAATCGAGCATTCGCCAAACTAGAGAGGACGATAACAAAATCGTCCCTAAAATCACTTGTAAAACTAAGATTACATGCATAAGTAAAACTAAAAAACGTGCTACAAGAGCATACAAAAAATTCTAAAACTGAAGACTTGTTAAACAATAGAAAAACAAACAATATATATATATATAAAAAACTTAAGACAACACTGGTTGAAATTGACACTTGAAATCATTTATTATTTTAAAATACTCTCAAAACAGAAATATGTTAAGAAGTTGATGAAGAGCCACCCACTTTCCAAGAAAAACTACTGGTGGCCGATGGAATTTTAACGAATGACAGGCACCGTCTTCTGTCCATCACAACTTGTGACGACAATAAAGATACACGCAAAATAGATTTACAAACTTAAAAGAGATAAAACATGTGTTGTGGCTGAGAAGAAAGAAGAAAGAAAAGGTTGATGGGAGAGGAAAAATGCGGAGGATGGGTAGCTCAAAGATCTTAAAGAACAAAAAAGATAATTTTTTAGAGTTTTTTCAGTTCATTAAAAGTGTATATTTAAATGATAGGTATTGTTATGAATAAAATGAAATAAAACATATAGTTAATTAAATAAAAATAAATAATCATGTAAACATACGTTCTGTTAAAAACGTGTTGGCAGTAATGGAATTGAGTGAGGATGTTGGGTTTTCTTCAATTACTTCCTCTCCTTTCTCTTAATATTGAATAATTATTTAATATGCAAATAGATTTAGAATTGGAACAAGATAATTTATGAAGTGGAATAATCCAAATTATGAACTAATTAAATTGGTAATAGCTTAAAGATCCAAATATTTTAATTACATATGGATCTCGAATTTAGATACTCAAAACCTTAAATTTTTGTCATGTGTTTTTAGATTTTTTTCAAAAATTTAAAATTTAGTCCATATGTTTTTATTTTTTAAGAATTTAGTCCTTTTTATTTTTTTAGATTGTAAAATTTAAGTTTAACTATTTACACAGTGAATATTTTTTGGGTGACATTTTAAAATAATGTAAATAAAAAAAGACATGGTAATTAATCGGAAATTCAAAAATAAAAAGGTAAAAGGAATTGTGGTGAATCAGGAAATAGTAATTTCATTTGGAAAACAAGAAAAGTGGTGTGATGCGGGGCTAGTGCAGGGTAAATTTATTGAGTGGAACAAATAATTTGATATTTAAATATATATATATTGAAAGGATCCTAAGATAGAATTTTAAAAAAGAAATCATGAACACCTCAAAATTAATCACAAAAGATCCGGGGATGGTAACAAAAGACAGTGGAGCTGTTTAAGCAGAAACCCAGCCAAAAGAAAATGCGCGCTCTAAAACCAGCAGGTAACCAAGTGGCGCAAGTTTTATTCAAACCAACAACCTTTATACACCTTAACCACATAATTAAGCTCCTAAAAGTTTCAGCTGATACAAACAACTTAATATTAGCCAAAATAATCCATTCCCTTTTACTAGTAACCAATCAAACCTCCACTCGATCTAACAGATACCCATTAAACTCCTTAATCAATGTCTACGCCAAAAGTAACCAAATTTCGGTTGCCCAGAAAGTGTTCGATAGAATGCCTGAGAGAAACTTGGTTTCTTGGTGTTCCCTTATGGCAGGATATTTGCAAACCGGGTTTTCATTGCAAGTGTTAAAGTTGTTCAAAGATATGACTTTGGTGGATAGTTTGAGGCCTAATGAGTATATTTTCGCGGTTGTTTTTTCAGCTTGTTCTGACGGTGGGAAGGCTTTAGAGGGTAGACAGTGTCACGGTTATGTGGTCAAGTCCGGGTTGGTTTTTCATCAATATGTTAAGAATGCATTGATAAATATGTATTCAAAGTTTTCTGATGTTAAAGGAGCTATGAGGGTTTTTAGTTTAGTGCCTGGTTATGATGTTTATTCATATAATTTAGTTCTAAATGGACTCGTGCAACAAGGGTTCTCGAATGAAGCAATTCAAGTTTTGGAAAGGCTGATGGGAGAGAGTGTAGAGTGGGATAGTGTAACTTATGTTACTGTCTTTGGACTTTGTGCTTGTCTTAAGGATTTAAAGTTGGGCTTGCAAGTGCATTGTAGGATTTTGACAAGTGATGTGGAGTTGGATGTTTTTGTTAATAGTGCAATCATTAATATGTATGGGAAATGCGGCAAGGTTATCAATGCCAGGAAAACTTTTGATTGGCTCCAAGTTAAAAATGTAGTTGTATGGACTGGAATCATGGCTGCATACTTTCAAAATGGATGCTTTGAGGAAGCACTAAATCTGTTTTCTGAGATGAAAATTGGTGATGTTTCACCTAATGGGTTTACTTTTGCGGTTATGTTAAACTCTACTGCAGGATTGTCCGCACTAAGACATGGAAACGTACTATATGGAGAAATTGTAAAGTCAGGTTTTAAGGACCATGTTATCGTTGGAAATGCTTTGATCAACATGTATGCGAAGTGTGGTGACATTGAAGCAGCAAGTAAAGTTTTTTTAGATATGATGTATCGAGACTGCATTACTTGGAATGCCATGATATGCGGGTATTCTCATCATGGGCTAGGAAAGGAGGCTATGGCTTTGTTTAATGACTTGTTGGCTGCAGGAGAATGTCCTAACTATGTTACCTTTGTGGGGGTTCTTTCTGCTTGTAGCCATCTTGGTCTAGTAAAAGAAGGTTTATACTACTTGAACCAATTCATGAGACAGGTTGGAGTAGAACCCGGGTTGGAGCACTACACCTGTGTTGTTGGGCTGCTGAGCAAGGCTGGACTTCTTGATGAGGCTGAGAAACTTTTGAGGTCTATACCAGTAGAATTGGATGTCATTGCTTGGCGTACATTGCTCAGTGCCTGTCATGTACATCGGAATTATGGTTTTGGGAGGCGTATAGCAGAATTTGTGTTAGAGATGGACCCTAATGATGTGGGAACATATACACTATTATCTAATATTTATGCAAAGGCAAAGAGGTGGGATGGAGTAGTGAAGATCCGAAAATTGATGAGAGAGAGAAATATCAAGAAAGAACCTGGTGTAAGCTGGATAGAGATAAGAAATGTTACCCATGTTTTTGTTTCGGATGACTGTCAACACCCAGAGTCAACTCAAATTTATGAGAAAGTAAAAGAACTTTTAGCCAGGATTAAGCCACTGGGATATATACCAGATGTTACTGCAGTGTTGCATGACGTGGAGGAAGAGCAGAAGGAAGACTATCTTAGTTATCACAGCGAGAAACTGGCCATTGCATATGGACTCATGCATGCTCCCTTAGAGGCACCTATTCGTGTGTTTAAAAACCTTAGAATGTGTGAAGATTGCCACTCAGCTGCAAAACTTATTTCTAAGCTCACAAACAGTATGATCATCGTGAGAGATGCAAATCGCTTCCACAGTTTTCAAAATGGATGCTGTTCGTGTGCAGATTACTGGTAATAGATTCACTGACCATTACTCTTGGATGGATGGAGAACAAAATTTGTATGTCCTATAGCTTACAGGACAAAGACTCCACTCCTATCTCCAAGACAGCCAGGGATCGTTGACTCTCATTCTTTTTACCTGGATCCCTGTAAGTATCTCAATGGATGATCTTAAAACTGTTTTAGAGCATGCCTTTATTATAATTTATAATTAACTAACTTATGAATAGATTTATTTTCTTTAGGTCATTGATTCCAATGTCAGGCTTTATATCCAGTTAACTAATGCCCCAGTCCTACCTGTGCGGTTATATCTTTAAGGCCATGGTCCTCTTAGCTGACGTTCAAGTACATGTATGAATCCAAGAATCAACAATTATTCCCATATTTCAGGAACAAGAGATCGAAAATCGGCCTTTTACCATATGCCAAACTAAGTGAGATGCAAAGTGTTCCTTCCTCTGACGGATTTCAATTCTTGCTTCTGGAAACAAATTTATTCTCTAAACTTTTTAGAACCTTCATCTGTTGGCTTCCTTTTCATGGTCACTTATAGTTGCTTTCTGTAGAAAGAATGAATTCAGAGCTTTTTTTTTTTTTTTTGTATATACTCATTACTCAACATCTTTCTACTTTTCATTTTTTAAAGTATTCATGTTTGATAAATATTTACATATGATATAAGTATAGAATTTTTCAAGTACTCTTCAAATACATGAGATTTTGATTCGGGATATTTGTTTCACTTGTCAGTCTAAAAATTCATAAGCACAATTGAAACCAAAAGAAATGAAAAATGAAAAAAATCAAATAAACCACATAGCAAGAAATGTAAGTAAAATAATCAGTGTATCTGAATATTATTATACTGATTCAGCAAAAACTGTGCTCTATGAATTTTACAAATTCCTGAAAATCTATTCTTCCATCTCTATTTTCATCGAAGTTTTCGATCATTTTGTTGCAATTATCCACTTTTAAACCTTCCTTCAAACCCAAAATACAGAGAACTCTCTGCAACTCTTGTGCATCAATAAACCCATCTCTGTTCACATCAAAGACATCAAAAGCCTCCTTCAACTCTTTCAAGCTTGGCTCTTCTTCCTCAAACAGCCTGGAAAGCTCATCAGAACCATAGGATTCCTGTAGCTCCTCACTTTCTAGGCTGCAAAAAATTCCCAGATTTCCCATAAACTTCTCCACATCTTTTCTGCAAACTATCGCACAACCTTCCTTATTATTATTAAATGAAGCCTCTTTGCTTGGACACTCATAATTCTGGGTTTTCTCCCGACTTGAGGATGATGTCTTTGAGCTGCCATGTTTGGATTGTGGGAAAGACCAATAATATCTGGAGATGAAACTCCTAAACCTGTCATGACATGTCAAGCTAAGAAACAACAAGATCATACTGATATCAATCAATGGAAAAAGGGTATAGTTTGAGTTTAGTGATGATGTCTCCATTATGTAAGAGTAAGACCAAAAAACTAAAACTATTTTGATTTACAAATATGTAAAAGAAAGTGTAAAAAGAATGAATGAATTTTGATGAAATGGTGAGGTTGGGAACGGGGTATTTGAAGGCACAGAGATGGTAGACCTGGTCAAGTTTTCAAAGGGCGGTTAAGAGAAGGGGAAGTTGCCTATGGTGCAACCAAGAGACCACCTAGGAAACTTGGTATGGGGTTCGGCCTTGGCTACCTTTTTGTCGTGTCATTTATTTTACATGGAATGTGTGTCGTTTCTTGCTTGGAACCTGCAGCCGGCTATGTTGTTGGAAAAGGGCTTTGTGAATGGACTTTTTGTTTGTTTATTTAGGATAATCAAATTTCTTGGAAGTGATTATGAAATATTGTAGGCGGTTTATTACTTTTTCCCTTTTCCACTACCCATTGACTTGTTCTGGGATTATTATTTTACAGTGAAATCATATTTACAATTTTTTTTAAAATTTTAAAATTGATAGCTAGGAACCATGTCAACGCCCCTTTCCTGGCCCTTCATTGGGGCTGGTTACTCTAATTTTAAAATTTTATAAAATTTCTAATTTAACTATGTTCAAAAGAAAATAGTAAGAGATTTGAATCACGGTTCACACAATAGTGTGCAAAGAACTCTAAAGAAAAATTTATAATATTTTTAGTAAAGTAGTCAAGTAGAAAGAGAGAGAGGTCCTTTCTCAAGAATAGAGAAGGGCCTTGGCACGTTTATGGCACAAGTCTCATTATGGTTGACCACTTGAGAAGCATGGTAGCCTTCTAAATAGGCAATGATGGGATGGAGATCTGATAGATGAGGCTCCACGTGTGAGCCATGTAAGAGAAAACTCTCAACACCTATCATTGATGAAGTTGATCAAAGGAGTTTTCATGTGTTACGCATGTGAGTTCTCAAAGTTTTACCCTGACAAAGTGTTGCTCTTGACGAGATCAAGGTGCTTGAGGTTGTTGTAAGTCGACATTGTGGTGGAAAAGCCTAGATGGCGAGGCATCTAGAACAATTGCCTCCCCCTCGAGTTGAGGTGAGGTTATAAAGTGACATTCCAACGTGTAAAAGTGGTAGCACATATGCCCATTAATATCATTTAAGGCTTGGATTTAAACCCTAGGTCCAATGACAAATGGACATCAGTTTTGATTCAACAAGATATAAAACTTCGACTCTAAATGTAGATACTTCAAAGATTTTTTTAAATGTTTCCTCGACAAATTTATAAATCTATTAATGGATAAAATCGAAACGGAAAGAAATAAAAATTTTAACATGATGATTAGAGGAAAATGTAATATACAAAATAAATTATTTGCTTGCGCTGTTGGTATATGCAAATATTGAGTCCGAGCGACTAATAAGAAATAAATAAAAGAAGTTAGGCCGTGGAGTGAAAGTGGGAGATAATTTTATAACCTATTCTTCCAATCTTTTTGGTCTTATGGATCGTCTATAAATATTTATAAGATAATTTAAAATATTGTACTACTGTTAATTTCTTTTCATTTATATTATTTAAATTTTAAGTGATATAATCGTATGTTTTAAATTCTAATCTTCACATCATTTATTTCTCTTTTCAAGTCTAAAGTTATATGGTAACACTAAATTTCAAAGCATTCTTTCATTGCCAAACTGTAGTTTTATAAATTTGTCTGTTCAATATTTGAGGAATACAAATTTAAACCAAAAAAATTATGTCGCTTCAGTTTCCCTTCAAGTGAGATCTATTTTCTAATGCTATTATGTAATTTATTTACATAAAAATTGAATATATGATAACATAATATAAACATCAAAAATATATTATAACTGTTTAAAATTTTAAAATATATAATTGTTAAATATTATATAAAAAAATTCATTCAGTAATTATTTATGAAAATTTTAGTTAAACCATTAAATTTTAATGCTAAAATTAATCACTAAATGAACTTATATATATATATATAAATAAATTTTAAAGTTTACATTTTATCTAAACTTGGCTGGACCGAGGAATGAAGGGCTCTAATCTCATAGTTAAACTATCTTTGTGATGTCAACGGTTGTTCAACAGTGACATCTCTTAGACAGAATTCAAACAAATCAGGAGTAACAATTGCAATTACAAGTCAATAGATTATTGGGTTCTTGCAATCAAGCACTCAACATACATAACATTTACTGTAATAAAAGACCAAGGTGTCATTTTCATGTAACATAGGAAGTGGAAATCCATAGATTTTACAATACATACATTGTCTAATCCTAAGTTGTAAAACCATCTCAATAGTTTGCTTCTGCAATACATTCAAACATACATAATAAAGGCTAAGGTTGTGGTTGGGGAGGAGGGCCGAATATGTAACTACTTCTGGGGTTCGTATTGGGCCCTGGCTCTTTATAATCCATGATTTCAATCATCTCCCTTCCTCTCTCTGCAAATTCCTGCTTCCCATACATTTATAAAAATAGACAAGAAAAAGAAAACCCAATTTTAGCTCCTGAAATTGAAAATAAAAGACTAGGTAAAATCAAAGGAAATAGAGAAAAACCAACCTCCAATTGAACATTGTATTCTCGAAACTCAACATGATTCTCCATCCATTTCCCACTCAATCCTAAGCATCGAAAAACAAAACAAAGCGTAAATATAGATAAGAAGAGCAAGAAAACAAAGCAGCAGCAGCAAACATGAAATAAAAACAAAGTAATATCTTGAGAGAAGGAGAGAATGAAAAGCATTGAAAGAAGTAGTAGTTTGAGAAACCAAGAACCACCCATTATTCCTTTACAGTCCTGAGGAATGGCTACTTCCCAGATTTTATAAACACGCTGTTGAATGACTGCTTCTACGAAGCTGCTAAGCTTCTTCAGATCCAATGAAATCAAGGCCTTTAAATGCTTTTTATTGTCAGACACGGTGTAATTCATTTACTTTCCAAATCTATATTAATGTAAAAAAAAAAAAAGAGTGTGTTTCGGCCATTCGGGCTCCCATTGTTCCACAAAGACATTGAAATGAGATTTCCTTTTCAAATTTTAGTTTGCTATGTTGGATTAAATGCGATGAGAAGTTGTTAAATTGATTAGCTATGATACGTAGATGATAGTAAAAAAACAACTCATTGGTATGTATGAATAAAGTCTAATCTAGTTTTACTTCCATGAGATCTTAAATTACATAATATAATATAAATTATCAGGTGTGTTTAGTTTGCACACGTGAAAACCCAACATGTGAAGTCCAATAGAAGTGGCACATTCTCCCATTCAATATTATAGAGCCCCCAAAATTTTAAGTTAAAACTTATGAACAGGAGTTAAAATGTGGCAGCGCTTTACAAAACTTAACCATCTTTTTATTTCATCTAATTTATCTGATACTAAATCTGCATTTAGATAGTACTCTGACATATTAAGATCTTTAGATTTGTTTAATATTCAAATTTATTAAATTAATTGTTAAATATAAAATTTCAAATCAAATAAGATTTAATATGTTATAAGACATCGAATTCGAGTTTATATATAAATATTTGAACATTCCGTAATCTTAGATATGCTTATGGGCCTATTCAAGTTGAGTTTAGGCCAAACCTATGCATAGTTATTAAAGTTCAATCTAGCTCCAAATATGAATTTTAAATTTTGATTAATTTTTTTTATTTAAAAACATAATCGTTTTTTTAATTAATATTTATTAATTATATGTGTACTTATTTTATTAAAATTTTCAACATATAAAACTTAACTTACTTTTTAATATTTGCATTATAATATAATACGTCTTATTTTTCTTGTAAATTACCTAATAAAAAAATAATATATTATAAATTTGAAAATAGATCAAGTCAGGTCAAATTAAGTTTAGGTCGAGTCCATGCATGGTATAAATGTCACATGTAGTGACAAGTTCGGCTTGATCTAAAATATTTGCTTCAAATTTTAAGTCCGCTCAAATTCTTTTTCCTTTTATTGACTTTTAAATATATACAACTTAACATATATATATTTTAAAATATTTGCATTGTAGATTTGTAGTATAATATATTTAGTTTTTCTTATGATAAAAATCAAATATTATACATAACATAAATGAAAAATATTATAAATTTGAAAATAGATTAAGTCAAGCCGGGCTTAGGCTTTTTATATCAAAGCTTGAATCCAGGGTTTTTTACAAAAATATTATAAAAAATAAAAATTAACAAAAATATTATATTTTTTTTATTTACCAAAATATTATTATTTTTTGATTATTTACAAAAATATACACAAAAAAAAATCTGCAAATGCCTGCAAAAAGCTGACACCAGCCTGATCAGGCCAATCACATTGGCGGCACCAAAGGTGCCAAAGAGATTGGTGGCACCAATGGCACCAATGGTGCCAAAGGACTAAAATTGGGCTAATTGTCTTCTAAGTCCTCCTTATTTATTATTTTCTTTTTATTCTCCTTTAACTCATTTTTTTATTTAATAACTCTATTTTAATTTAATAAACTATTCTCATTTAATAAGTCTATTTTAATTTAATAAACTATTAAGTAATACTTAATTTTTTTAAATTAAAATAGAGTTATTAAATGAGAGAATTCTAATTAAGTGACCATTTGCAGTTTCAAGGACTTGACATGCAAATTTACCATTTTGAATTTTGAAAGTGAATTGCTGCTGCCCGCACTAAAATTAAAATGTGGCTAATTGCCTTCTAAGCCCTCCTTAGAATTCTAATTAAGTAATAACTCTATTTTAATTTAATAAACTATTCTCATTTAATAACTCTATTTTAATTTAATAAACTATTCTCATTTAATAACTAAAATAGAGTTATTAAATGAGAATAGTTTATTAAATTAAAATAGAGTTATTAAATAAAAAAATGAGTTGAAGGGGAATAAAAAGAAAATAATAAATAAGGAGGGCTTAGAAGGCAATTAGCCCAATTTCAATTTTAGTGCGCACAGCAGCAATTTACTTTCAAAATTCAAAATAGTAAATTTGCATGTCAAGTCCTTAAAACTGCAAATGGTCACTTAATTAGAATTCTCTCATTTAATAACTCTATTTTAATTTAAAAAAATTAAGTATTACGTAATAGTTTATTAAATTAAAATAGAGTTATTAAATAAAAAAATGAGTTGAATGGGAATAAAAAGAAAATAATAAATAAGGAGGGCTTAGAAGGTAATTAGCCACATTTTAATTTTAGTGCGCACAGCAGCAATTCACTTTCAAAATTCAAAATAGTAAATTTGCATATCAAGTCCTTAAAAATGCAAATGGTCACTTAATTAGAATTCTCTCATTTAATAACTTTATTTTAATTTAAATACTTAATAGTTTATTAAATTAAAATAGAGTTATTAAATGAGAATAGTTTATTAAATTAAAATAGAGTTATTAAATAAAAAAATGAGTTGAAGGAGAATAAAAAGAAAATAATAAATAAGGAAGGCTTAGAAGATAATTAGCCCAATTTTAGTCATTTGGCACCATTGGTGCCGCCAATCACTTTGGCACCATTGGTGCCACTAATCTCTTTGGCACCTTTGGTGCCGCCAATGTGATTGGCCTGATCAGGCTGGTGTCAGCTTTTTGCAGGTTTTTTTTTGTTCTTTTTGGTATATTTTCGTAAATAATAAAAAAATGTTATAACATTTTGATAATTTTTTATTTTTGTTATAATATTTTAGTAAATATCCCCTTGAATCCATCCATATTTTAACTAGACTTTTTTTTTCCATCAAGTCCACTTTTAAGGTTTAGTATTTTTGCTTAAAATCTTTTTAAATTTTGACTTCAGTAGTCATGTTGATCTATGAATAAGTTTATATACAGACACTACATACATTAAAATCAAAGCACTTTCGAATAATACCTAAGATTATATGCATATGGAAATTATCTAAATTTGAACAGCTATTATTATTAAGTTAGGTTTCATCCCACTAATTCAGGGATGGATAGGTAGACAAGTGGGGCATGTGGAAACCTTTGCTTAAGAAAGCGTGATAGAAACTCAGAGACTTTTAGTCCCAGGATAAGGAAGAAAAAGAAAAGACTTAAAACCATTAGGAGTACAGGAAGGTTGATCAATTAAAAGCAGAAAATTCAATAAGTTGAAACATAGAAAAGGACTAGGAAGGTAGGTGCTGAGTATCAGATGAAAAATAAGCATGGTTCATTTTCTAAAGGTTGGAAAACTTTTCCAGTTTAGATAGGTCTGGTCCAATTTGGGCTTTTGTAGAAAATATATCATAGAAGTGAAATAGTAGCGGACATTTTCATCCCTTGAGTGCTATTAAAATATCCAAATAATTTAACAAGTATACTCAATTGAATAGAAATTGGGTTCTGTCAGAGTGTTCATAAGCAAAATATATATTATTTTTTTAGATTTGCATGAAGATCGTGAGTCCTGTTACAGTAACTTTCCTAATGTTGGTGTTCTTAGAATCTTTTAAACTAAGTTTTTGCGGCAGAAACCACAACGTGACTTGTATTCAAAGCGAAAGGCAAGCTCTTTTGAGGTTCAAGCAGCATCTCAAAGATCCTTCAAATCGATTATCCAGTTGGACCAAAAATGGAGATTGTTGCAGATGGGATGGAATTATATGCAGCAATGTGAGTGGCCATCTTATTGAGCTCCACCTTGGAAGTTCCCGCGGTACCAGAAAGTTGGGAGGTAAGTTGAATCCAGCTCTGCTAGATTTGAACCATTTAACTTACTTGGACCTAAGCGACAATGATTTCAGACAAACTGAAATTCCAACCTGGTTTTGGAACATGTCTTCCAATCTGTCCTACTTCAACATCTCTCGAAATCAGTTCCAAGGCAACATTCCTGATCTACTCACAATGACTCAACCTTCTGTCTTGATAGATCTCAGTTGTAATAACTTTACAGGTTCACTTCCTCTTCTCTCCTCCAACGTGACCGCCATAGATTTTTCTTTCAATTCCCTGTCAGGATCAATGTCGCATTTCTTGTGCCACAAGCTGAATGAGCCAATGAAATTGGAAATTCTAAATCTCGGTCATAATCTCCTATCAGGTAAAATACCTGAATGCTGGAAGAAGTGGTCAAGATTAGTAGGGATCAAACTTTGTGACAACAATTTTAGTGGCAAGATTCCAGGGTCCATGGGAGCTTTAACTTTGCTTCAATCTTTACACGTTCGAAACAACTCTGTTGTTGGTGAAATACCCTCATCTTTAAGACATTGCGGTGAATTGGTTACTGTTGATTTTGGTTATAATCAACTCTCTGGAGATATTCCAGGGTGGATTGGAGAGAGGTTACCAAAGTTGATAATCTTAAGCCTTCACTCAAACAAGTTTACAGGTACCCTACCTGAAGAACTTTGTGCCCTATCCTATCTGCAAATCCTAGACCTTGCCCACAACAATTTGGTAAGTGAGATACCCAGCTGTATCAACAATCTCAGTGCTATGAACTCGGGAAATAATTCAGATGACAAAATATTTTATAGAACCTCAAAAGGAAGCTTTTTTGAGGATATTTTAGTTGTGATGAAAGGAAGGGTTGTGAACTATGACACTACTCTTAAATTGGTTAAAACAATGGACCTTTCAGACAATAACTTATCTGGTGAAATCCCTGAGGAGGTGACAAGTCTTGCAGGCCTGCAATCATTGAATTTCTCACATAGTCATTTAGTTGGAAGGATCCCTTATAACATAGGAGCAATGACATCATTGGAATGTTTTGATTTGTCAACAAACAATCTTTCTGGTGAAATCCCTCTAACAATCTCAGACCTCTCTTTCTTGAGTCACCTCAACTTGTCCTACAACAAGTTTACTGGAAAAATCCCCACAGGAACTCAGCTGCAAAGCTTGAATGCTGACAGCTTTTATGGCACCAAGCTTTTTGGGCCACCACTAAGTGAGAGTTCCACTGATGTGAGGTTCGGCACCGGCGGTGTACTGAAAAATCGAGAGGATCAACACCAAGTTGACTGGTTCTTTCTAACCGTAGAATTGGGATTTTTGTCAGGCTTCTTTGGTACAGTGTTCTTATTAATGTTGTGCAAGTCAGGGAGATTAGTGCATCTTCAATATGTGGATGAGACAGGGCATAGCTTAGGTCGCATTATTAGAAAATATATTGTAAAGTAGTAATAGAACGTATAACTAGTTCTGATTGGTCAACATTTTGAGAATTTACTTTATATGTGACCTTCAGAGATTGTTGAAAGTTTTGGAGTGAACAGAACCAAGAATTTGTACTCTGGAATTGTCTGTGTTCCTTTTTTTTTTTTTTTTGCTTAGCGGCTTGTTGCCATCGGTCGTACTTGTTTTCCCTTCATTCATATTTTCATTCATTCTATTTTCAAAGAAAAGGGCACAAATGTTAGCCACGGCCACCTCTATGTGACGTAATAAAAATATAAAATTATAAGAGCATGGAACTTGAATGAATGAGGAACTATTGCAGTATGTGGGGAATTAAGTAGTTCTTTGTAGGGAGAATTTATCAACAACGTATTTGATTCTTTATTAGCCCCTCTACATTTTCCCCAAATATTTGCAAACTAAGGGCTTGTAGAGAATTCCCCCAACAAACAGCAATTAATGTATCATATCTGCTATCAGAAATTGAAGGACTCCTTCAAAAACTTTCCTGTTTCGTGAAGACCAGATACCAACTTCAGACCTCTCACAACAAAAGCTTAAAAAGTTATTTAAAGTCGGATGGTGTCATTGAGCAATTCAGAAGAAAACTTGGTTAGATATGAAACTTTCAATAATAAGCTCCTTCATTTCTTGGTTGGCTATTCTAAATCGATTACAGTAGACTATATGTTGGGGTTGTCAGGTTGATGCTGCGTGTTTATTATGTTGATTGTTCATATTGGAATCAGTTATGGAAGATCATTATGCAGGCTTGTCGGTTTGAGATTGCACATAGCGCTTGCAGGAAAGGAATAGAAGGCTTGATGGGCGATCACCAAGTCCGGTTCAGTCTTTGTTTCATCAAATTAAGGGGTCTATTCGAGATAGATTTGTATTGTTGTAAGCTTACTATGAATATGCCTATGCGCTTGCTAAGAGCATTTGTAGCTTCCTGGTTATGCTTCTTTTCTTTGAATGAATTAACATGTTGACTTATCCACAAAAGAAAGATCCCAGCATTTTGTCCTGAAGGCATTCATCCCACACTCATGTCGGATTGAACCGTAGAAATTGCATGCTACTGATGGGTGCATGTGCGACATTGATTTGTTATTATCAATAGCGTGTAACTTGTAACCAAAAAATATTTTTTAAAAAATTAATCGATTTAAGTAAAATTGGAGTACCATGAATATATATATATATTATTTCAGAACAACCTGTTAATACTATAAATAAGTGGGATTCCAAAGCCCTGGCCCCACCATGTACCTATGGACCTATAGTTAGGCTCTCTTTTTATGTCGATGGTTGTTCAACAGTGACATTTCTTAGACAAAAACAGACCAGAACTAAAAATTGCGGTTACAGAGTTCAATGGATAATTCGGTTATTGTCACTCGTATTCCCTTACAATCAATAACTCCAGCATACTTACATACATACATAACATTAGGAGTAATAAAAAAAAAGGTGCCATTTTCATGTAACAGAGAAAGGGTTGTGGTTCTGCAATTCATTCAAACATACATAATTAAGGCAATAAAAGAACAAAGAAAAACAGAGCTAGGGTTGTGGTTGGGGAGGAGGGCCAAATATGTAACTAGTTCTGGGGTTCGTATTTGGCCCTGGCTCTTTATAATCCATGATTTCCATCATCTCCCTTGCTTTCTCTGCAAATTCCTGCTTCCCATACATTTATAAAAAAAGAAAAAGAAAACCCAATTTTAGCTCCTAAGATTGAAAATAAAAGACGAGATAAAATCAAAGGAAATAGAGAAAAATCAACCTCCAATTGAACACTGTAATCTTGAAACTCAACATTATTCTCCATCCATTTCCTACCCAATCCTAACCCATTGAGAAACAAAACAAAGTGTATATATATAGATAAGAAGACTCAGAAAACAAAGAAGCAGCAGCAAACATGAAATAAAAACAAAGTAATACCTTGAGAGAAGGAGAGAATGAAAAGCATTGAAAGAAGTAGTAGTTTGAGAAACCAAGAACCACCCATTATTTCTTTAACAGTCCTGAGGAATGGCTACTTCCCAGATTTTATAAACACGCTGTTGAATGACTGCTTCTACGAAGCTGCTAAGCTTCTTCAGATCCAATGAAATTAAGGACTTTAAAAAACTTACATTTATCTCCACATAGATTATAGACCGAGCGAGTTTTAATAAAGTCTAGAATTTAATGTAATCTTTTTTGTAAGTACTTGTTGATTTTAATGAACTGAACTTTGATTAGGAGAGTACATCAAGTTCAAGTTCGACATTAGAATATTCAACATGTTACTCGAGTAAAAAATATTTTTACAAATGGCCTCATTGAAAGATTCCCACTGGAGGAATTAGTCTAATTTTTTTATGGTAGGTTTCTCTTGTTTCACCAAAAAAAAAAAATTCAACTGTATTATAATTATTAAAGAATTCAAATTATTACCTAAATTAATCATTTTAAATATATCATTCGAAAATAAATAAATTTATATTCTACAGAATATAAATACTCATTATTCTCGGTCAACCTACAATTAACCTAAAATTAACCATTTAAATACATAATATAATAAAAAAATGACAAGTAAATCGTTACAAATTATAAATCCAAAATTAACTTTCGAATTTAAATTTTGTAAATAAATATTTTAAAATAACTCAAAATTCATTATTTGAAATTATTTTATTTATACTTTTTAATAAATGGATCGACTGGTCGAGAAAATTTTTAAATCAATTCGAGAATCAACATCTAGACCAATCAATTTAAATATATTATTTTAAAATAAAATTAATTAAAATTTTTAAGATGCATTACGTAGAAAAAATTATTTAAATGTTTTCTTAATTTATTTTTTTTAAATCAAGATAAATAAATAACAATTTTATTTTTATTTTTCCTTCCTTTTTTTTTCTCTCTTTCCCCAGCCATCCAGCAAACCTTCCATACAATTAAAAAAAAAAAGACAGGTGTTGGCAACTCAGCTAAGCACATCTACAGTGCTTTGCTACAGAACCCATGTTTGTTAAAGACAACCTATTGGGGACTCCAAATAAGAGAGAAAAGTGAAAATTAATGATATATTATCAAAATTTTCAGATAAGTTATCTTGGTTTTTTTTTTCTATTATATATTTAAATTTCTCATTTATATGAGAGTCAATGTCCTTGTCTTGCCTGGCCTCTCTAAATTCGTCTTTGTTTGCAGTTGTAAAACCTTATTAAGCTTGGCGTATCCTATTCCTATCTATATTCACCTTCAACCAACTTTATTTAGATAATTTCTAATCGGTTTATTGTTGCTCACCATATCTCGTATTTCTAGTAAATTACTGAATTACATCCTTTAATTAAAATATATAAATAAAATCAACAATTATTTTATATGAATTAAAAATGGATGGTTATAGTTGAATAAGTTAAAATTTAAGAAAAGAAAAGAGAAAGTTAGTTACGTTAAATCAAAACTCTTATTAATGAAGAAATTAATATTAGTTTTGATAAATTAAATTCTTTAAAATATTATAACCTTAAGGTTGACTTTTTAATCCCAAAACCCTATGATTGATTTAGCTGTACTTTTTAAAGAAAACAATTTAGGAATTGTTATTTAATAATAAGATTTATTTATGACTGACCATTGATTATGGGGGATGCTCAGCTACCTTATGCTTAAAAACACTATATATATATATGTAGGGTTTATTTACATGTGGTTAGCAGTATTTAGGATCACATCCAAGGGTTTTGTGGCTATGAATTATGGCCAGTCATAGGTCATTTTTCCATCTTTTTCAAAGTATGTACTAAATTGATTTTATATTAAATAGATAATTCAAATGGAGCCGATAAAATCCAAAAGCGGCGGCCCTGGCCCTTTAAATTGGAAATTTTTGGTTGTGGTCCCTTTAAAAGCTATAATTTTATGCATTAATAGATGGTAAATTTGCATTTTAATCTCTTAAAATTATAAAATTTTAATTTTACTCTCATAAAAATTTAGAATTCAATCTGGATGAAAATGGAGATAGTAGATGGTTGGCCTTTCTCACAAAGAGGGAAACAAACCCAACATTATTTGGTTAAGATTCCCATGTGACAATATGAGAAATCAAAAACCCAAAATATCTATAGGCAGATATAGGAAGTGCACATAATCCAGCAATTGCATTATCTAACAAAAGTTTCCATCTGATATGTGACCCAAAATGAAATATTCAGATCATCTTGAATTCGCTTCATTCATACCGCTGCTTTTAATCTAGGTAATGATGTTTAATGAGTTTTAGGTTAAATTTCAAGACCATGATCTCTTTTGCCCTAAAATATATATACATAAAAAGAATCGAGTTCGGGCTTTAATTTAATTAGTTCATATCCTAAAAGTTAAAATTTTATAAATTTGGATTCGAATCTTGATTTCCGGACTACAACTTCTTTTGCTAAAAGGAAAAGGGAAAAGAAAAAAAAAAGTAAACAAAGAAGTTGAGTTTAGCCCAATTGGTTGATACTTCTAGCTTTTAAGACCTGGAATGCAACAAGTCTTAATTTGCAATCCAGACCAAAAAAAAGGAATAGCAAAACAGGGATGGGGAAAAGAACTGCAAGATTTACTTGATAAGAAAAAGGCAAAGAAACAGAAAGAACAGAGAAGGCCAAGAGTATTAATAGCATCACATGTTTTGGGTCCCATAACCAGTTCATGGCTCAAATAGAACCCAAATTTTTCAGGGGAAAAAAAACAAATCAAAATATCTCCATGTCTTTTTTTTAATGGTCTAAGCTCTAGTCTCCTAACACATTATACATGCGACATAAATCAACGGTTAACACACACACAAAAAGAATATATCATCATATATAGAATCTATATTAAACACAAATATGACAGGGAAAACACCCACAATTGCTAAGTATTACTGAATTCTTTAAAAGGGAAAAAAATAAAGGATTAGAGGAAACAAAAAGAAAGAAACTTTAAGATCAACTTTCTACCTTTTGGTGCTAGTTGTTTGGATTCTATAGTTATGGAAAGGGAAAGGTACTTGGCCTTTTGCGATAAGGATTCAAGTTGAACTGTAAAAGAAGGGCCTACATGGACTTTTCTCTATCTTCCAAGTTGCGTCCTGTTTCTGTTCTACCTATGTTACGGAAAGGGAAAGCTACTTCGATCCAATTGTGTGTAGAAGAAATAGAGCATAGTTGCAATTACAATGGATTCTATATATCAGTTCATGAGAGATCTTTAGAAAATAAAAGTAAGGTAGACTCAGCCAACATTATCAAAAAAAAAAAAAAAGACATTAAGATTAAGAGAATAAGAAGATTAACTTGAGTTCCCAAATTTATTTAACTACAAGTGGGATTTATGGTACAGAAACTTACTTGGTCCTACCTCTCACCATTTCATATATATATTTATGTACAGAACTCGCAAACCCTGCTCATACCATCAATGGAAAGAAAAAGGAATCCCAAAAACAAAATTAAACCCCCAAAAAACAAAAGGAAGAAAAATCAGTTTCTACTTAAGCTAGCTAGACACTCTGCCTTCAAACCATATGATAGGACTCTTCTTCTGTTCTCCTCAGTTAGCATACTTTGAGAATTGGTTATATAGAGGGGATGGTGAGTGAATATGACCAAGCGGCTAACAGAGTAGGTTTGGATTTGTATAATAATTAACACCACCAAGCTGTATGCAGCACCATAAGCAAGTAAATGTCATAAAGTTACACGATTATGAGCTCTCACGGAAGTTTATTGATCTTGACAATGCTGCTGGATTTGCCTGCAAGACTGGAGAGGTTTCAGGAACCTCAGTCCTTTCATCACCCTTTGATTGAAATGCTTTGAACAGTCCTCCACCACCTATTGAATCGGATTTATCATTCTTAATGCCGAGTGTTGCCCATATAGAACTCTTTGCTGCTTCTCCCGGATCATCGATCCTCAATGTTTTTGGAATCCAAAGGCTTCTCTCTGCATTATTTTCCTTCACTTGCTCCTCTTCTCCAGAGTTGCTTGGTTTGCTCGTGTTCTCATCTCTTGAATGTTTTCCTAAGGTGGGGGAATCAGGACCGGAACTTGAGGCTGATTGCTTTGAAGGGGAAGGCTGAGGATGCCAAGGGCCGTTCCAAGTGCCTGGTACAGTACAGCCCCAGTAAGCAGCTGCAGGATAGAATGGCATCGGATAGCAACCTGGAGGGCAGAAAGCAGGTGGAGGTGGAGGTACAGGAGAGCTCCATTGAGCTGAATTCCACGGGTAAGGCCAAAAAGCCCCAGGATAGCATTGCATCTGAGGTGGAAAACCCTGACAATTCTGCATCATCTGATCTTGCAACCCAGATTTACCAGCCTCATCCTTTGAAGTCGGGACAGATGATCCATTTGAACACTCAACCCCATTTTCTCCATCCTTATAAGAGACAGGAATTTTTAACTCTTCAGGCCTATGAAACCCATTCCGTGTGGTATTATGCATTGTTTTATCTGCAAGGTTCAAAACAGAAGCCATTGATTCACAGAGGGGTGCGTCTGAGCCAAAGGTCAGAACAGTACCATTAGCTTTTAGTGCCGGATGGTGGACTCCATTAGGAATGTCAATACGAGCATTCTGCAGAGCTTCAGAGACAGTTACTTGACGATAGTGAGAAGCTGAATTCTTGTTCTTGCGACGTCCAGCACCCACAGGAACATTTCTCATGGTCCCACCAGCTGTCCAGTATCTCTGGCAGTTCTTGCAAAAGTGTCGAGGTTGATTGACATTGTAATTGTTGTAGTAACAAAACTTGGTATCCATGCTGTTGCAGCGGGGGCATGGAAGAATTTTAGTAGGTTTCTTCAAGGTTTTTTCTTGCGGATTACTGGTCTCGCTTTGATCCTCTTCTGTTTTTGAAGTTTTTAAAGCAGTGCTCTCCTTCTCGGCAGAAGGCGTTTTAGAGTTGTCACTTGCTCCAGAGTTTGCCTCCAAATTTGTGGACTCTCCAGAAGTAACTGGAGGAGCACCATCATCCGGTTTAGATCCCTCCTCCTCCTTTCTATCTGCAACTTCATGTTCAACATCCGTTGTTTTGGCTCCCACAGTGTCCTGAATAATTCGTATGAAGAAAAATAAACATGATCATATTATACATAACAAGAAGGAACAAAGCATATCCAAACTAACTGCATTTTGTTGTCATTTTCTTGCGTTTGCTGTGTGGAGAATCAGTTTCACAGCAATAGCAACCACCATTCTAACAACTATCATAGAAATTACATAAGAGAAGTCGCTTAAGAACTTCGGGCTAAGAATCAGTCAAAGCGGGTTGTAACTTTCTACAGGAATGAGGAGTAGAAGTCTGATTCCAGAAAGATTAACTATGTAACCGGCACAAACAATATACAAACACGGAAAGCTTAGTAGGGCTAAGAATCAATTAGAACTGGTTGTAACTTTCTACAGGGATGGGGACTAGAAGTCTGATTCCAGAAAGACTGAGCTTTTGCTGGATCAGAACATAAAACCCTAATCATAGCTGATGATCTTCAGTGAAAAGAGATCCAGATAACATCTCTCACAATTCCCAAGCTAAACTTGATGAAATAATTGGAAGTATGACATATAATTCATGTCAAGGTAAACTATCAATTCCAAAGAAGCTAGCCAGAAATTTTTCCCAGAAAAATGAAACCATGAATCAGATTCCAAAACCATTTTCCAAAATGATGCAGTAAAAGAAAAACTCCATTAAATGCCAAAAACATGAAAAAGGAGAACTCTAACTTAGTACTCAGGAAGCAAGCTACTCTTATGAACACAGCCAACCAAACTTAATCTAAAAGCAATTAACCAAGATTTTATGATAAACAATTGGATTATGGTTAAGAAAATACATCTACAAGACCAATTTTAACTTCCAAAAACCTCATGTTTACTTAAACCAAGATCCGAAATTTAACCAATCTCCTAATAATCACACATCATTAACATTCAAAAGCCAACCATTTTTATAGCAAAAACTAAGAATCAAAGACCAACCCATTTTTCATTTCCATATTCTAAACTATGGGTATTCCTCAAATTTCCCAAAAAGAAAAGAAAATAAAATTTTCCTTACCTTTTCAGCTTCTCTCTCTTCCCCTTTGTTTTCCTCTGGTGAAGAATTTGTAGAACAAGAATGATCAGTATTATCATTGTTGGTGTTATCATCACCACAAGTAGCACAAAAGTCCGCTGTTGCTACTTTAGGAGATTTCTCAGGCAAAGGGATCATTTTCCCAAACAATTTGATCGCCGGATCTTTTGGTTCCGACATTTTCTGTTATCTCCCCTGTTTTTTTCTCTCTCTGTGTCTTTTCTTTTTTTCCTTTTTTTCCTCTATAAAATCCTTAGCCAACACAAAACTAAAAACTGAAACTTTCTAGAGAGAGAAAGTTTTGTAGCACAAGCTGACTACTATGATACAAACTTTTTATTGTCATCAAAAAAATTCAAGAGGAAAAAAATCAACTTTATAATGCTTTTCTCTCTTTCTTTCTTGAAAATAGTTTTTACTTTTTCTCTCTCTCTCTCTTTCTTAGTTTCTGGTGGGTGGGTTTGCAAGAATAAAAATAGCAAGCGAAATTGCGAAATAAGGTCAAGCACTAAAAATATTAGCTGCTTGCGTGAAAACAAATAAAATATACATAAAAAATTAATTAAAACATGACTTAATATAACAAACAAAAATATTATGAATATATAAATATAGCAAAATTAATATAATAGGAATTTATAATTTAGATACAACCATAAACAAAAATATATTAATATAAATACATCTCAAATATATTATTTGATTGGAATATATTATTTTTATGTTTGATTGATGAAAATAAAATTATGGAGAAATACGTTTTACTAAATTGTCCTTATTATAGAATTTCTTTTAATAAGTTCAGTTCCTTAAATAATTTTTAGTCTTTATTTTTATCAAATTTATAACAATTATTACTTTTATTACAATTTATATATTAATATGTTGTTGAAATAAATTTTAAATTATAATAATAATAATTCATGAAGAGTGATTATATTATTAACTATAATTTATAAATCATAATTATAGATATAATACTAAAAATAAATAATTAGAATAAGCAAAATAATTTTAATTTTAAAATATGAAATGTATTGTTTTCCTGTTAAGAAAAAAAAGGAAATTTTTGTTCATTTTGACAGTTTCAATATATAAACTTTAACAAAACCTAATTCACAAAAATTCAAACTTGGCATCATAAAAGGAGATGTTGATTTGTCATAAAATTTAATTAAAAATAAAGAAGTAGATTTAAATAAAAATAAATAGATCAAAAGTATTCGAAATAAGAATTTTCCCTTGTGTTGTTTTTAGTTTTTCTAATCAAACCAAGAGTGTGTTTTTAAATAATTTTTGTAAGAATATTTTGTAGCTGTTAGTGAAAGCATAAATTAAATTTGTCATTACCCTATCTTGTAATTTTAATATTTGGTTGTAAGGAGAAAAAGGGGGTATAATCGATGATGGTCTCGTGGAGTCTACGTTTTTGATTTGTTTAAACAAGTTGATATGCCACGTCATCATGCAGGTAAATTTTCATCCACAAGTTCCTTTGTGGCCTTAAAAGATCTTTCTCTTTCTTTTCTTTTTCTTTTATATAACTTCCTTTTTCCTTTCACTTATTTTATGTTGCATTATCCTAGTCAGCATTTATTTTTCCTTTTTCTTAATTTCATTTAATAAAAATTACATTTTTCTAATAAATATCAAATCACGCCTTTCACCCGATTAAGACAATTAAATATTAATGCAAATTGTTGATTGGTTGGAAACTCGACTTCATTTTTATCATTGGCTCTAATGTGAAATAATAAAAATTTTATGTTATTTCCCCCAATTAAACAGTGCCATCATGAATATTGAAATGTTTATATACTAAAAAAACAATATTAATATTAATATTAATATTATTGGAGTATAATATTCAAATGTCTTACAATTTAATACTAATAAGTTTTTTTTTCTTCTTTATCTTAAATATTCTTTGTACTCTTTTTACCTCGAGCTAATTTCCATTCAATTCCATGCCAAACTTTTTGGTATTGCCAACTATAATTCTTTTTTTTTTCTTTGGGTTATTTTGTGGTTGATATTATAAGTTGGCCCATTACTCCACTTCCTAGTCTTTTCATATCTTTTTTCTATGGTTCATAAGGTTATTGCTTCTTATATCTCTTTACTCATACATGTGAGATAAACCAAGTTCTTAAACTACCAACTTAAATATTTAATTTATTCCCCTTATTAATATGTATTTTTCTATAATGAAATAATCCCAAACTTAATATTTGTCTTGGGTGTGTTAAATGTGGATGAGGTTCTACAAGAATCAAGCATCATATCAAAATATTAAAAGAGCAATGAAAAGAAAATCCTACTTTTCTTCATATGCTCGACTCTTTTTTTTCTTTTTTCTTTAAGAATTTAAAAATAAATAGAAAATATTCACAAGTCAGCCACCATGGTTAAAAAAAAATACAATTGCGTGAAAAGCTTCCTCGTAATTTTCAAAATGAAAAAATAATTAGGAAAAAGAAAAAGCGTTTTTCAAGCATTATCCGATTTTTTGACGAGTTTTTAATAATTTCGTCCGACTTTAAAATCCACGGGAAGTATTAAACCCATAGAAATATTTTTTTTTTAAATCCATGTCACCGTCCGATTTTTTAAGCTCCGCATGTGATGGGTCCCACCAACGAATTGTGAGGCTCACAAATTTTTGCCACATCAGCATCATATTCTCGTGTGGACCCCAACTCTAAAAAAAAGTAAAGTGAAAAAAAGGCCATGCCAACGATTCAGAAAATATAAAGTTTTTAATTAATAAATAATAATAATAATCTTTTTCTCCCTTTAATTTGCTTACACGTGTTGGTTTGACACGTGTGAAGCAATTTTCCGTAAAAACGAAATCAAAAAAGAGCAAATAAAGAATCTTTTTCTTCTCGTGGCTGAGAATTTTCCTCGTAGAGTGGAGGTTTGCTTTGGTGTTGACACGTGTAATCTACCAAAAAGGTTAGAGCATATATTTTATACGGCCTTTACTCGTGTGAGATTTTGATTTGGTGAACCAAATTAGGATTATTAAGAAATAAATTAAATAAAGAGCTTGCAATGTCACCAGAAATGACTTTTCTATATGTTTCCTTGTCTCCACCAAATTTTCAACAAGTTGTCCACTTTTGCCCAACCTCTTGTATCATAAAAAATATTCACATTTATAAAGCATTTCAATTTCGGGTTATTATTCCTCCAACTATCCCTTTATTTTTTAATTATTCTAAATCGAACCCCAAAGCATTACTATCATGTTAATTAAGTCTTTTTGTTAACTTAATTATTAGTTTAAGCCTAAATATTTGTTAAAATACCTTAATCAAATTATAAATTCGTGTGCACTGTCTATTTTTAATATGATAGATCTTAATTATCTACGTGATAGCATATATATGCATTTACAATTTGATCTACGTGTTCTAAATATGTTCTATGCTATATTTAATACGTCTGGGCTAACGAAATGAGAAGATTGATACAATATTTATATATTGAAACTTAATTAAAATGTTTTGAAGTTTATGGCCCAATGTAGAATTTAAATAATAATTTAAGGGTGTTGGAATAAATAAAGAGAAAACTTCAATTGATCATCAAAGTGCTGTAAGATCCACCGTTGATAACTTGAAAGAATAGAAGTGAAACTAATATAGATAAGCAAACAAAAACATAGTTGATGGTTTTGAGGAATTATAAATCGCTGTTTAGAGAATTATTTATTTCTATGGATTTTGTCAGTAATACTCATACGATGAATGTTTTAATAATGATTTTTTTTTATTTTTTTAATAATTCATTGAATTAATAAATAAAATGCAATCTTAATGGGTATGCATTATACAGGGACGAAACTAAGGGGGTTTGTAGGGGTCGACTCCCTCAAAATGAAGTTTTTTTAATTCTAAATTAATAATGGTAAAATTATACTTTAACCCCTTATAATATAAAAATTTGATTTAATCCTTTAAAAATTATGAAAGTATAGGGTATTAAAATGATGAAATTATATTTTTATTATCATTAAAATAACAATTTAATTTCAATCCCTAAAGGAATTACTAATTTCATCCCTGAGATTATAGATAATCCAAAAACACACCCTGAGTTGAAAAGACATCTCTATGAATAATAACAAAAGTCACAAAAATATGCCATTGGATCAAGTCTAGCAACTACCACCTTTTGGCCCAGCACTTACTCGGTTGAAATTTTGTAAATTAATTAAAGTTTACCACCATTCTTCACAAGATTGCAATTTTCAAAAGAGTTAAATATTATGTACAAGTTGCAGTTTTAATTTTTATAGTCGGGTTCTTTTAAGATTAGAATTTCAATCATAACCCAAAACATTCAAGGGTTGACAAAAAATGGAAAATATTGATTTCTTTTTAGAAAAATAGGGTTTAAGAATGATCAATTTGAAAAATATGGATTAAATTTAGAAATTTAAGCATAATACAATATTTATAATAAAATTTAATTAAACATATTTAATTGATATTATTTAGGTCAAAATTGAAATTTTAAAATATCAAATATTTTTTTTGTTTAAATACACAAACTAAAGTCATTTGGTTTTTGTTTAAATCATATTATTGTTTAACACACGTGATTTTATGTATTTTTAATTATATAATATTTTTTTAAAATTTTTAAAATATATATTTATGATAATTAAATGAGGATTAGTTTAATTTATACCAAATTTCTATTAGTTTTGAAAAAATCGAGAATAAAATAACGTTTTAAAATAGAAAAAAAATATTAAATTAAATTATTAAAATAATATACAGATTTGAAATTATATAATAAAATAAATACAGATGATATTTACACTAAATTAATAATGATTACAAAACAATCGTTTAATTTTAAATTTTTTCTCAAAACAAATCCCCGTAATGGTTTGCACTTGCTACAAGCAAATAATGGATAAATAAAAAATAATTTTAGGATTGTTTACCACGCATAGTATAAACAACTTACAATTTTTTTTTAAAAATGATATCAGAGTATTATATTATCTAACATCAATTAAAATAACATTCTATCTATCTCTAGTGTCATTATTGTTCGAATATTTTTAGATATTGTCTCTTCGAAGAATCATAACTTTAATGCTCCATTCTTCTTTTATATAATTCTAACTTACTGTTGCTCGCAATCTCTATTTTTTTATCGGTAATTTTTTTAAAATGTTACTTGATTGGATATACTTAATTACCGAATACTATATAAAAAAATAAAGTTAAATTTTAATTTGTATACAACTCTATACTAATTAAGTTATAATTAAGATGCTTAAAGTTTTATTCAATTAATAATTCTATTTTACGTAAATAGAATTAGTGTAACTTTTTTTTTAAATAAAGAAGTCATTCTTATATTAATGTTAAAATTATCACAATTATTTTTAATTAATAATTATAAATTATAATTATAATTATCACAACTTTTTTCTTAGAGTTCTATTGAGTAATAATTCTATTTTAAAATTAGTAAAATTTTGTTTATATCAAACTTTTTAAATAATAATTGTAAATTATATTATATTATTTTTAAATGTGTAATCATCACAATTTTTATTAAATTATATTAATTTTAAATGTATCATTACAAAACTTCTATTTTACGTCAAACTTTTTAACTAATAATTATAAATTAAATATTATATTTAATTTAAAATGTGATTTAGTAATATGATGGAAAATAAAATATATTTTCACCGATTTAAATGCTTTTCTAAACTCATGCTTTTATTTCTCAAGTTATAAGAACAAATAATCTATTTAATATAAGGATTAGTTTTATTGGTTAAAAATTTAGTGGGTAAGCTACACCAATTGTCCATTGATTTAGATTAAAATTACATCTCAACCACTAAACATTTAAAATTTTTAAATTTGCAAAATTATTGGATTATTACAAAACAATCACTTAACAGTTATATGTCGCTACTAGAATAACGAGTGTAACACCCCTAACCCTTATCCGTTACCGGAATAGGGTTACGGAGCATTACCAAACTTTACGAATTAAATACGGACATTTCCCAATTTTTGTTACACATATTAAGAATCAATTATATAACACTCATGTTGTCCCTTAGATGGACCTTAGAGGCCCAATATTCACCTTAGAAGAGAATCGGGACTAAACTAGGTACTCAAGGAATTTTTCCCAAATTTTCAAAAATTTTCTTAGAAGCAGGGGACACATGCCCGTGTCTCTACCCGTGTGAACAAAAATAGACCATTTTAAGGCCACTTTTCTCACCCATTTTGACATTAACCTGTACTCAACATTCACATACACCAATATATCCTAACCAAGCAATCAATACAAGCTAAAACATGTTCTCAACATGACATAACATCACAAATATTTCATTTACTTATACCTACCTATTTAACTCATTTCATTGATTTATCAAATTATACTACTAATTACATGCATACAAACATTTAATATTCACAACCACAATTCAAACTATTTCATTGCCAAACCAACTCTATACATGCCATATAAACCAAAATTTACATTGCAAAAACTACTAGAATAAATTGGATAGTGTAGCTTGATATGTTGATCCGATCTTCCGACTACACGTTAATCTACAAGAACATTAAACAACACGAGTAAGTTTAATGAAGCTTAGTAAATTCAATAGGTTAAAAATTGATCTTACTGAACTTAATATAATATAATATAATATAATATAATAAATTAAATTAAATTGTAAATAAATCATACATTTTTCCCTGTCAAATACAACATAATCAATAAACACACTTCCTCTAGATCAATATCAATAATAATTTACAAATCTTTCAATTCAATCACATAAGTCTGTTATCATTTCTTACTGAATCGAAGAACGGCTTACGGATATGAGTACATTGTTCTTTTTGTGCCATAGTCCAACTATGGTCTTACATATGCATTGTCATGACACTGTCATGGTCTTACATTTGTAGTGCCATAACTCATTTATGGTCTTATCATCAGATTGTCATAGCCCAGCTATGGTCTTACACATGTATCTATACTACCATGGTCTAACTATGGTCTTACGTTCAAGGTGTCATAACCCAGTTATGGTTTTTTTCATTAAAATGCCATAGCCCAGCTATGGTCTTACATTTAAACATTGCCATGGTCCAACCATGGTCTTATCCGTCAATTCATTCTTTGCCACAGAACGATCGTACTCAATCTTGCGTTCTAGTCGTTTTAAACATTCAATTCAATTTTCATACTTTTACAATAATCTTAATTTCAACAACAAAATATGAATAAATATATTATACAATTCCTAAATTGACAAATAATCATGAAATTTTAACCATATGAACTTACTTGGGTTGGATTGTAAAATTGATAATAGTTCAGAGACTAGGCTAATTTCCCTTTTTCTCGTTGATCTACGAGCTTTTGATCTAGAATGTACAATTTTTCATTCATTAGCATATATTTTAATTTCAATCCACTTCACAATTTATACCCCTCAAAATTTGAAATTACACAATTACCCCAACTTTTACAATTTTTGCAATTTAGTCCCTTACCAATTAACTCATCAAATGAGATAATTTTTCTCAATTAACACTTTATCTAAATATTATAATCTATTACACAGCCATTAATAAACAAAATTTAATACCAAACCCTAAGATTTAATTTTTTCACAATTTAGTCCTAAAATCAATTTCTATTGAAATTACTTGATAAAATCTCCATATAACAAAATTAAGAATTCAAATCCATGTTAATTCAGCATAAACATCCAGCACTCATCAATGGAAACTTTCAAATTTACCCACAGGATTAAAAACTAATGAATTAGATAGTTGGACCTAATTGTAAAAGTCTCAAAAATATAAGAATTTCAAGAGAAAAGCAAGAATTAAACTTACATGAAGTAAATATATAAAATCCAGATTAAGCAACTCTCTAATGGCTGTTTTTGGCTGAGAATTGAAGAAGAATTGCCTAGTAATCTTTAGATTTCTTTTTATTTAAGCTTAATTTTACCAAATTTACAATTTTACCCTTAAATCACCTAATTCCAAGATTTTTTTCTGCTTATGCCACCTCAGCCATTACTTGGGTGTCTAATTTCCCTTTTAGTCCTCCATCATTTACCATATATGCTATTTAATCAGTTTATCAAGTTTTGCACATTTTTCAATTTAGTCCTTTTTAATTAATTAACTATCGAAATGATAAAATTTTCTAACGAAACTTTAATACTACCTTAATGACACTCCGTAAATATTTATAAAAATATTTACAGCTCGGTTTATAAAATCGAGGTCTCGATACCTTATTTTCAAAACTAATTAATCTAACAAATATTTCTGAAACATAATTCACTAATTCATAAGCCTTTCTAAATTCACAATCGACTCATAAACACTATATAATAAAATTTACGAACTCACTTATCGGATTTAGTGGTCTCGAATCATTGTTTTTGACACCACTGAAAATTGGGCTGTTACAGCGAGAGTATGATGTCGCATATTAACTTGCCACATAACGCCCACGTGGATTGTCATACAACACCCTTTTTTTTTCTTTTTTTGCATTGATTAAAATAATTATTTCCTAAAGTTCCATTAGATTATTTTCTTTTTCTTTTTTTCCCGCTTTTAATATCCAAACCCCAAAATCAAGAACCAACGAAATTCGAATCAATCTCCTTCAATTTTCCCACACAAACACATCATTAAACCTAACTTTTCTTGCTTCCCTCTTCTCTCCCAAGTCCATCAGTTTTTCTTTTTTCTTGCTTCCCTTCATTTTTCTTCCTTCCAAACATTATTTTATTTCACAATATCATCATTCAACCATCACAAAGTCTCAATAACTCTCCTCGCCAACCAATGACCCTTTATTAATTAAATCCAACACTAAACACAACACACAATGAAGCAAGAAATAGTCAAACAAAAAAAATCACAGAGAAAAGAAAAGAGAGAAGAAGAAATCAAAGAACAAGAA
The DNA here is from genome assembly GCF_007990345.1 of Gossypium hirsutum. Lineage (NCBI taxonomy): Eukaryota > Viridiplantae > Streptophyta > Magnoliopsida > Malvales > Malvaceae > Gossypium > Gossypium hirsutum. Next base: position 6,272,067 of record NC_053447.1, on the reverse strand, counting down.
CCTAAAAATTTAGGTCTGGCCTATGGTAGGTTTGTGGCCCTCCAAGTATCGGTCCACAAAATTGAACGATGAGGAGCGAGGTACCGGAGAGAATAAGTATATATTAGAAAATTGGGTTGATCTAACGATCGACGATGGAAATCCGAGCTTGTCTAATTCGAAAGTTGGTTTTATTTCTAAAGTTTTGTCAATAATAAGTCACGCTATACGAGGACAGTCTAATCAACTTGTTAAATTGACAAAATTTGATGAAAAATGCTAACAAAGTTATTGGTTTGATTGAGATTTTAAAATTAAATAAAAAAACTTAATTTTTTTTAAGTATAAAGATTAAATCTCAAAATTTATCAAAAATCCAAAATTAACATCACATTTTAACCTATTTAATTAAAATGGCTGTTTTTATCGATTTTACTATTAAAAATAATTAGTTTTTTGAATTTATAGATAAGAATCGGGAATCATCCCGAATTTAATGCGATTATAGTGGATATTAGGTTTAATTAGAAAAAAAAAGTAAACTACATTATTAATCACTGAATTATAAGTAAGTTTTTATTTTTGTCATTTAACTAAAAAATTACAATATTACCACTAATATTCTTAAAATTATTTTTTGTCACCCAACTATTAAATGACACTTTTTTAATTGGTATAATAACAATTTTAGCCCTGAATTTGTATACTTTCTATCATTTTGACCATTATTATATATAAAATGAAATTCTTTTTAAAAAATTAGAAAAATATTAAAATTAAAATATAGATAACGTGAGAGAAAATTAAGAAAAATTATTTTTAAATCCTCCAAAATTTCTCTCAATATTATTTGTATAGAAACATCTAATACTCATTCTTTAAAAAAAATAAAAAAGTAAAAACATTAAGTAAAATTATTGATTGTTTGTTTTTTTTTACCTCTTTTGTTGTTTGACATAGCATTGTCATTATAAGAAAATAAAAGAATCAAAATAAAATTTCTTTTTATTTGGGTTTTGAAAATTAATTTAAATGACTTGAGTACGGAAAAAATAAATTTTTGTGGTATTTTTTTAATATAAAAATGGTATCAAAGTTGATTTCACAAGCCTTTAAAATGTCAGTTTTGGGTGTTCTTCAATGGCAGATAACTCGACTTGAAGATATTACTAATTTTATTTTCAAATTGTTATTGGATTATAATTTTCTTTATTTCCTAAATATATTAGTTTTAATATTTTATTTTTCTAGATTTTTTATATAGAATTAAGTTTAAATTGATAAAAAAAACTTAAATTGTTTATAAAAAAAAATAAATTGAGGTTAGAGTTGTGTTTAGGGTTTATGGTGTATGGTATGGGTCTCATAGCGACTTCCTAAAACCAACCAACTGAATTCATTAATTTTAGTTCCTTGCATCTTCATCTAAATTACACTGAATAATGGAGAATGTTCACATTTATAATTATATTAATTCAAATTTAAGAGTAACATTCCAACTAATGACTATTGTCACACTCTTGCAGATATGACTACTATCACATTAAAGTTAATTCCATCTAATGTTTTCAACTTCGCAAACTCGGTCATGCTTGGCCCATATTGGACTCAACCATGAGTTAAGTGGCTCACATCAAGTGTTAGATCTTTCATCATTTAGATTCGAATGATGTGAATATGTATTGTATTTATACTCCTAAACTTAAAAAACAAATGATGATATTTATTTAAAATTGGTTTATAGTATTTTCTAAAATTAAGTTGGCGGTGGAAAGAGCCTAATCCAGCAACAGAAGGTGTGGACACCTGTAGTAAAAAACCTGGGAAAAAAGAGACAAATGATGAAGACATGATTGGAAAAGCAAAGTTGAGCCCATTCCTATAGTCAAAAGCCCACCCACCAAAATGATTTGCTTTCTTTCTTCAAACGTGTCTCATTCTCCCTTTTACAACCTCGGAAACAATCAAGCTTTTCCCCAACAAAATTTTGTGATAAAACAAATAATAATGCCAAAAGGATAAAAACTAAAATGACTCTTCATTTGTCCCCCTTCTATCTCTCTCATAGCCGGCCTTTCTTTAATTAAATCCATTCCATTTCTTCTTTTTCATCCTTTTAATTCAATCTCAAATCTCATTTTCCTTTGTGATTGAAACTTTCCCCTTCTTGTGTTTTTCTTTTTTCCTAGGAATTTATTCATTTGGATACAAACTGAATTACGTGATATTGAGGTGGAAGTAATAAAGTTGTTTCCTTTTTAAGCTTTTATGAGGTGGGTTTGATCTGGATTTGGCGTTTGGGTTGGAGGGAAATTTATAGGAGTTTCAATTTGGGTTCTCCTTATTTTTGGATTTAAAAATTCCGGGTTTGATTTGAAATGGTCTATTTCCGTAACTCTATCTCAGTCTGCAACTCGGTTGACCAGGCTTCTTCAGCTCCGATCATGGCAAGTTCTGTGAATTCAAATGATCTTGTGATGAACAACAAATCGTCGTCGTCGTCGTCGTCAAGAAACAATCTTTACAAGAAACAAAAGGTATTCAATTCACCAAGTTGTTTAAAGATTCCATCTTGTGAAAGATCAAGATCCGCTGCCATTGATGTTGTCATCTTGATTGCTGTGATCGCTGCTTGTGGATTCTTGTTGTATCCAACTATAAAGTGTCTATCATTGAAATTGACTGGATTCATTGGAACTGCCTTTTACGTTATTGGTGAGGAAATTATGAGAGCTCCTATGATATATGGGTCCATAGGACTTGGTTTTTCTTGTGCTGCAATAGCTGCTTGGATTTTGCTTCTATGTACAACCAAGAAATGCAGGAACCCTAACTGTAAAGGGCTTAGGAAGGCGGCCGAATTCGATATTCAGTTGGAAACTGAGGAATGTGTCAAGAATTCCTGCACTTTGGTTAAAGATGGTGTTAAGAAAGGACTTTTCGAATTGCCCCGCGATCATCACAAGGAATTGGAAGCTGAACTTAAGAAGATGGCACCCGTTAATGGACGAGCGGTGCTCGTATTCCGAGCCAGGTGTGGATGTTCTGTAGGCAGGTTGGAGGTTCCAGGACCAAAGAAGCAAAGAAAGATCAAGAAATAGGGTCTTGGGATATGAATATCATGAGAGAGAGGAATTAAAGCAATGCAGAAAGTAGTCATAATGCATTGAGGAATGCCCTTCTCTGGTTAGTCTAATCAGAAACTATGCTGTCTTTAAATAAGCTTTCATGGCAAAAAGTTGTAAGGATTACATACAGTTGGTTATAGTGGAGAATATAAGAAGCTGTTCTTTCCATTTCCTTTGAATCACTTTTTGATGGTACTTTAGCCTTGAAACGTATGTTTTGGGAATTTGTTTTATGCACTTATGGTTTCTACAAATCCCTTATTGATTATGGTGAACTTTGAAAGTTCAAAACCTTTTAGGTATTATGCATCATGTTGAACTGTTTGATTAGTGGTGGTGTTAAGATATGAGATGTTAAATATTTTCTTTCGAGATGCCCATCATTAGAGTGAAAAGTAACTATTCAACTAAACTTATCTGAAAGTGATTGGTTGGCGTTGCATGCCTTACAGGGTCTTTTGAACTCATAACAATGCTTTATATGTTGTTGTTGCGGACAATAGAAACAAGGTTGTTCATCTGTTCCTATATATGATCGATCCTTGAATGATTGCTGTGTTTCCAGTTACTGTTTGATATATCTGAACTCTTTCCGGTAGTTATGGTTAGCTTGTTCTCATTTGGTTATCCTTGCTAAAACTTCATGCTATGTTTTAATGAGATTTTGGCGCATATTCCAGACTCCTTTGATAAGATACATCCATGGCATAGAAACTGTAACTTTGCCCGCATTTTGAGCTCCATGGTAGTATATAACAAATAACAATAAGCTGTTCTAGAGATTGAGAGAATTAGAAGGTAATAAGGTTCCGGACCAGAGATTTAGAGAAGGTTAGTCATCTCTTGTGATATGACATCGAGTATTATCTGCCTTTCTTCTCCTATTCTCACATCTTTCCCTGCTTTCCTGTAAGTTTTACCTGTATGTCTGTCACGGTGTTTGAAGGATCATATCCCTTAAAAGCGAGGAAGGGTGAGATGAAGAGCGTGTGGATATATATTCGAAAGTAATTTGATTTGTTTGAGCATTAGATTACAAATGGAATGTGATTTATGTCTTGGTTTAACCATGTCAATGGCTATATCTGGAAGAGAGACATTGATAAATCATCAGTGCTAAGTAAATATAATGATTTTAAGAACCTTTAGGATTCTATTTAGCGAACGATGCTGTGGATTAATATAAAAATTAAGGCTTATTATATAGATTACTGGGACGTAGTGTTAGTTGGACCAGGGTTTGTCTGATTGATATGGGTTTGTTTTTTCAAAGTTTTTATTATATTTGGAGGAATAATTTTTTTTAGATAAATTATTTTCCTATAGGGATTAGAATGCATTTGATCCTTGTATTAATTAAAATTTTATAATTTCAAAAAGAGCTAAATATATATTTCCCATTTGGGAGGAGAAGGGTCTATTACACACGAATACAGGTTTCAAACATGAATATTTTTATATGTGTACGTAACATTAAATTTATCATTTTTTCTAGAACTATTGAAATAATAAATATCAAGTTTATAAATGAATTTTAGCTTAATATTTACTTTGATTTGATGCAATTATATATATGAAATTTGAATTGCGATTCATATATATATAAAACTTTGATTTTGATTAAACTATACACAATTAAAGAAACAAATACATATTTTTATTTTAAATTAATATGATTATTTTGTGTATGCAATATATGGACGTAAAGTGGTGCTAATTTGATAATGTTATCAATAATTTGTGAAAATTTAATCAAATAATTTTCATGTATAAAATTGTACATTTAATTAAAGTTAATGTATACTACCAATAGAGTTATAATGCAAAATTAAGAATCCAAAACAGAACTCAATTTAATTTGCGGTTAAAAAAACTATGTAAACATATTAAAAAATGATTGTGTCTTTAAACAAATAAAAGTTATAAAAAAAACAATTAAATGCTTACTTTAATCTCTAAAGTATATTATTTGTTTCTCCTTTTTAATCTATTTCAGTCCTTAAATTTATCATAAGTTTCAATTTATCTTCATCCGGAAAATATCTTAAAAAATATTTAAACATGAAAAAAATTAAAAATATATATTTAAAATTTATTAAATTTATTTTAAAATAAAAAATAACATTACAAGAAAAAAATATCACTTTTACTAGAGCTTGAGCATGAGCTATAATAATGGGTAGATTTTTTAAGTGATTTTAGAAGCTAGTTTTATTAAGGTAATGTTTGGAAAGCCACATAACTATTGTCTATTGTAATTGATGGGTCTCACCAAATTGAGTGTAATTGAAGAACCCAATTACACTTTTCGATTCTTAGGGAGAGGCTGTGAATTTGAATAATTATGCAGGTAGTTATATCTGAAATTTATTTTTAAAAACTCATTTTTATACAAAGTATACAAATTATTTTATAACCATGAACACATATGAGTGTTTAGTATGATTATGGTGAAAAAAGAATTCTTATATTATAAATCCTAAAAAATTATATTATAAAAATAATTTGTATATTTTATAAAGTTATAACAAAAAATAATATTATTTAAACTCTAAAAAATTCCAAAGTTATGGTTACATATTTTATTATAAAAAAATAATCTACATGTTATAAAAATGTTTTAATATGTTTATTTATGAAAAGTTATGGCCAAAAAATATGATTATAGTTTAATTATCTTTCCATGTTATATATTATAAAAATAATATACTTATTCATAAAATAGATGTTGTTTTATCATAACTTTTTTATAAAAAATAACTTTCCAAAATTATGATAAAAAATTATATTATTTATAAAAAGTGTTATATGAAAGTTTTGGGTAGTCTATAAAACATTTTAAATAAAGGTTATATATTATATATTATAAATTTTATATTATTTTTTACTTAATTTACGTATTATAAAAAAAGATATAATCTAGTATATAAGTTTTTTTTTCCAAATTAAGTTTATATAAGTTCTTATAATTAAAGCTAAAACTATTTGGATTGTGAACCTAAATATTATAAGATCGAAGCTAATTATGCAAATAGAAATTATTTTATTCGGGTTGTTTTATTTTAATTTTTGTTACTTGTTTAGAAATTATTTTTATCATACTAATACATTTTATAGTAATTAATACTTTTTAAAAATATAAATTATGTAACTATGTAATTATAATTTATAATACACTCTATTAGCCAAACACATTTAAAAAAATTACAATTTTTTTTGTAATTTAATAACTAATGATTAACTAATTAATTTAATTTGATAACTCGTATTGATTAATTTAACTTGTAAGATTTATGAACTTCAAAATTAATAATGTAAAATAAAAGATGAATAAAAGTAATAATACTTGCGCCTACTATACGCCTTCAATATATGAATTCTATAGTAAATTTACAATTATTCTTTCATTATTATAGGTGCATAAAAATTATTTTAGATAAAATTTTGACAGATAAACTAGAATATTACAGGAAGGGTGGAGTTAGAGGTGTCCATGGGTAGCCTAACCAAAATTTTAGGTCAGTTTGTTAGGTCCGATCCGAAAATGGGTTTAAAATTTTACTCAAACCTAGTTCAGATAAAAATGCTAAAATTCAGACTCGATCCACCCGTATTAATTATTTTTATTATTTTATATATATTTTAAAAAATATAATACATCAAAAATATTAAAAATATTAAAATAAATGTAAACAAATTAAAAAATATGTATACTTAAATAATATTAACGTAAATACAACTTAACAAGTAAATACCTCTAAAATAATAATAAAATTAATTATGGTTAAATATAAGGCGTCAAAATTTTGCTGCTGTGACAATGCTAGCCACTCGCATGTCGCCATGTGTTGCACTTCCAAAACCCCTTTGACCTGTTGATTCATCTATGTTTTTTTTTTCATTTTCACTCTCCCTCCTTTTCTTCCATTTTTTTTTCTTTTTTATTTCCCACTCTTCTTAACTCTAGCCCTTTTCTTTTTTACTGTCTTCTTCACTGTCTCTGGTCATCATAGAGTCTCATGAATGTTTCTTAACTTTAGCCCACAACCCGAATTTGAACCCGGCAGTGACCGACGTGTGGACAACTTTGCTTTCGATGTCGAAATTATTTACAGAATCCTCTGAAAACTCCACAGTCAGGCCCTAAAGATGAACCTCGCTTTACAACAGTCCAGCGTCGTTTTTCGTTGTGGTTTAACTGAACGCGTATTGAACCAGTGTGGCGACGCCGGTAATTTGGGTTACAAGTTCTTCAATTGGGCATCGAAACAACCTGGGTATTATGAGCAATACAATCCCTAGCTTGAACGGCAACCATGGATTTCAAATTATTCTTCGGCACGACTTCATCTCTCCGAGAACCAACGCCGCCGCATATTTAAACAAGAAACAAACGGAAAAAACCCAAAAGCAATCGTATTCCATCACACTCCAAGGTATCGTAGACCCAATCGACGTTTCCACTGACGTTTCAATTGGTTGGCTTGATTCAATGTCTGACGAACGAATCTTCAAGAAATCGGTGTTTCATCAAGCCGCCGTTAAAGGCCAAGTAAAAGGTGTTTGGGTAGTCGGAAGTAAAGGGTATCCATTAATGGATTGGGTTTCAGTCCCTTACGCTCATCAAAATCTAAGTTGGACTCAACACGCATTCAATGAGAAGATCAGAGAGATTGAAAGAATGGGTAAAAAAGCATTCATGAGACTGAAAGGAAGATGGTCGTGTTTGCAGAAAAGGGATAAAGTTAAGAAGCATTTTTTCATGTTTGTCATTCAAGCTAGGGATTAGATTGCTAGATTAAAATGGGGGATGCTTTTGATCTGTTGAAAGAAGACAGTGTGGCCAGCGTAGAAAAAAGAAAAAGAAGGAAAGAAGGAAAAAAACCGTCAACAAAATTGGGGGAGGAGAAAAGTCAAAAAGTAATTTTTTTTAATTATGACATCATTGTGACTTCATTTATATCACATGTCTCAATATTATTCTGTCATGGGTCCTAAACTCTTTACACAGTTAGATTCAGTAGACTAAAAAAAATTCAGGTACTAATTTAAGATAAAAAAAATTATAAGTATCAATTTAAGAGAAATAGATAAGATTAAGTAGTAAAAAGATAAGAAAATAAAAAAAAAGGAATTTCTCACATATTTAGGCTAGATCGAGTTTAGGTTAAAAAAACTTTGCTTTTACGAAACTTATTTTTTAACTTATATTTTTATTTAAATCTTTTCATTTTTCAGATGGGTCGAGTGAAAAAAAAAAACCAGGATATCGGTAATAAAAGGGGCTAAAGATACAGAATATCGCTGCGTCACAAGCATTACCAACACCCGGTGCACCTGAACCGGAAGGGATCCGGTTCATTCCTCCTGTTAATTTCACCGAAAAACCAGTATTTTCGTTTTCGTTTCCTTTCTTTCTCTTCCTGAAAACAAAATCCAAAGGAAACCTGATTTTTGTAAAATACAGAGGAAGAGAGGAGACTACAACTTTTAAACGACACCGTCAAGACCAAGTTCCAATTTTTATTACTTCTGTGTGTTTCCTTTGAAATTCACCCTCCCAAATAAATTCCCCAACTCGTCCGAGCTCCTGAAACAGCTGAGAATCCGATGGACTCTTTGGGTCCGAATCGCTTTGATATCTTTGAAATTTACCGGCAATTTTGTGGTATTTTTTCTTTCAATTTGTTATAAAATTTTACTTCTTTATTCTTTCAATTTGGTTAGAGATAAAATAATTGTTTCCGTTGATTTATTACGGAAAGGTTGGCTCTTTTACATGTGAATCTTTGGGTGAAAATAGATTGGAAATTGGATAAGGGTTTATTTGGGTTACTTTTATTGTCTGATAATTTTGGTAGGAAAGAATTGAAGTTTTTTTTTTAATTCAATTTTTGGTCCATCTGAAGTTTAATTATAGAAAAATTAATCTAATTAAGTTACCCCCAAAATTTAATGCAAGAAATGTAATTTGATTTGGTCAAAGAGTTAGTTAAAATGTTTAAAGTTTTTGGTCTTTTACTGATATGCTTGAAGTTTTAGAATTTCAACTTCTCAGAAGTTTCTGTGCTGTGATCGAGATGTTACTTAAAAAACAATTTTTCAGAGGGCTGTTGATGTTATTTAGTTAACTTTTAAGCTGTCTTGCAGAACTTAGAAGAGGAGATACTTATGTTTGTGGCGAAGAAGGTTACCGACAAGATGAGGAATCACAAAGAGCTAAGTACTCGAGGGACAGATTGAATCAGCTCTTAAAGATGGTGGAGTCAAGGATGCACACAAGGTAATTGGTAGTGAACATGTCTATAATCTGTAGATAGAAGTATATGGAGTTTGGCTTTCCCTCAGGAAGATTAGACAATTGGTTGATGAGTCTTGAAATCAAAGAATCATATTTACGAGATGCCATGTGAACTAATTGCCATTCTTCGCAGTTTTCAGATCTGCCAATCCCATCTTAGGCTTGAATTTTGAAGATTCTAGCTTGATTCTGATTTGCTTATTGCCTCCTTGACCATGATATAAATCCTACATGTGTGTAGATTGTTACTGTGTCATTTATGATTATGCGATGAGTGAAAAAGAAATATATTATTCCCCAAGACATTATCAAACCTCTGAACAAGATTCTATAGCCAATCTTGTTTATTGGTTATTTGATCGTGTAATTGGTTATACACTAGTGATTGCTTATTGGTTATGTTTCCCTTGACAGGACTGCCATCTTTGATGAACTTCACAAGCTCATGTTACAACTAGACTTGACGGTGAGATTCCTTTTCATTGAATTTCTTTGAGGGACTGATTTAACTAGTAATTTTAGACTTCAGTATCGAGTATCTTTGAAAGTCTTCATTGTCGGTACACTGGTTTTATTTTCTGGTATCATGTTTTCCATACTAAATTTGGGCTTGCTGTTGTTTCTGTAGGTGATTTTCTGAATTCTCATGTTCTATGATTTTGTTTTCTTCATGTTCGAGAAATGTCAAAGAATATTAGTAGTTATCTCATGTAATTCGTTAATGCAATGTTTATGATTTATCCTTGAATACATCAAGTTCTAGTTATTACAGTCTTGGTTCGATACTAACATTTATGCTTGTCTGTAGGTGGACTTTTCTGAATTCTCATGCTCTATGATTTTGTTTTCTTCATGTTCCGAGAAAATGGTCAAAGAATATTAGTAAGTTATCTCATGCTAATTCGTTAAATGCAAATGCTTGTACTGATTTATCCTTGGAATAACATCGAAGTACTAGTTATTACAGGAATTCTTTGTCGTATTTAATTCTCTTTCTTTTGGTGTGATCAATAGCTATAAGCAGGCGGTTGCTGCATGGAGATTAGTGTTGGCTGCAGATTTCGACTACTTGACAAATGGTGCAACTTTGTTGAGGTATGAACATGACTAATACCAAGAGACTAACACTTTATGCTTGTCTTGGAGACATCTTGCGAAACTACTGGTTGCTGTCCCAATGTAGACCACTTTAACTTTTGGACGAAAATGTCATTAGAATCTTGATTTTGGTTATAAATGATTATTATTACCATGATAGGTCCAACATTTGTTTTATCATATAGGGAGTGACTTGTCTGCTTCTCCAGTTTCTATTGTTAGTGCATGCCAAGCATGTGAAAATGGTTGATAGTGTCTCTCGGGCCATACACTTGTTCTGTTATTGCGTATTAGTTCAAGCTGAAAGCTATATTGCTCCAATTTTTCATTTTGGTTGATATGTTATTTTTTGACATTATGGAATATCACTATCTAGCATCTCTTTTACTCGAGATATTAGTTTTATTTTTTTTTTTTTTTTTTTTTTTTTTTTTTTTTTTTTTTTTTTTTTTTTTTTTTTTTTTTTTTTTTTTTTTTTTTTTTTTTTTTTTTTTTTTTTTTTTTTTTTTTTTTTTTTTTATGTTGTATTTACATGGTACAGTTCTTCAAATATAAAAAAAACATTTAAAATAATTGACTACATATTACACAATATTTATATCTAGCACTCTCTTTACTCGAGCAATGTAGGTTTTAGTGTTTGTCATATCATCCTTCTACTTATAATATTTTAATTTTTGTATTTTACTAACTCTTATGTGATCACTCACTCACTCTCATTCATTTTTTTTATTTACTGGTAATCATACCTTGTATCATTTGGTTATTCACTATCCCGATCTTCCGAAATTTTCTAATAAAATAATGCTATTTTATGCACACTATACCTAGATGCCTCAAACCCCTTCTACCCCATTGCAGAATTTCAGGATCCAACAAAGATTCAAATGTTTTCTGTTGCTGTGTTGATTTGGAGCCCCAGTTGTGTGCATATGAGGACACTTTGCCTGGTATGTTGTATATTAGTTGTCACATTACATTTATGTAAGTTAGCTGCTTATGCGGATTGCAATAGATAACTGATTTTATTATAATAATATCACGTGGCAGGATTAAGAGTATTTCCTGGGATGAAGAGGAAATTGCTCGAATGTCATGATGACGAAATGGAGTCCTCGGATTTGCACTTGTCGGACACACCAGACCTGAATTGCTCATTGAATTCTAAGAGAAGTAGGTTGATTGCTCACAGATTGGTTACCCCTGATGCATCTGATGATTGCATGGAAGTTGCTAAACACAGTAGTCCTGTGTGTTGTTCGAAGCCTCCATGTGCAATTGAAGGTTGCCTATCAAAGGGTTTTGCAGGGCTCTTATCGAGTTACTCGTATTTTGCAGTTTGATCGATAAAGAAGACTTCAATTCTCTATTACATAGATAGAGCTTGCACCCTCCGAGTTACAATTATAGAAAAATGTATCCTTTGCAAGCCTATGATTTAGATATATTCATATCTCTGCAACTCGTATTTTTTGGACGATTTTGTGGGTTAATCTCCTATTTTTATCTATGAACGTTTGTGATGTCTGATGCAATATCCCTGTCCTCTAGATCTGTTGCAACTAAAAGAAATATATATGATTTGCTATATCTCTTCAGTTTCTTTTTGCTGAAGGTTGAGACTGAAGAGTAAGTCTGGAAAACAGCATTGAACTGGATGTATGTATTTTTGTTACTCGGATTCAGATGTATGGAGCTTGGATCTGCGTGGATTTGTCAAAAGATTCTTGGGAAGTTATCTTTTCATATTCAAATTTGCATAAATCCAAACACACTTCTATGAAACCACAAAAGAAAAAAATATAGATATTAAGCAACAATGGTACAATCTTCTGCAGGCAGAAGCCATGAATTGTTGAAGAAATTTATTCCTAAAATTTCATATCAAATTAAGCATTTTTCTATACTAAGACGCTAAATGGACAACCATGAGGCTAATTTCAAGCAGCCATGCAACCAACGCCGAATCTAGTCTTTGGAAACACAAGAAACAAGCCACTGCAAATAATCCCCACCATAAGCGGAAAACCCTCCATAACTTGGTCCATTTCCTTCTCATGTCCTGGGAAAACACAGTTGGTAACTCTATGATCCGAGAAAGCAATGGCCACAAACACCAACACCGACATCACGGCATGAACGAAATCAGTAAGTCCAACCTTGTACTTGTCATCTTTCGGGGATTCAACTTCAAGACCAGGTTTGAAAAGAGCAAGTCCGTTGGGGGTGACGAAACCGTAGTAAACAGTCCCATCGGGGCCTCGGAAACTATCGGTGAAATGGAAGAAGAAGCAAGAGAGTGCGCAAAGGCATAAGAGGGAGTATATCATGATGGTGGTAACATGGGAACAGTCACCATGGCGATAAACAGAAGGAAGAACCATTTCGAAAGTTAAAAGGGTGCCTGTTGGTAGGAAGTTAACAAGCATGGAAGTTTTGGAAATGGTTTTTTGAACTCCTTTGGCTACCACTTTCCGTTTGCGGCCGGCTTCTGGTGGCAGTCGAGGGAGGGAAGAGAGTGGTGTAGGGTCCTCCTCTGGGGGTGGTGTTGCAGTAGTGTAAACTTTGATGCCAATTCCATGGTGGGTTTGCTCCATTTTGTTTTTCAGATTACAATAACTGCTTGATTGTAAAGAAATAAAGGTTTGGGGGGATATTTAAAACAATAGAAGGTAGTTACTAACCGTTGATATGAATTGAGCCATTCTTGGTGTTAATGTGAAAGAAATCCAATTTTGCAGTTATAGGCCGTGGTCCAGGTTAAAAAAACTCGCCTAAGGGGTGCAACTACCGTGGGCCGGTTAACACTTCCCTTCAAACAATAAGTTAGTGTATACCTACAACTAACAATAGTGGCGGAAGGAGTAGAAAAATAACAGATTTCACAATTATGATAAAAAGGAAAGCTTGATCTGAATTTGGTAAGGAACCCTCTAAAATTACACTAGAATTTGTTATATTGTAACAAAATAAGACAAAACTCACCAATGCATTGGTGTTTATAATTTGCCTATCATGTCTAATACAGATGTATAAGTACCAAATATAGCCACTGCAACACTCATCAAAATGATTAGGCTTACAGCAAAGAATTCGCCGTTGAATATCTGGTAAGTTCCTGATATCTTCAAGTAGAAGACGCATGGTAGCATGACTGAAGCTGTGATACTTAAAAATGCTCCAACTAGTGACATGAGGGAACCGAAAAATGGAACTGCCAGAGCCACCAAAAGCGTGCTGATCACCAGGGTGGTGCCCACAAAGAGGTTGACGACTCGCTTGTCGCAGGGATATCGAATCCAGGCTTTAGTGGCATTCACAATTGGTGTAACCATCAATGCGTATTTGGATATGGGATTGACCAAGGTGGTGTATATTGCAACTCTTGCGCTGAGCTTGTCTGTTGGAAGGTTCAAAGTTATCTGTGATTGAACATCTGACCCAAACATTAAGTAGCCGAAAATCGCCATTGATGTGTAACAGATGGTACACAAGACAAAGCATACAACCAGGACCTAAAAAAAAACAGACAAGTTCCTTACATCAGAACCCTGTTTATTGGAAAAACAAATTTGGAAATGTGAGGCTGAGGATGATGATACTCACATTAGAGAATTGATGCCTTTTTTTCATTGAAGTGTAAAGGGTAGGGAAGACTGGATGAGAGCAATAACAGAAGGCATATAAGCTGACAGCAGTGGGGATTCCACCCCAGTTTATGAGTGTTCCCTTGTGTTGAAACCCAATACCTTCAAATGCACCCGTCCAGATGACTGAACCCAAGATGACTGCAGAAGCCAAAACCCCACTTGCTGAGACATAAGAAAGAAGGCTCAAGTTATCCAACCAAACAGTAGGCAATATTATGAGAGCTACAATTATAATAAACCCTTTTTGGCCTCCCACTGTTACTCCTGCAACTTCAAACTCCACATCGGGTAACAAATTCTGCAAGTTATCTCCTTCAAGAATCAAAAATCCAGTCGCCACCAAGTAGAGCTCGATATACATAACAACTGATGCTATCACTCTCCCTTTGTTCCCAAATGCTCGCTCCCCCATGTCTGGATAAGTTCTGATTGTTGGATCTGCATCCATACATCTTTGAATTAACAAGCCTGCGTAGAATGCAGCAGTGGCAATGGCGAAAAGAAGAACCAAGCTCAGCCATCCCCCTGATGCCAGTGCATATGGAATTGATAATATCCCTACTCCTGCATATAGTTGAAAACAACAACAAAGGGTTCTTGAGATATAAATAAATAAACGAAATGAAAATGTTCAAAGAAAAAAAAAAGTATCAAACACTTGTTGCCAACTGCTATAGTACTATGGTTGTTCCTTAAATCAGATAGATGGGTGGAATTCCTAACCATTAAGCAGATAAATAAATAAGAAAGGGTAGTGGGAAACAGGAGCAGGGGAAGGAAGTAAAGTGAACCTGAAAGAGCATTAAGTCCATTGAAACAGGTTCTGAAAACATTGACAGTGCTGGCACTGGTGTCGGTGTGATGAGCAGAATTTGGGTCTAATTCCTCTATTTTGCTTCCTAACACATCCTTACGATCATCCTCAAGAAGAGGTACCGTCAAGGATACTTCCTCATGTGTCATCGCCGCCTTCTTGAGTGAAGAAACAGAGATAAAGCTCAATGCTACTGCTTGAAACAAGTAAAAGAACAATAATAAAGGACGGCTGCTTGTTTGACACTTCTTTTAAATAATGTAAATAGGGTTTTAATCTTCTTTTTTATCCTTTTTGCTTTTAAAAAAAATCGGCGTCTACTAATTAAGTTGAGCTAGACTCGTCCTTGTCAGGAAAGAATATTCAAAAATTACTTTGTTTTTGTTGTAATAAATATTGATAATAACAAAGGTTAAAAATTATAATCGGACAAACAACATATTATGGTGAACTTGTAATACACACCGTCCAATGTTTTGTGACTTTGTTTTTTCTTACTCTTTTCTCATGCGCACTATTTTTAATATAGTAAAACGTGAGTAGGAGTGTAATAAAATATATCATTCTCTTATTTATAGATAATTTTAGACTATATATAAAAATATCGAAGAAAACATGGCGACAGTTCTTTGTCGTTCATCCTTATCTTTTTACTGCCATAAATGTTTAAAAACCTTTTTCTGGCATTTATTATATAATAATAATTTTTAACTTCAAATATAATTATTGTTTAAACAGAAATTTTATAAAATGGATCATTAAAATATAAATTACATACAATATGGAACACGTGTGTCAAATTTGTCTCCCTCCTAGTGTCCTTTACCGCGGCCGTCACATGATGAGACACGTAAGACTACTTCATCCCTCCACGATTTTAATTATTCTTACTACCATCATCATTATTTATTGTATAAATCTATCAAGTATTTTCCATAATTTTATTTTAAAATACAAAATTTAAAACTGCTCGAATTTATCCTCAATTCTTAAATATAAAAATAAATATGTTCAAGATGTTCAAACTCTTATTTTTTATATACAGATAATAATGGTGATGTCAATTAAATTAAAATTCTATTAATAAATCTACGAGGCCTTTAATGTTACTAAAAAGAACTCTAAAATTTGATAGATTTTAAGTTATGTTATATTTTTTTTATAAATTTTAATAAATTAATAATTTGTATTATATCTATATTATTATTTAAATTCATGATTTATTTGACGATTAAATGTCAATTATTAAAAATCATCATTTTTATAAAGCAAAATAGGCTGTGTATAGAGTATCTTTCTCATTTTCAATATATTCTTTTATATAAAATTAGCCCGAAGATTGACAAGAAAAAGCATGGTTTTCATCATTTGAAGATATTCTTATATAAATTTTTAGTAAATATTTTCTTTTACATAATTTGGTTCCATCAAAATTGGTTCATAATCTAATAAATCTTAACCTGTTTATTGTTTTTTGCTTTTGAGTCAAAATTGTAATATTAATTGTTGGTGGCGTTTGGTATTGCTGGAGCTTATCCTGGTACTGTCCCCACTTGCCTCACCTCCACTAAATTAGGGGATAACAGAGTGAGATGAAAATTAGGCAGAGGGGTGGATGAATTTTTGAGGTAAAGAATGTGTTCAAATTTGGTTATGCTACTGATGAATTTGGGAAGAAAAAGAAACAGTTTGTGATTTGTTATTTTGTGGTATGAGAATGAGAGTGGCACCACTCTTTCAACACATCTTCTGCAATAATTTCAACCATCCACCCAGCCAGGGGAATGTCCCTTTCACTCACATGTGGTCTTTAATGGAAATGGAAATGGAAATGGAACTGTGGACATCCGATCAACTTGGATGTACGTGTGACTCACCCCATGTTTTTGTTTACCCTCTGAATTTGTTTTTAAAGTAAAAAACTAGACCCCGATTTGAGAAGACAGTTCCATCCGAAAAAGAAAATAAATTTATAGGTGAAGTGGTAAAATATTTGATGTTTTGTCTGTTGAGATTTTAGTATTTTATTAGTCTTTTATATTTTTAATTTTAAAAAAATCATGTACTTTTTTCTTTCACCCTAACATGACTCGTTAGTTTTGTCTTTCATTTTGAACAGCTAGTGGCATGGGGATAAATTTTGAAAGGGTTGGCTTCGTTAACGCCATCTGTATAGCACTACAACTATCCGTAGAGAGAAAGTAACCTAAAAACCATTAAAATTGCTACATTATTTCAATTTAATCGACTAATATAACTAGTGCAACTCAAACCCAAATCATACTTTGGATGATAAATACCCTTAAACATCAAAGTTTCATGTCACTTGATTCTTTAATACAATTTATATACTCGATATCCAAGTTTTTATATATAATTAAAAATAAAGCTTTTTTCAAAAATAAAAAAAATTAATTACTAAAATAATGCATGTGGATCTCAAATAAGCATGATGGCTAAGATTCCAATATGTAAGGTCTATGAAGCATCTCATAAAAGACAATGTAATAGAGCATCAATAGAGATTCATCAATAATTAGATGAATTATCTATTCATTGAGGAAAATATCAAAAGTCGTAACTTAAGTAAATAAAGGTTGAGAAAGTTACCTCAATAATAAACTTTATTTTATTAATAAATAGAAATATTAAATTAAGACTCATTGAAGAATTTAAATCTAAGTATTAATTAAGGGCGATGGAGACGAAAAAACTTTTAAATACAATTTGGGGGTGACAATGATTTATTTATTCTATCAAAATCAAACATGCTAGTATCTTAAACCCAATTTGACAACTGACACGTCGATTTAGGGTTTTCATGCACACTCCAAAAACTAAAATAAAAATTTTCTCTTTTCTTTTCCCTTGCTCTTCCCACTCGTGTTAGTTTTTCCTTTCTTTTTTAATATATATTTTTAAAATATAAATATTAAAATATATAAATAAGAAATAAATATAATAATAGTTAAAGTATCATTTTAAAATTTTAAAATTTTTTCTTAATCATAATTCTAAAAAAGCCAGAAATTTCTAAAAAATTCTTAAAATTCATAATTTTTTTAAATTATCTAATTTTAAATTGCCATTATTTTTTGAAAAATCATAAAATTATTAATAATACATTACTTTTATTTTTATTTTTTTTTGAAATAGATCTAAAATATACTATCTAAACTGAAATTAATTTCTTTTTTTTTAGAAGAGATTATTGGGGTCTCCAACACAGTTGAAAATCTTAATTTGCCACGTTCACCAAGAAATAAATGCAGATGTTATATATATTGAAGTGTCAGAAAATGAGAATCTATATAATTTTGGAGAGATAATCTACTCATTAATTAATCAAAACCAGATTTCACTTCCCATCTAATATTTAATAGGGTAAATTATAAAAATAATCACTTTTATTTGCCTTAACTTACATTTTAGTCGTTCATATTTGAAATATTACGTTTTAGTCATTTACATTATCATTTTGTTACGAAATGGTCACTCTGCCGTTAAGATCTTTTACCTCCCAAACAACAATCTGACGTGACAGGTAAAATGGATTTTAAATGCCAACATAGATGTCCAACCAAGTAAAATAATTAATTTTTAATTAAATAAATTTAATTAATTAGATTTTCTAAATTAATTAAAGGAAAATGTTATTTGGTTTCCCGGAATAATCAAAACCAATGCATTAGATCAATCCTTAATCTCATTTTTCTTTTAGTTTTCGTTTCCATTTTGACTAAAAAACCATCTATTTTCATAGTCATCTTTGTTGAATCGAAACAGTAGAAATCAAATTGAGTGTTCCATCAATCGGTTGACTTTTTTATTTAAAATGGAAGAATAAAATATCAATTCAATAGAGGGTCTAGACATAGATTACAATAAGTAGTGGGTTTTTTTGTTCTTTACCTGGGTTTTGAGTTCAAATATTATGGTTTTTTTTTTGTAAAAAGGTGGTTCATCTTTTCATGTTTTTCTGTATATGTGATAGACAAAAAGAACATGATTCATCTTTGTTTATTTGTGTATTGTGGGCAATCACAATAGTATGCAGGTATAGAGGTTGGTGCGTCAATTTCTTCTTCTTCTTCTCTTCTCTTTTTTGATGATAACAAAAAATCCCAACAGTTGCTTCTTTTTAAACTAGAGAAAATTAGATTTTAGGGTAAAATTTTGTATTCTATTTCCATTAAAAGAAATTAACTTTTCTCATCAGCTAGAATTCATGTTGACATTTAAAACTCATTTTAACTGTCACGTCGAACTGTTGTTTGGGAGATAATAAATTTTAACAACAGAGTAATCATTTCATAACAAAATAATAACATAACATTTTAAACATACATTATTAAAATATAAATTGAGACAAACAAAAGTGACTATTTTAATAATTTACTCTATTATATACTCTTGTTTACGAGGCACTCAAATTTCCGTTGCCAGAGTATGCTCCACCAACTTTTTATATTAATATACACTATATCTAACATTCAATTATTTGTATAAAATTTATTATTAATTAAATCATAAATATAGGAGTAAGTAATTATATTTTCAGTTTGATACTTATATATATTTGTTTATTTTAAATATTTTTAAATTGTTTTATTTAAAAAATTTATATTAAAATATAGAACTGACAAAAATGTTATTATAATAATATTTATTACATTGGGTTAATTTCTAAGAGCAATGTAATAATATAAATTCAAATTCATCATTTTATTTAAAGATACAGATCTAGTTTATCGCTCATTTCCTTTTTCGGCAAATTAACAGTTAAAGCTAAATATTATCCTTGGCTTAGAATTTGCCTGAATATTTTTTAAAGATATATGTTGGGTCCTGCATATATGATCCTATGAATAATTGCAATATTCAGCTATTAGATTATGCATTTTGTTATTATATATATTTAAATTAAAAATCTGTTTAGATAACACAAAGTAATTAGATGAAAGTGTAATTACTCAGTAGTAATTATACTTTCTTGTAATTCCAAATAATTTTAATTCCTTAGAAATGCTTGGCTGATAGAATGTAACATTTAGTCACTGAGTTACCAAGGGACCACTTGGATGGCCATTTACTTCTAGTGCGGTGCGTTTAGCTTTCTTTTTGTCTCACGCTACAGTATTGTTATAATATCTAATCTCACCACCACCACTGTTTGTACATTAACCGCAAGTAAGCGCACCACCCATCCAAAATGACCCTAAATTAACCAAGTCACTGAGCTAACATAATATTAAAAAATTTATCAAGTATTCCCACTAGTACTCACATACATATACCATATTTAAACTTAAGTACATGCCATTCTAAAGTCCAAAATTTATATATCAAAACTTGTCCTTGGAGATTGTTGAGTGATGTGGGTAATTTAAATCCGATCACTATCTCCCTTAACAAAATCCAATTGGCATTTTCCCACCTAGACACGCCAATTTGTCTGCGAGAATCTAAATGTGGTAGATGACGGACTCGTTTTTCCAATTGTATGTCAAATAACTCCAATCCAATATGCGCTTTTTGAGTTGAAATTGAATTAACTTTAAAGGACAATTGTAACTATCCCATATTTTGGAGAGATAATGAATATCGTGTTGTAAGGTTTTCGCACGAGTTCATTTCTCACGATTCTCAATTGAAGTGATAACCGATCTAAAGCTAAACGGAGATTAGTTGAGCATGAAATTAATCATACTTGATTGGATTATAAGAGTGGATTTTTAAAAAAAATTATAGGTGAAGAAGGGAAAGGACTAAAAAGTCAATTGCACCAAAGTATAAAAAGTGGAAAGGAATGGCAGAATGCTTGACTCAAGAATATGCTAATTGTCTTTTTAAATTCAAGTGTGTGTTATCATGCCACATTCATAAGCCTTTATATGCGCATCTCAAAGAACCAATTTCACATTATTTACTCTTAGAATCATGCTTAACAACTCACCATAATATCATATTTTCTAAATATAGAATTTGTTAAGGTCAAAAGTCTAATATTTTTTATCAGCCCAAAAATAATTTTGTAATTTTTAATTCTACCCCACAACTTGCTTTTTGTTCCAATTTAGCCCGATTTTGCTTGTTTTTGAATTTTGACACTCCAATTGCGTTCTTGATAAAATTTAAGTAATAAATCACAAGCTTAGTAGCATTCTATTAAAAAATTGACAAAAAGTAGGTACATTAAATACATAAAATTAGCTTGCTATCACACACAATTGTCACGTTGCACAATCCTTTGAATCATATAAACACATACACTATACTTTCATTCCATAAATTCACATAGCACAAACATATCACATATTCACACTACTTTACACTTTTGATTTCAACTTACTTTCATTAAGCACTTTACTTTTACATAACACTTCATTTAAATATTTTATAAAATTATCAGTATGATATAAGAATATATAAATGAAAAACAAAAATTAAAATCAAATCATCACATGTAATATGTTAGTCCAAGAAAGTAGTTGATAATACGATTACTAATAAAATAAGAATAAAAATAAATATCATATGTAATTTTATCTAATTTCCTTTTTAACATTTAACATATACTCTATTATTCCTTATCATCATTTGTTGGCCATTGACCAAGTTCATCATCATCATCTAAATTTGAATTTGAACATGTGTTTGTGTCACTAGGATTATTAAGATCTCTTTCTTCCACGTACTCTTATCATCCATAGCCTCAATATGATATATGTTACAACATATATCCTTTTAAAATATAGTTTCTTTGAGATTGACTAGAACATAATGTGTTAATTATCACTTTGTTCCTTCAAATAACAATGTATTAACTCTTCTAGATCTTTGAATTAAATCTATACTTATGAAAGAATAATATGTTTCATCACCACATTAAACAAAAGGTACAATATATTAGCTCTTCTGGAGCCTTAAATTAATTATACACCACCAAAGATTGGTTTGTTTCATTACCAAACAAGAAAAAAGCTTCTTCTTTTTTATCCCTAAGGATAGTATACACTGTTGTATTGTCTACGGGAGATATTTCCTTCCATTTAAGGAATACTAATTGAATAATAAGATATTCATATGTATGACAGGTACAAAATCAACAACTTTTCATAAATTGTCTCTCTTCTTTAAAAGGTTATATTGAGAACTCTTATTACTCTCTTATTTATCTCTATGTTCCACTGCTAGTGGCCAAAAGTAATTATTACTAAAAAGATATATGGGTGTCACAATTCACTAAAAGGATGCAATTTATACATTTAGAAATTTCATCTTTAACAAAATACATACAATCCTAAGGAATATGACCATTAAGATTACATATAAATATCAAAATAAAATCATATACTTAAGTTTAGTAATGAATAGCAAATAAATTGCATCAACAGGTTCCTCGATATAGATTATAGAAATCCTAAAAATTGACGTGCTAACATTTAAAATGATAGCATCATAAAGACAACATTAATATCCCTTTACAATTTAGGTTCGTCATGATCATCAATATGGTATGCCAAATCTAATTCAACATCATTCTTATTATTCATTTTCACATTGTCTCGCTTCTGTTTGATAGAAACTTGATAGAGTTTAACTAAATGTTTAGGCGTACAACAAGTATACAACCAATGACCTTTCATACCACATTGATAACATTAATAGCTCGTTATTTTGTTCAATCACAACTAAATGTGACATTGATTTTTCATGATATTGTTACTACAGGAACATATTTGAAGCATGAGAAGTTAAAATAAAAATCTCTAACAATATTCTCACATAATATTAATTGAGAACTTATCCTGAACATTGTAGAGTTATGCTCATAGTTTTAAAGTTGTGCAACTTCAAGTGCATTTGATCATATGAGCTTTAAATAGAGGCCTTACAACTTCAAGCGCATCCAATCATAAAATTATCATATCTTCTTGGTTATATATAATTTTAATTATTCTTCAATTCAAGTAGATATTTTACAATTAAACATTTCCATGGATAAAGTTCACATCTCAAATATAAAAACCTGACCTATTTTTTTTTCATGACCACTATACCAAACATACATGAATTTCAATTCAAAATCTATTTGGTCATGTGTTTTTCATGATTAGTCTCCAATTATGATAAACATGCTATAATAAAATAAATCATAGTAAAATATACTTGAGGATCGTTAACATCATCGTCGTCATCCTAGCTATTATCACGAGCACTATTACAAGCGCTAAAATAACTTTATTTTCATAATAACATTTATTAATAGTAAAAGGCATAATGACTTATTTAGCCCTTCAAGTTTCAACTTTACAAAAAAACGTAATTTTAGCCCTCCATTTAATTTTACGTTCTTAAACTTGTATCTTGGGTCAAATCACTCCAAAATGAATGAAAAAGTTAACATTTTTTAACTTTCCTAATATTGCATACACGCAGATTGTCACGTGGATGACATGTCACCTGGATTCGACTGAAGAGGGAGGTTTTTTTTTTTCATTTCTAAATTATTTAGAAAAATTTACAGGGTGTTTATAGAACAGTGAAAAGAAAAAGATCGGGTATATGGGTGGGATTAGAAAAATAGTGAAAAAAAATCAAGTATCGTGCTGATAACAGGTTACGAAATAAATAACGAAGAAAGTAAAAGATCAAGAAATAGGAGAGCAAAAGAAAGCTATAGATTTTTATTGATGAATGAGATGTTTATAATGCTTCTCCAAAGTCCATATTTATAGTCATAAGAAGTATACATTGTATAAAACTCTACTTCTAATAAACATTAAAGTTCCAATGCATATTAAATTTATCTTCAACTTAATATTCTAAGCACACTATCTTTGAATAAGCCTACCCTTTATTTATTTTTATTGAAAGAATTGCTTTCAAATATTCAATAGTCAATGATATAGTAGGCCCAAATGCAGGCAATGGATCAATGAGTATCCACAAGCGTTTCTCTTGGGTCCTATTCGAAACCCAATTATGATTGACATATATTGACTTAATCATTCATACATCATAAAAGAAATTATTATTTATTATTCAAATTAGTAACATATCCAAATGTCATGGGTACCGGGTAGGCCGAAAACATTATAAAAGAGCTTTGAGCAATTAAGTTGGTTCCTGTCTTTCAACTTCTGAGCTTCTTTCTTTCTGTCAGTCGTTCAACGATGGCTACAACTGAGGTTTCCCCAATGGATCAAAATCCCACACCTCCGAAACAGCCATCATTTCAACAACACTACCCTCCTGATTTTCCAAGAAAGGTATAAACAACAAAACAGGCTGTACGCAACATGTTTTAAATAAAACATTGTTTTGTGATAAACAAAAACATTATCTGCAACATGTAGGTGTTTGCAGAGACGATAGCAACCTACTTGCTGGTTTTTGTGACATGTGGATCAGCTGCCATTTGTTCGGTTGATGAACACAAAATCTCAAGGTTAGGAGCTTCAGTTGCAGGTGGACTTATTGTGACTGTAATGATCTATGCAGTTGGTCATGTTTCTGGTGCACGTATGAACCCTGCTGTTACCCTCGCTTTTGCAGCTGTCAGACATTTTCCATGGAAACAGGTTTTCTCTTCTTTTCTTTTTAATTTCTTCCATTTTAGTCCCTGAAGATCGCCATGTTTATTGCTTAGGAAACTATGAACATAAAAAATGAATTGAAAGGTAAAGAATCTGATACATCGATATTGATTTTGTTTGTTTGTTGATGGGGTTTCTGAGTAATTTGAGAAAGGTGGTTACATGGGCACATGGCTGATAGTTATGTGGGGTCGAGCCCAGGGTTCATTATTTTGGACCATTTGTGCGACTTTGGGGGTTTTGAGTTCAACCTTCACTTCTAGCCACAATTGGTACATAACATGGATAAATGCTGCAATAATTTATGGTCAAATAAAATATATATTTTTCCAACATTTATTTATTTCCATTTGCATTAAGAATTTAATTTCCAACTAACCATATTATTGTTACATATTAATATGGAAATGGAATTACTTGAATTTATGTTATTTTTTTATTCTTTAAATTTATTCTAATTCAGTTACTTTATTAATTCAATACTCTAATTAAAATTATATTTTTATACAATATTAAGGGTGAGGGACAGGGTAACACAGTTTAAACTCATGCTAAACGGGTGTTTAACAAAAGCTTTAATTATTGTTTCATTTTTTTTTCTTAATATCATATTATATTATGAATTAATGTTTATATAGTTTGGCACATGCATTATTAATTATGTTCAAATTGATTTAATTAATTTGAAAAAGAAATGAAATGGATACGTATAAAATGGTTGCAGGTCCCATTTTATGGTGCAGCTCAACTAACAGGAGCAATCTCTGCATCATTCACACTCCGTATATTATTGCATCCAATAAAACATGCCGGCACCACATCACCATCAGGCTCAGATTTGCAAGCTCTAATCATGGAAATAGTTGTTACCTTTTCAATGATGTTTATCACCTCAGCTGTGGCTACTGATACTAAAGCTGTAAGCTCAAATCATTAAAAAAAATTCTTCAAATAGTTTTTGCGGTCTTCATATGTAAACATGTATTCCATAAATGACAGATAGGAGAGCTAGCAGGCATAGCTGTTGGGTCTGCTGTTTGCATAACTTCAATCTTGGCTGGGTAATATTAATTATATTGCAAACTTAGAAATTAACTCAATTCAAATCGATTGATTCTTGATATGATGTTTATATACTAACAAGTAGTGTAGGAATACAGACCAATATCAGGTGGATCAATGAACCCAGCAAGGAGCATAGGGCCAGCAATAGCCAGTGGTGAGTACAAGGGAATATGGGTGTACGTGGTAGGACCAGCAACGGGGACATTGATGGGGGCGTGGTCTTACAATCTCATCCGGATGACAGACAAGCCTCACCATGCAATCTCTCCACGTTCGTCCTCCTTCAAACTTCGGCGAATGAATAACCAAGATGGAGAGGTATAAGGCAAACTTGAGTGTATTCAGTATTGATTCATATCCATTCATCCTCAAGAGCCAATAATATTCCTCACTACCCTTTTTTTCATTTTACCCTCAAACTTAGATCATATATAAACTTTGTAAATTTGTTATCATATGAATAATTACTTATTTCGCCCTCTAACTTTACAAAAAATAATAATAATTTTAGTCTTTCATTTATTTTTTCGCCTCTTTTTACTATTAAACTTATAATATTTTGTCAAATTATCCCAAAATGAATAGAAAAGTTAACGGTTTTTAACTTTACTGACATTGCATACACGTAGATTGGCACGTGGACCATATGTCAACATTTAATTAAAATTTAAAATTTATAAATTCAAATAAATATTGTAAAAATTAAGATAGTTAAAACTATTAAAAAGTTATATTAAAAATGATTTTTCATAATTTTAAAATAAAAAGAATTACTAAATATTTGTGTGTTATCTACGTGGTAATCCACATGTACGCCATGTCAGCAAACTTAATGTCATTTCCCTATAGAATGCATGTGTAAGCTCATCAAAGTTGCCTATTTTACACGTCAATGTTATATTACAGTGTTAGTTCGATTGGCATAGATATTATTGTCAATGCAAGAGCACGTTATCCTTCCATTTATGAGTTGAGAAAAATTATAAATAATTCTAAATATTATATCAAAAAAAGTAAATATAATCCAACTATATTTAATACCAGAGTAACAGGAAACGAAATTACTAGAGATTGTTTAAATTTAATATAAAACGAGCCGTGGGCTCATGAAGACCTAACTCACAAGATAGGGTTATAAATGATTGGAGATATGTGCAGGCTAGGTTATGGTCCAAGTTATGTTGGATTGGGTGCTACCATTAAGGGTTGTATAATTGTCAAGTCTGTTGACCTGTATTTTGGGTGTTTTCTTTGTAACTTCCGTCCACAAATGGGGAACAGTTGTCTTACGCCTTCAATGGAAATAGTGTTGATGGTTTCGTCTTTAGTAAAGCTGTTCATCCATACTAATAAAGCTATCTCCATATGTTAAAAAGCTTTTTTTACTTTCCAATTTTACCAAAAAATATTTTATCCATCCATTTAATTTTTAATTTTTTTAGTCTTTAAATTTATATTATTTATCAAATTATTTTAAAATAGAAAAATTAAATATTTGCTAACCTTATTAACATAATATACACGCGAATTACTACATAAATATCATACCAACAATTAATTAATTTTTTAAAATTTTAAAATTTCAAAAAAAGTTATAACAGTAATAAAGTAAAGAGATATGTAAAGAGAAAATAAAAAAAATTTTGACCAATGACGATTTTTAATTAATTATTTTTTAACATAAATTTAACAGTTTAACTAATGTTTAAACTTATAAAGTACCAATTTTAAAAAAAATATATATTTTTTGAATACCATTTATGATAAAAAAATATTTAAATATTAAAATGAAAAAATACATAATTTAAATATCAATTTATAGGTTAAACTTTTTTTAAAAATAAATTTAATCATTTGAAGAACAGTTGGACTAATAAAAATATTGACATATAAAAAATAATTGAATTACCATTTGTGAAAGAAAATAAATACCAAAATTAAGACTAGTAGACTACCAAAATAAATAAATAAGAAAACTTCCACATATTATAGAAGTAACATCGACGTGTATAATCGAAACTAATACAATTAAATTATTAATTAAAATTTATATAAAAAATAACCAGCTATAATTAAAATAGACAATTATTATTAACATAAATAGAATTTTGTATTTAACATGTATATATGATACCATTCAGAAATAGTTATGATCATTTAAATATATAAAACAGTTACTAATATAATATATATAGGGTAAATCACCTAATTGATTACCCAACTTTTAGATAAGTTCTATTTTAATCACTTAATTTTAAATTTTATAATTTTAGTCACCTGCTGCTAAATTTTTAATGGCAGGTCTTTGTTTAGTAGCCAAATAATAAATTTAGCCCTCTTGTGTTTATTTATTTTATCAATTTGATCTTAAATCTAAAAATTTAACAAATTTAACCTTCAATATTTATAAAATTTGTCATTTGATTCTAATCCTTAAAAAGTTGAATAAGTTTTGCCCAAACATTTATAAAATCTGTCGATTTAATAATTTTTTTAATTATTAAAAGATTAAAGTAATGGTGCAAATATTTTAAGTGATTAGTTGTAGCTTCTAAGGGCAATTTGTAAAGGCATAGAGCGGTGACTAGATGTGTGCATGGGTCGGGTCAGGTCGGGTTCGGGTCAGGCTCAACTAAAAATTTAGGCCTATTTGCTAGGCCCGAGCCCTGCCCAAAAAATGAGCCTAAAATTTTGTCTAAGCCCGACCCGAAGAAAATATTAAAATCCGAGCCTGACCCAGCCCGCCCATATTAATTTTTATATTATCTTTATATAATTTTAAAAAATACTAAAAACATCAAAATAATTATTTCCCAACAAATTAAAAAAAAATTAAAAAATATGTATACTTGAATAACACTAAGATAGATGCAACTTAACAAGTAAATGACTTTAAAATAATAGCAAAATTAACAAATGTCTTTAAAATAGTAACAAAATTAACAATAAAATAAGTTTTATACAATATCCAAACAATAAAAATAAAATAGTAGCAACATAGTAGTAAAATGGTAGCAAAATAGAGAGAAAACCATAAGAAATTTTTTTTATTTTTTAGTAAATTCGGACCGGACTCAAGTAAAAATACCTTACCCGATGTCCAGCCCTTTTTTAAACAGACATTATTTTTTTATCCGACCCACGAACAGTTCTAACTGTGACCATAAGTTGCAGCAGCAGATGTTGAATGACCAAAACTTAATATTATCAGCAGGTAACAGCAAATAGCAACAAAATGATTTCAAACAACGGCTGTGGTCGGTGAGCAACGACTATGATTAGTGCAATGAGCAGCCAACTTGAAGAAAATCAGTATTGCAACGGGAGCAATGTTCAAGCGTCCGGTGATGTAATCAATCCCCAAAAATTGGAATAAGAGATTTTTTTTCCATATATATTTTAATTAAATAGATGGGAACCAGGGAGTTAATAAAAATAGTCAGTTAATGAGTAAATCTAAGCCGCTAAAAACTTTTTTTTTATTCCCCTAATAATAAATTCAATTCTCATAGCAATCTTTTTTAAATTAGAAGTAAATTAATAAATTTTATAAATGTTTAGAGTTAATTTATTGAATTTTGTAGGTTATAACTAAATGACAAATTTTATAAACATTGAAGGCTAATGTTGTTGAATTTTTAGATTTAACATCAAGTTGATAAAATGAGTAAACATTAAAGAGTTAAATTTGTTATTAGGCTAATAAATAAAGGCTCATTAAGTATCTGTAGATAACTAAAATTTTAAATGTTAAAAATAATAGTGATGAAATTAAAACTTTTTAAAGTTTGATGATCAAAATAAAACTATAAAAAAAAATATAGGATGACCATTGGTATCAGATACTAATTATAACTAAATTACGTTTGCTAATGTTTAGCATGATTTGCTTTTCACTATTTGCCATTTGGCAGATGAGGTTTGAAAAAGTTTACTAATAGACAAACCAATTATGTCCATAATTAAAGCTTTTGCATAACTTATTGTTAATTTGTAGCATATATCATATTTGTATCTATAAAATTAGACCATTAGCCAAACCATTGCCCATTGACAAGTCTAATTTGTAGGCCTCTTTTATTTTATTATTAGTATTATTATCCAATAATAGTGGCAAAGTGACTGAGATTTTCATGCATGTGATTATGGTAATGGAAGACAGTCTTAAAAGGACAAATCTGCAAAATCATACAGTGGAGTGGATGTAGCCTGAGTTTAGCTAAAGTTTTGATTATATTTGTTTTGTTTTACATCATCTTTAAAACCATTTATTTTAAAATGATCTAAGGAACAAAATTATATATAAATTACATTCATTATTATTGGCTACTTAATGTATAGGTAATATGCTTTTTTTTGGTAAAGTATAATAAATAAGGTAAAATTCAAACAATCAACGCAAGTAACACCTGAGACGATAAACAACTTTATCCATCAAGCCATCACATGAGATTCATAATATGTTTTATTTATTAAAACTTGTAGTAGCAAATATTTCAATTTTCTTAATAAAACTATCATTAAATTATAGTTTTCATGAACCAGTATCAAGTCAAATCTGATAAATGATAAATTAATGAAACTATACTAAGCATCGTTTCATGAATAAATAAATTTTCGTTCACAAAAGAAGAAGAAGAAGATATGCTTCAAGAAATGTAACTGACTCTGCACAAATTATAGAAATAAAGCATAAAATATTACAATCCGGTCAAGTAAATATAATCGAAGGTTCTTATATCAGAGTTTAGATTGTATTTTATTCTTTCTACTAAAAAATTAGACAAAATAGTCATTGTATATTTGATTAAAGACCAAAGTGGTCATTCAGTTAAAATTTTGATCCATTTTTACCGCTAAAAGTTGATCATTGTATGTCAATATACGATACGCATGGCATGACATGTGTTATTGTTTAATTATGTCAGTTTTAAACAGTAAAAATATATGAAATTTTTAATAAAAAATACTGATATACACTTTAATTTAACATATATAAAATAAAATAAAATACAATTTAACTCTTAATATATATTAATATACCCGAAACTTTGATGAAAGGTGTGAATCTGGTTGTAGATGCTGCTATACCAACCGCACCTTCGCTAATGGTGGCACACCTATTAGATAATCCTCCTTTCTCAAAATTCAACCATTCCATTTTTTTTAAAAAAAAATTAGATTTATGCATAATGTGTTGAGATGATCTCAATTTTTATTACCATAACCAATGTCTCATTTATAAATAATAAACAATAATGTTGTATGTTTTAAAGTAGGAAAAAAATGAGTTTACGAATCGGGGAAAATGGAAAAAATAGTGAGAAGATTAAAAAGGGATTTAGCCTTTTTAAGTTGTGATTTGTACTTCCACTAAATAGCGTGTGGGGATGGGGAAGAAATTCAAGCACTGTTTAGTTTGGCATCAAACACACCAAAGAAAGTGATGGTGGTTTTTGTCTTTCACTGTGTTTCTTTCTTTTACACACACAAAAAAAAAACTTTTTGATAAAAATTAAATTGTATATTTTTATTATAGTAAAATGTAATTTTATTATTTTAATATTATATATCTTTATAATTTTAAAAATTTAAATTAATTTTTGATTATTTTAAATACTAAAGTGTAATTTTATCATTATTAATTTAAAATTTTATAAATTATAAAAAGTATAAATTAAAAATTTATTACTACTGAATGTTTACTAAACTCCCTATTGTATGTTTGTTTTTCCTTTTAATATTATGAAAAAAAAAAAGGGAACATTTCATCACAAATCTTACCTCCATGGAAAAGTTTTTTTTAAAAGTATTATATGTTAAAGAATTAAAATAAAATAAAATGTAAATTTATGGGTAAAAAAGAATTTTAAGATCTCTTTAGTATAAATACAAAAAATATATATTATTTGATATATTTTTCATTTCTAAATAATTTAATGGCCAAATTTGATAAAAATGCTATTTAAAAAAAATTGGGTTTTGGGTCAATTTTTGTATATTTAGGAAAATAGATCGATACAAGGTGCACTTCTTAACTTTTTGATACATCTTTGAGTCTCAAGTTTGATTTCTATTCTAAACACATTTATATTTTATTTATTTCATGTTGTTTTAATTTTTTTAATTAATACTTTAATTAATCAATATATTTTTTTCGAATTTTTTTATTTTTAATTCATCTTTTTAACTAATAACTCTTTTATTTATAAAATCAAACAATTATTGTAAATTATATAATAAAAATGTATATTTGTGAAAAATTGATATTTGCCATTATGTTAAATATATTTTATTTTTTTAAAAATGTCAACTAATTTTTTTGATAATTTTTTCTTTATATATAATATTTATATGTCAAATATTTATTTTCTCTACTTATATTGTGGGTATGGTGATTCCTAATATTATAAAATCAAATAATTATTTCAAATATCATTGTTTTTCCATCTACATTGGGTATGGTATTTCAACTATTTTTATATGTGAAATATTTCAATTAATTATTTCAAATACACATACAAAAATTATATTTACTAAAAATAATGATATTTGGAAATAATTATTTAATTTTATAAATAAAAGAGTTATTAATTAAAAATAAAAAAAACTTGAAACAACATAAAATAAAAAATACAAATGTGTTTAGAAGAGGAAGCAAGCCCGAGACTTAATGATAAAATTACTATTAATTAACCAACTAACTAGAGGAAATAATATGTTAAAAATAATAATTAAAAATAAAAGTAATGAGTAGGAATTGATTCTAAGTAAAAGTATATAGAGACCTTTGTATTAATATTCAAATTACATTGTCTTATTTATTAAAAATGTAAATTAGTCCCTATACGTTAGATTAAAGAGAAATTTAGTTCTTTTGTTAAAAATTACATTCACTTCTTCTATTAAAAAATAATCTTTGTATGTCACTAAGAGGTACACGTAACAAGTCATATATCACTATCTGATCATTCTGTTGGTCACTCTAGTTTTTAACCATGTAAACGGATAAATTTTTTAATAGAAAAAATCGATTTACTTTTTGATCTAATATATATAAAGATTAACTTTCTATTTTTAAATAAAAAGAATAAAATGTATTTTAATTGATAATATGAACCTAAATTCTATTGAAAGAGGGAAATGTTTTGTCTCTAGAAGATCTTTTATTTCTATCTCCATTAATTATTTTAATATAATGAATAAAATTCAATATTATTTAAATATATACGTATTTATCTTTAATTATAACCAAATAAAAAAGCAGCAAGAAGCAAACGTGGTACGGTTTCAATGGAACTTGATGTATCTTTATCTTTACAAGATATGTAAAATAATCTAAAGCCCAGCAAGACAAAACATTAAACAAAACAAAATCTTTTAAGTATATCCACTTCCATGTTCCTTTTCTAACACATGATTATGTTATATATTTGGTTTGGAAATTGGAATATGCTAAGGTTACTGTTGTTAGTTAACAGCAAGAAAATGATTTATATTTCCTTTTCTTCGCACTTGTATATTTCTCTCTCTCTCTCTCTCCTGCCCAAGCTGCCCCTTTTATCTGTTTCAAACTGCCCAAACTGCCCTTTGTTGAACACTTTCCCTCTTTCTCAAGCAGAGAGCCCCCTCCTTTGTCTCTCTTTCTCAAAACCTTCCTTTTGACTAAATTTCACAATTTGGGTCTTGGTGATTGATTACCACCACCATAAGATCTAATTTTTTTGGGGGGGTTATTTTTTATGAATTTGATTACCTGAAATCACTTTCTTTGAGGTGTTTTGGGAAATTGGGATGGGTTCTGTGTTTTCCTTTTATGTTGTGTGATTAAAAATGTTGGGTTTGTTGAAAGCATGTTTCTTTTTTGAGGAAATATAGATCAGTTATAGAAAGGATGGGTTTTGGTCATCAATCTAGGGAAGTAGTGGAGGAAAATTCACCAAGGAAGAAGAAAGATGGAGGGGAAGAAGAAACAGGATGTTGGGTTAAATTAAGGTTTATGGGAAGTTGCATGTCTTCAAGATCAAGAGTTGATAACTCTGTGAGTGGAAGAACAGGCACTCATTATGGTAACGTTCTCTTCCCTTCTCCTTTATTTTATCCTTGTTAATCTTCAAATTTCTTTATATATATATTGCCCCAATGGATTGAGGTAAAGGATGTGATCATTTGTTGAGAATATTTAGGATAAATTTTAGTATAGAGAATTTTAAGATTATAGCCAAGTACTTTGGGTGAGAATAAATTACCAAAAGGATTTTGTATTTCTTTTATCATCTTAATTAAAATAAATAAATTTAGTGATATATGTTTTAATGCTTATGAGGGTTTAAAAATGTTTAGAAAGTATGGTTTTCTAACATGTTATGTTGGGGTGTATTTACTATGTTTTCGCATGGTAATGGATGAATGGTTTTTTTAATCCATCATTACCAAATGGTAAGGATCTGCTGAATGATGTTAACTAGTTGAAAGAAACTACTTTTCTTCCTCTTATCATTTTTGCAAAGGCGTATAATAAGAAGCCTTAGATACAATTCTTGAAACATTTAGATTTTGTTTTATTTAAAAATTATTTTTGGAAAATGTTTAACGCATTTTCTTTAGCCGAAAAACAGCTTGGTCGATAACAAATGCGACTCCCTGCATCAAAGCAAAAGATTGGATATCTAGCATATAGAAGTTAAAGTCGAGTGAAAAGGATAGATCCTTTAAGGGACACTAGAAATGCATATCTAAATAAAATAGCATATGATAGTTGCTATTTTTGATGATTGTTTCATAACAGTTAAGCTTACTGCCTTGGTCTTTGTACAAATTCAGCGGAAAGTGAACCTACAAAAGAGAGCAGCGGAGATCAACCAGTTGTTCTAGTGTCTTCTACGACCACAAGCAATGGAGGAAGTGCTTCATCCACACCAAAATTCAGTGAGGAACTGAGAGTTGCTTCACAGCTTCGGAAGTTCACATTTATTGACCTTAAATTAGCGACTAGAAATTTCAGACCCGAAAGTCTTCTCGGTGAGGGTGGGTTTGGTTGTGTCTTCAAAGGTTGGATTGAAGAGAACGGAACTGCTCCCGTAAAACCTGGTACTGGGCTTACGGTAGCTGTCAAAACCCTAAACATTGATGGACTTCAGGGTCACAAAGAATGGCTGGTTTGACATCTGAATCTATGTTGTTGTCTTTCTCTGAATAGTGTTCCTTTTTATAATCTTTGTATTAAATTATGTTTTGCCTCATGTCAGGCTGAAGTGGATTATCTCGGTAACCTCCTCCATCCTAATTTGGTTAAATTGGTTGGTTACTGTATTGAAGATGATCACAGATTACTGGTATATGAGTTTATGCCACGAGGAAGTTTGGAGAACCACCTCTTCAGAAGTACGTATTCGCCTTTTGTTTCACAATACCTTTAGCACGGATTATAGTAGGGATGAAATATCAGATACTATGGTTTATTAGGATTGTTTTGTGCCTTATGCATTTGCAAGTACATGGTTGACCGATGTTTAATTTTCTCTGGTAATAACCACTTTTTGCGCAGAAGGGTCCCTGCCACTTCCTTGGTCTATTAGAATGAAAATTGCACTTGGTGCTGCGAAGGGTCTAGCCTTTCTTCATGAAGAAGCAGAAAGACCTGTGATATATCGTGATTTTAAAACGTCTAATATCTTGTTAGATGCGGTATGTAGCTGAGACAGAAAAATACTAAGTTCCCTCCCTAATTTTATTTTTCTTCTTACAAAATGGTTACCAATATCAGGATTACAATGCCAAGCTCTCTGATTTTGGACTGGCGAAAGATGGTCCAGAAGGAGATAAAACTCATGTGTCTACTCGAGTTATGGGAACATATGGCTACGCTGCACCAGAATATGTAATGACTGGTATGTGGTAAAATTCCTGCTTTCTTTCTGAAATTGGTTTCCCTTATCTCCAGCTTCCTTTGGTATGTGTTTGTATTAATCAAACTGCATATCAATTTTATCAAGAATTTGTTTTTTCTGCTAAGATTGTATTTTATTATTTGGTTTTCATTTTATAACATTTAGGGTGTGCTTGGTTGAGAAGAAAAATGAGAGGAAAGAAAATAGTAAGGATGACCGTTGTCCATCCAAATGCATAAACACCAATCCTTCCAAATTGGAAAGATGAGAAAATGAGTGAGATGTGTATGTTAGTTCAACATTTTACAAATGTTTTGTTTTATTTCCTTCCATTTTTCAACTCTACCAAGCAATTGACGGAAAAAAAATTATATATATATTTTCTATTTTTCCATCTTTCCTACCAAGCACACCTATGGAAAGAAAAATTATCTTATCCATCCTTTTCGTTTTCTACCCCTTCAACTTTCCATCCTTCCAATTTTTTTTTTCACTCTACCAAGCAAAGCCTTAGAGTTGCAAAGCTTCTTTTGTCTTATAGACCTTTGGTTACGTAAATCTAATACAGTTATTAATTAGGACATTTGACATCAAAGAGTGACGTGTATAGCTTTGGAGTAGTTTTACTTGAGATGTTGACTGGCCGGAGGTCCATGGACAAAAACCGACCAAATGGGGAACACAATCTTGTGGAATGGGCGAGACCGCATCTGGGAGACAAGAGAAGGTTCTTCCGGATTTTAGATCCTCGTCTTGAAGGGCATTTTTCTATCAAAGGTGCATTGAAAGCAGCCCAGCTGGCTGCCCAATGTCTTAGCCGAGATCCCAAAGCCAGACCTCGGATGAGTGAAGTTGTTGAAACTCTAAAGCCCCTTCCAAACCTTAATGATATGGCCAGCTCCTCCTATTACTTCCAAACTATGCAATCCGATCGATCTAGGTCCTCCAACATAACTGCCAAAAATGGCATAAGAGTGCAGGCAGGATTCGTAACGAGGAACGGACAACCTAAGAGGAGTTTATCCAGTTTGAATGGTCCTCAGGCTTCTCCATTTCACCAACATCCTCCGTCACCAAAGCCTAAAGCAAAAGAACCATAGGTTCAAGCTTCTTTATGTTGATATTTAGAATTTGGTCGTGTCCATATCCGCATCTTTAGACTGCATAATCAACTCCAAATAGAGAGTGCCTCTTCGACAATGATTGTTTTATTATATATCACTGTTGCACTGTAGCAGTAGAACTGAACAAGCCATAATGGTGAGTTCATTGGGCTGAAGGAGGCCAGTCTCATTTATTTTGTCATTCCTTCATTACTATCTTGTACCTTTCTCGGGCACATTCGGGGATATTTGTGTTACACCGGGGTAATGAACTGTATTCTTGTTGGCATGCCGATGAGGGCGAGGATGAAAGGCACAGTTGGTTGGCCGGTGAAAGAGGAAAGGAGTCCCCCTCACATTTACCCACCTTTATTGTTGTACAAGATGATCCCTTTTTATTTTTGTTCTTGGTTATTGTGGTGGTTGTATGTATACAAGAGGCCGGAATCCGGAGGATTGCAGATGCCGTGATTCAAACTCGGTCACTTCTTAGAATTGATTGTATGAACAAATTGGGTGGAGGCGAGCCCTTTTTACATGACAAAACTCATTGGCTGCTGTTGTTGCAACTCTTATTCTCCATTATCAGACTATAGGCTTTATTGGTTCTACTAATACTCGTACAATCCTGTTTGAGTGTACATATATAAATGTCTAACACGTAGTCTCTACAGCAATTAACATAATTTCACACTAACGAGTGCACCATAAAGATTTTGCCGACCAAAACAACTAAAATCAGCATTTAGGTTCTCGTAAAGAAATGAAACATATATTCTTTTATGGATCCAAAAAACCCCAAAGCAAGAGTTAAGAACATTATATAAACTCCCCCCAAAAAAGTTTATAACAAATTTACTTCATTTTAGAGTATGGTAATCTGATTAATAATATGGTGAGTTTAATTTTTAATATAAATATTAAAGTAAGATGAAATTGAAAGTATAACCACATATAATAACAGTTTATGGTGGGATTCAAAGTTCCACAGAATCAAGTAATGTTAAGTTGGGGCTTAAACGCATGGCATTATCTCCTGTAAAGTGTTGTAGATAGAGAACCCATATCTCCTATCCTTATTGAAAAAGAAATTGAAAAGGTGGATGCGCACCAATTTTGAGCGTTTTGTGGAGGATGTGTGGTTTGGAATATATTGGGAGGAAGATGCAGGGTTGCCCATTCTCTACGCGCTAATTTTAGAAATCTACAGTTAGCATGGAAGCTTTAATTAAACCCAGGAATGGAAGGTGTTGAATTTCCACATACATTTCTAAATAACCAAAAGGGCTTGGCCAACCTTCAAAAGTTGGCACTTAGCAGCTCAGAGCTTTAGGTATTCAGGTTTTCACCCTTTTTTACTGGTGTAAACTGGGATTCAACTTGTAGTTACTAGGCCCTCTTTAAATTTCCAACACAACACAAAACAAAACAAAGATTAGAGAGAAACAAAAATGAAAATAACAAAGGCCCAACTGGTTTTCCTGTTTTCATTTGCCACACTAATTCCGACACTATGGGGTGGTGGTGGCAATATTGCTGATTTTGATGACGTCTGGAAGCGACGTGCCGATCAGGCATGGAAGAACACTCTGGCAGCTTACGAACCAAGCCCAGAAAATGTCACCACTAAATTCAATGAGAATGTTCACAAGTAATTCTTATTTATATAAACTTTTTTAATCTTGATATGTGGGTCATATATGTTATAATTAAATCGTATGTGATGTACAACTTGGTTCAGGGCTCTTGTTGCAAATAAAAGTAACAAAACCAAGGATTTGGAGGGTGGTGATGATAGGAGGAACTTGAGGGGCAAACACAAAAAGTACACGGGTCCATGCATGGCCACCAACCCCATCGATAGGTGCTGGCGATGCAGACCTGACTGGGCCGAGAACCGTAAGAGGCTGACGCAATGCGTGATTGGTTTTGGCCACCGAACCGAAGGAGGAGAGAAAGGGAAATACTATGAGGTGACTGATAATTCCGATGATGACCCGGTCAATCCTAAACCCGGAACTTTACGTTTTGCCGTCATCCAGAAAAGGCCATTGTGGATCATTTTCGCTCATGACATGCACATCAAATTATCACGTGAGCTCATTGTCCAAAGCAAGAAGACGATCGACGGTCGTGGAGCCAACGTTCATATCGCGCATGGAGCTGGCATCACACTTCAATTCGTGGACGATGTCATCATCCATAGCATTCATATTCATCACATTGGTCCAAGCAAGGCTGGCCTAATCAGGGACTCAGTGGATCATATAGGTTTGAGGACAACGGGTGATGGGGATGGCATTAACATCTTCGGATCCACAAACATTTGGCTCGATCACCTTTCCATGTCGGAGTGTCAAGATGGACTCATTGATGCTATCCAAGGTTCCACTGCCATCACAATCTCAAACTGCCATTTCACCCACCATAACGATGTAAATACATATATTTTCTTCTTCTTTTACCTCGCAGTATTTCTCAACAACAAATGATAATGGATTGATGTTCAGGTGATACTACTGGGTGCAAGTGACACCTACGAAAGAGATAAACTAATGCAAGTCACAGTTGCATTCAACCATTTTGGGAAAGAACTGATACAAAGAATGCCGAGATGCAGGTGGGGATTCTTTCATGTTGTTAACAATGATTACACACATTGGAAAATGTATGCAATTGGGGGTAGCATGCATCCCACCATTATCAGCCAAGGTAATAGGTTCATTGCTCCAGACGATCCCAAAGCCAAAGAGGTGTATATACTGAACCCGCAACATGATAATATGAATCCCAGTTTAGTATAGTTAAGCAATAATCCAATTCCATATAATGTACGTGCAGATAACGAACAGGAACTATGCACCCCAGTCGGAATGGAGCAAGTGGGTATGGAGATCGGAAGGAGATTTGTTGTTGAACGGAGCCCGTTTTACAAAATCGGGGCCGGATAAATCTCCCCATTTTGACTTCACCAAGATGCAGATGATCAAAGCCAAGCCAGCAACATTTGTGAGAAGACTCACCCGTTTTGCTGGGGCTCTTGACTGCGAAAAGGGGAACAAGTGTTAGATTTCTAACAATGGAGTCTATACGTTTCTTATTTCAATTTTTAATATGAAGATGATGGAGAATAGAAAATCTCTTATTTGTAAATATAGATGATGACAGACTGACTACCCGCCGGGTTTGGTTGCGGGTGTACAGTTTTTTAAGATTAACTGCAATTTTTATTTCTTGCTTTCATTTTAGACTTTTGCTAGTAATTTTTTTTAAAAATAAAATAAAATTTTTAAGCTTTTCATCATTGTCAAGAATAATCTATGCATGCGTTCTTGCATTTAAAATTTAGATAGAAAAATAGCAACCGTCTTCCTTGTCCGAAATCTTGGCATTAAATTTGGGTATAGATCGTATTTAGTTAGTCATGAAATCAAAATAAATTTATGTGAGCAACAACTCAGATAGTAACAGAAGATAAGTTCCAAACCGTAGAATTAAAAAATAAAAATTAAAGTAACTATGAATTAGTTAGCGCTTATTTTCTACCAAAATTCTTGATTAAGCATTTTTCACATCCTCTAATTAAAATACGGGAAGGCATCTTGGAGCACAAGTAATTCCAACACCCCATAATTTTCCTTTTATCTTACGTTTCTATTGATCGCTCAAGCCATAAACTACTTGAATAATAAGATAAAGATTTCAAGTCATCATAACATTAACTGATATATATTTCAATTTGTTCTAAAAGAATTGGCTTCGAAAGTATTTAGATTTAAGTTTTTATTAAACATAATAAAAGAAAATTATTCCCTGACCTATATCATGCATTGGACATCATGTTAAATCTTGTGTCTACCTTTTTTTC
The DNA here is from genome assembly GCF_007990345.1 of Gossypium hirsutum. Classification (NCBI taxonomy): domain Eukaryota; kingdom Viridiplantae; phylum Streptophyta; class Magnoliopsida; order Malvales; family Malvaceae; genus Gossypium; species Gossypium hirsutum. Next base: position 6,231,569 of record NC_053447.1, on the reverse strand, counting down.
TCTCAACTCTGAAAATGTAAAATATCAATTTAGCTTTACTGTTTTAGCATCTAGGTAGGCGTTCCATTAAGACTTTTTTTAAATTCAAATCTCCAATCACCAAGCTTGAAATACGTCATTGTGAGGCACTGTTGAAAAGCCATTTCTTCCTCTGTCATATTTTGTACACTTCTATGTCAGTTCGGATGCCAAATGGAACTTGTTTCATTTCGTCAAAAGATATTAAAATCAAATTCAAATATTAAAATGCAGATCCACCATAATTACACTGTTAATCTTTTCATGAAACTAAATTTACTTATTTTTCAAATATAATTCGCAAGCAACACTAAATTTTCGAGTGAGATGGGCAATCGTAGTAAGTAGCATGTTTGAAGTCAAGTCAGTCAGTCAGTCGGATTCATTTCCAGAATCAATGTTCATAGGTTGAGGATTGTTATTATTGCCTTTCATCTCATTCTTCTCATCATCGTATCGCTTTTTATCAACTCTAGCCTTTACTTCATATGGTTCCTTCTCCTCCTCTGCACCCACACACATGTTATCTCACTTACCTTCCTTCTTATAAACCAAATTAAATCCAAACCAATTACTTACTTGGCAACTTTCTCCACCTATCTCCAAGTATTTTGGACACCTCTGTAAATGGTATTCCCGGATGACTTTTCTTCACATTCTGTAAAACATCATCTCAGTCACTCAATTTATTATTATTAATAATAATAATAAACAATAAATGGAAGGAAAAAAAGAAGCTAATTTCGGTTCATTGGCTGCCCTATTTCTTCACTATAAATGTGTGTATGTATACAAGACACACCTCCCTTTCCGCCTGTGAAAAATAGAAGAAGCCGGTCATTGCCCTCTTTGGTGCATTAGGATCCTTCTTTTTCCTTTTCTTCTTCTTTCCATCATCTTGTCCATCTCTACCTTTCTTCTTACTTTCTTTAGAAGAAGAGGCAGCTGCAGCAACAGCAGCTTCCTTCCTTTGATCCTTTTTCGCAGGTTTCTGTAATTGGCAATTCTATGTGAGATACCAAATTATACTTTGTTGACAATTTCCATTTACAAGAATAAATTATGTGAAGGAACAAAATGACTTACCTCTTTCTCATTTCCACTTTCACTAGCATCAGATTCTTCCTCCCCAGAATCATCAGTTGGAGAACCTCCGTCGTCCTTGTCAATAACAAAGTCCTCATCCTGCATTTACAACTTCATCAATAGGGATAGCCAGAAGCTAATAGCTCAGACGTCAATATCTAGAATGGTTGCTACTCAATCTTACATGCATCCCCAGGGACAGAACATGATATCTTTCCTATAACTACTACTAAAACCAATGTGTTTAGAGGTCACTCGATGACCAAGTGAAAATCGTAATCAATGCATATTTCAAAAACAGAGAACCATGTGCATATTAAAGACCTAAATAAATAAATTCAGATGATTGATGGGGAAAAGAAATAAATACCTCCTCATCACTTTCATCCACACCAGCTTCATTCTTAATGCGTTCAAGATGTGGATCAACTGCATCATCATCATCGTTTTGAAGAATCTCAGCCACACCATCTGCGGTTCGTACATCTCCAAGGTTCATAATCTTCAAACCCTTCGAACTGCATGGTAAAAGAGCAGTTAATGAATTGCCAAAAGGACCAAAATTACTAACTCAATGGAAGAACCTATTAACCTAACCTGATGAAGTCAAACAAATTGTGATATTCATTTCTCTGAATATTCCGAAATAAATGTTCTTGCTCAGTTTTCAATCTTATAAGAAGATCAAAGTAATGCATATTTGAGCCACCAGCAGCATGCCTCTCAAATTCAACATAGTCAATCTGGCATTTTGAGCAGAAAGGGAACGATAACCAAACATGTCAGTTAAAATGGGCACCTGTCATTTGCATCTAGAACAACAGATCAATCAAGATGCAAATTAGACTTTATACCTCTTCATGAAGAATAAGTGTAGGAGGTTTGGGTAGAAAAAAGAAACTCTTTTCAAGTGGATACAGGACTCCATCTTCAGCTTTCAATGAAGACTTAACAGCATAACCATCTTGACAGCTACGGAATTTTCCTGGTTTGGTAACTTTGGCACCAGATAAACCACGCATTATTGTGGTAAAAACTTCATGAATAAGTCCCTGTTTTACCAAGCATAATAATATACGTAAATTTGAAAGCCAAGCTTGTAAATCAAGGGCATTCAGCACTTTGAAAGGGCTTATATTATGAAAAAAAACAAATATTACCTTGTAAGATGGTTCCAGCCTGTCTTTGTACTTGGTATTCAAAAGATCCTCATTTATGGACAAGGTGCTTTCAACAACATAATCAGTTTCAAACTGCAAAAAGATGAAGGAGAAGATAAGTCAAAACATTCATGGTATATCCAGTGAACACAAATCTAAACAACTAGCAATACCTGCAAGACAATATGTGGGTACAAAGTTTGCCCTTTACGGATAGGCGGATCCAGTGTAACAACAACAAAAGTATGAGGCTGGTTGAACTGCCAAGCAAACAGAGTATAGAAAAGTATGTTAAAGAGGTTGTAAACATATTTTGCCTCTCTTATACCAATGAACATTACTATCTTATATCAGTGAAAGAATTGAACCTTCGGAAGCAAAAAAAGACGCACAACACTGCTATATTGAATTTTGAAATCATTAGCCTGTCCTTGCAGTCGCAAGAATGACAGATGAAGTTCAACACTATACCGACCCCTGTATGAAGAGCATACTAAGTCATACATTTAAAGGAAGAAAACAAGATTGTATAAACCAACAAAGGAACAAACCAAAAATCAAATACACACAAATGACACATTGGTTCTGATTAGGTGATTTTTCATCCCAATGTCAATGTGCTTGGGAAAGACCTACCTTGGTGTGAGGATTGCAATGCCCTCAAAAGTGACAACAGCTTCCTCAACTCCAGTACCAACATCAGCCACTGACATGATTTTTTCACGGAAAACCTAGAAGGTAATGGTACATAGCATCACCAAAGCAATCATTAGTTATAAATTCACATTTTCCTAATAAAGAAGTGACAACAGACTTACCTGAGCAGGAGGATGATTTTCATCACCAACAAATTGGGTGTTGGCGTTGGGTATGTGGAAACTTATCTCCATAAGCAAATCTTTCTGTCATCAAATAAAACTACTTTAGTAAAAAAAAAAATCAAATGTGTGCCTTGCTCCTGGACAAATTTGTTGTAGGTAAAACATTTTCTTTATCAGTAAAGGTTATGTGTAAATAAGGTGTTTTACAAGCATTAGGAAGGAGTGAGACTTCTTTCAACATTAATAAAATCAGAAGAGCAGTGAGAAACACACCTCATTAGCTCCAGTTGTATCATCCACATGGAACTCCAAGATGACATCGTTTTTCCCTTGAAGCTGAGTTTGTGATACATCAGCTAATGACACTTCAAAAGCTTGCTTTGAACCAGTCACAAAGGTAAGCATATTCCCTGCAAATACAAATAAAGGCTTTTAAAACTACAAGAATATGTTGTTTGTGGAATAGCAAAAACCAGGTGAACGCCAGAATCTGAAACCTACCCAAAAGGGAAAAATATCAACCATCCAACGACCAAGATAAATGATAAAACCTAGGGATCTCAATTAAAAGGTGGATTGAAAGTAGCAAACTCAAGAAAAGTTAATGAGGAAAAAAATAAACTGGTATCCACTAATGGAAAAACAGTAGTGACAGAAAACTATATAAATTTGAAAAGAACAAATCGTCAAAATTTGATTTCAAGTGCTCAATACCTCACTAGATCATCGATTATATCCTAAGAATGGACTCCTGAAGCAAAGAAGGCTGCAAACCCTAAATTGATGGAAAATTGTTTAAAAAACTAAGAAAAATGTTTTAAATGACAAACATCCACAAGAATATAATAACAAGTGCGCAAGGTTAACCAGATGTAGGACGCAAAAAACACAACATTTGAAAGAACATTATGTAACCTGCTTCTATGGCTACAAACAGAAACCAATATATGTTTAAAAGCAGAAGGAAAAATATGAGATTTCACCAACCATTTAAATCGACTTCTCCCCAGTTATGACCACTGACAGAAAGCTGTTTCTCTTCTGGTGTTATTCCACAATTATTCTGAAAAAAATTGGTCAAACTGGCAACATCCTGCACAGAGAAATTAACAGCAGAAAAAAACAATCATGTATTGATAGCATCCTCATCCAAGGAAACAAATACAAACCTTCTATTATTTCCCATTTGCCATTGTTAAATGAGTGCTACTGGCAACCATTAAGCATGCAGAATGAGAAAATAATTTGCTTATTGAGAGAAAGTTGAATACTAACCTGGTCACGGAATCCAGCGAACTTGTAGTACAACCCATCTTTGATTCTAACACAAAGTTGATTTGTCCTAGGGACCTTCATCCATGTAACCCCTAAGATATCAGATTTGTCAACTTCTACTGCTTTACCGCCTCCTTGTTTCTTCCATAGAATACCTCCTGAATAAATTTTAAGCTGTCCAGGATTCTGCATGAACATGAAGTGGAGAGCATGTAAGATTCCAATTTTTTTTTGTTTTTTTCCAGGTTTAGTGAAAAGGGAAAAACAAAACTTGAATGAATACCAACATGACCAGAACCACAAGACTTCAGAAGTTTATACTTTTATAAAAAATCCTAAAGAAATCTGGGTTCTCTCGATAGTCTCTCTATAACAAGTGTTAAGGTTTCAGTCCTACTTTAATGAGTTGAATTACCATTCACAATAGGTAATAATCAGCATAAAACAGATTAAATAGTAAAGAAAAAGACCGAATATAGGTTCTACAAAATTTAGTAGGGTTCTAGATTAGTAATCAGAGAAAAATAAGAGAACAAAGAACCCACATTTTATTTTATCAATTAACAAAGCCTTAACCTAAAATCATAAAATTTTCACCATAAACGAAACATTCTTCAAACCCTCAATGAATCCGGGTTTTAAACGAATCAATCACACACACACAAAAAGCCACAGTCTATTTCATTCCATCAAACATAAGCATCTATGAAACATATCGAAAAAAAACAGAAATGAAGTATAAAATGTTAGGAATAAAATAAAATAAAGAATCAGGTTCCTCGAGGAAAAAAAGAGAGGAAGAAATCCCAGGCAATAAACTAATAAAAACTGCAAGAACCAATTGAGTTTCCTCCCACAATTAACCTAAACATAGAGAAGTCATGTGAAGAGAAGTAGTAATAAAGAAAACTAGGGTTTAAAGCTGATTTCAAATGAGAAAGCGAAATCGAAAAGACTAAAAACAACAGATGAAACTACAAAATAATCGATTAAAAAAAGTTCCATCGAAAGAGGGCTGACCGTGCCGCCTCGACCGCCAAGGGAGATGTTGTTGAAGAGATGACCGTCCGTCATGCCAGTCAATGCGAGTCCGAGAGGAAACCAAAGAGTCCCAAAGAACGTGAGACAGTGAGCAAGTGAAGAGATTAGAGAGACATAAGAACCCGAGTCTGAAAAGGCAAAGTCGAGGTTTCTCAATTTACAGGCGGTAAGTGTTGCGTACTGCGCACCAATGCCGTTATGGCGCGAAAACAGGAAGAGAAAGGGGGGAATCTGGTACGTTTATTAGAAGCGTTGTTGGAATGAGAGGATCAATTATATTCGGCCACGTAGTCATTGGATCTTTTTCTTCTTTTACTTTCGTGATTGGATTGGGCTCATTGCTTTTTTAACTGATTCCGGGCCGTTACAAGTTCTCTTTTGGGCCATATAAGCCATGTCGTTTTCATTGATTTTCTTTTTTAAAATTAATTATTTAATACATTAATCCGTATATATTTTGTAAGAGAATATTAATTTTAACTCAATTGGTATGTGTATTTTGTTAATATTGATTAATATTAATATTTTTGTTAATGCAGGAGGACATGAGTTCGAGTGTACTGAAACGCATTATATTCCTATTTAGAGGTTGATGAGGGGTTATAATTAATTCAAGATATTGAGTAAAAAAGAATAGATTATTAAAAAAAATTCATACTACATAATAATTCTATAAAAAAATTCAAATTTAATTGTGAAATATTTTATAACAGTGGAATCAAGGTTGATAAAATGGTTTAAATTAATAACATGACGTTTTGAACGAGGTACAAGAAATTTTGTCTTAATATTCATTAATTACTTAATTTTTTTTAGGATTTCTAGATTCCTTCGAAATATATCAAACAAAAAATAAATAAAATTTAATAATTATTTTCATATAAAATTTGAATTTTCTTTATCTAAGTTAATGCTTAAATTTAATAATTGTTGTCGCATTGAGCCTTAATTTTTTTTTTCAATTTAAGTTAATTTTTGAATTTGATAATTGTTTCTGAGGTTGAATTTTTTTATTTAACTTTTCTTTAAGGAAATATTGAAAAGAAAAAAAAACAAATCTCATGAGATGGAGAGATTAAAGGATGAAATTTATTATGAATAGTTTTAGTTATTATTTTACTGTTTTGGCACAACTCCTCCAACATCAAGATAACCTAATCCTCGTTCATTTGTCGTTTACGCTTAAAATTACTGTATTGCTACTCATCGGACGAAAACTAAACACTTGAAAAAGTAGAAAATAAAGCCCAACTTACGCATAAAACTTAGATAACAGCCAGCCAATTTAGTTTGTCGGTTAACTGGTTTGAAAATGAATGAGAAAATTTCAAAGGAGATCATAATTAAATTATATATTTTTATAATAGTAAAATTTTATTATTTTAATGGTTTATATATTTATAATTTTTAAAAGATAAAATCTTTTTTTTCTAATTTTTGAGAGGGACGAAATATAATTTTATTATATATTAAAATTATAAAAAAATTAAAGGTGAAAATTTTCATTTTAAAGAGGCCGAGCAATTGAATTTTTTACCGTCATTTTTCAATCCAAATCCAAATCAAATAGGTTGAAAGACATTTATGTATGTATGTAATAATTAAATGTACTGTTATATTGATAATTGTATTAATAAAGTATAAAATTTGATTCAATTTTAATATTTTGTATATAGGATTAAGATTTGGATTTAATTTGAAATTTCCGTAACTTAATTCTTTAAAGTAAATAAAAGAAAGTGTGAACTAAATTCTTTGATTTAAAAGGGACGCTTTTTATTTATTTATTGGTGTGTCCCATTTCTGATACTTATATAATAGGTGTGTAGGATTAAAATTTGTGGTTGAGTGGTAGGTAATATGGCACCTTGGTTAGTGTCTACTTTCTAGCAATTTAGTTGGGCATAAAGAAAACCCTTACTATTGAATCAACTGCTCACAACATTTATATGGTATACATATATTTGGATTCTGTATCTAACACACGAGGGAAATAATAATGGATGAAACCAAGGAATTGGTGATTAAAATCCACGTGTGTATTTTTTACATTTTATATGGAGAAATAAAAACTTTAATAAATTCACCTACTCTTCTTTCTCTTCACATAATAAATGTGACGCAATCTAACATTAATGAAAATACTAATGTTATTCACTCTAAATGCAACAATGTAAATTATTCACTTAAAAATCGCTCTTGGAAATAACTACAAACCAAACCCAAAAAGAATCTACCACATTGTTTTTACCACTTTTGGTACAACTGATTCGAAGCATTTACAATAAAATATTCTAATTGTAATGAAAAGAAATTTATTAGCTGAGCATAATCAGATTTTATTTAGAAAGAAGTACAGATATTCTAAAATGAATGGAAGGTTTAACGCCTAATTAAACTGTCTGAAATTCCCCTGTTTCACGGCGATAAACTTCCCTTTTCTGTATCTAACACACGAGGGAAATAAGGCCTCTCTTTAATTTCACTCTCGAAGCAGCAAATTTAACTCTCGCAGTTAGATTAAGATCGCATCACCTCTCATTTTCTTTCCTTCCATCCAAACAAGTGAAACCCAGGAAGAAATGAAGAAATTGAGAACCTATTACACGCAGTTCCGTCACAACAGTAACCAAGCAATGGAGCGTAAATGGATCTTGCCATTAGCTCTTGGCTCCATTGTTTCATTATTTCTACTCTTTTTAACAACATTAACCTCTTTTGATGGCTCCCCATTTCTTTTCTTCTACCATCCCTCCGCCGTACTCGGCGGTTCCTCCCCTTTCGTGGAGAGCCAACTGAAACCCATCCCTGTCTCCACTCTCCCTCCACCTCCTCGCTTCGCTTACCTCATTTCAGGCTCCGCCGGTGATGGCCTGATGTTGAGAAGGACCCTCTTGGCCCTTTACCATCCTTTGAATCAATATGTAGTTCATCTTGACCGGGAAGCTAGCTCTGAAGAGAGGCTCGATCTGCAGAAGTTTGTGAAAGACCATCAAGTGTTTAACAAATTCGGGAATGTTAGGATGATCGTGAAAGCTAATTTGGTTACCTATAGAGGTCCTACCATGGTTGCTAATACGCTTCATGCTGCTGCAATTTTGTTGAAAGAAGGTGGAGACTGGGATTGGTTTATTAATCTTAGTGCTTCTGATTATCCCCTTGTTACTCAAGATGGTGAGTTTGGATATTCCAATAAATTTATCTTCGATTATGGTTATGAGAAAAACTTCTTTTTCCCATTTCAACAAAAGTTTCCTTTTTTTTTTTTTTGTAATTTGTTGACATTTAGCTTTGGGATTTTGATTACTTTTCAGATCTGTTACATACATTTTCATACTTGCCAAGGGATCTGAATTTCATTGATCATACAAGCAATATTGGGTGGAAAGAGTGAGTACATCTTTCAAAGCATTCAAATTTCAAATTTCCTCCGAGTTTCTACTTTTGGGTAATATTGTACTCCTGGAAACAGAGTGATTCTTGGTGTTGCAATGGCAGGTTTCATAGAGCTAAGCCAATTATTATAGATCCAGGGTTGTACAGTTTGAAAAAAGCTGATGTGTTTTGGGTTACTCAAAGGAGAAGCGTGCCTACTGCATTCAAACTCTTTACAGGCAAAAGATGCTGAAACCTTCTGCTAATTTCTTTGAAAGTTGTGTTAGTTACTATATTTAGATGTGTTTACTTAATGGTTATTGAATGATCTCTCATAGATTTGTTTAAATGATCTGTTTTAGATGATGTTTCACTGAATAGATTTGTTGACATTTTAGAATAGTGGAATCTAGTGTTCACTTCGGATTCTTTATTAAGCATATTAGTGGTCACAGTTCAAGACTTTACACATCTGATTATTGATAGTTTCTTGATCTGGGTTTCAAAGACCAACAGTTTTAACTCGGCTAAGATTTTAAATGAGGTCACTTTGGTGGGCTATGGAGAATAAATGACTTACCTTGTCGTGTTTTCTTCTTCTTTCCAATTGTTCGAAAGCAGCTTATTGATGCGAATTTTTTCTTCTTAATACTTTTATCACAAGAATTTGGAGTTTCCGCTCCAAAGGAAGTGGATAGGTATGTAGAGTTGTAAATAACATGTCCCAAATGCTTCACTCGATTAATGCTGCTAGTTTGCAGCGTCATACTAATGCACACAAAGAATGCTTTGTTTCCGGCATAAAGGACTGCTAGTTAGAAGGCCGAAAGACCTTGGTGGGACACTAAATTGTTTTTACTTGTATCTTTCCTTTGTTTGCTAATAGAGATGAAACATGAGTTTCTTTACTCTAACCCTGTTAGATTATGTGGTGAAGTCCATGGTTATCATCAGTTCCCTATAAAACACACAGGATAGAAACTGAAAGTCTTTTAGGAGAAAGATGCATCATGGACTTTTTGCATATTCGTTTTAAAATAGAAAGATAGTTTTATGTGTATTAGTCATCACCGATCTTCCCGTGTTTGGAATTGGCTGTCGTGTCATGTATGTTCATTAGCATTTTTGCAGAATTTCCTCTATTATCTCGTGAACTACCTTGTTGCCATAATCTCTATTTGACAACCATAATGTTCACCATTATATCTGCATTAGGTGGCATCTCTGACAAGCATATCTTTTTCTGTAATAGGTTCTGCTTGGATGGCACTTTCTCGATCTTTTATCGATTACTGCATTTGGGGATGGGACAACCTACCTCGAACAGTCCTCATGTACTACGCTAACTTTTTATCTTCTCCAGAAGGTTACTTCCACACCGTGATTTGTAATGCTCAAGAATTCCGTAACACTACCGTGAACAGTGACCTCCATTTCATATCATGGGATAACCCTCCTAAGCAACATCCTCATTACCTCAGGCTGAATGACATGCAACGGATGATCAACAGCAATGCTCCTTTCGCAAGAAAGTTCCCTCGGGATGATCCTGCAGCGCTAGACAAAATCGACTCTGACCTCTTGTCTCGGGGTCCAGACATGTTCACTCCCGGTGGTTGGTGTGTAGGAAGTGGGAAAAATGGGAGTGATCCTTGTTCCGTTATTGGTAATACAACCGTCATCAAGCCTGGCCCTGGAGCAACAAGGTTGGAAACTTTGATTAGCTCTCTTCTATCCGACAACAATTTCCGACCACGACAATGCAAATAACAATACCATCAGAAACTTGGTTAGGGGGGCATTCAAACCAATTAGTGTTCGGTTATACATATATCAGAAGACAAGGACAATGATGAAGATGAAGACGAAGACTTGGTCTTCATACGATGCATCCATATCCATTATTCAGTATTACTTCTGGCAAGAGGCGGGAAGCTTGGATTCATCGATGGATATCAATTAATAGAGTTATGATCGCAGATGGTTCACTGATGGATAATATATATATTATATTTGTAGTGTTATGTAACCATCACAAATTGAAGCCAATTTTTAACAATAGAATTTATTTGCCTTGCAGTCTACATGGTTTTCTTTCTTCACTTATCTGTACTCTTATATTTTCATATAAAAATAAAGTAATTCAAATTTATCTTTAAATATTGAAATATTCTTATTTTAATCACGTACGCCTAAACATGATAATTTTAGCTAAAATCAAAATATTATTATTAAACTATCGTACGTTTCTAACCTTTTTGGATTACAAGTGTAGGGTAAAGATGGGACTTAAGTTCTTATTTTAAAACCATGAAATTTCTTTACGTAACTAAACTAAGGTGTTGTTTACAAAGTAAAAGAAATAGGTAAGTCACCACATGATTTAAATGTTAGAATATGTGTGCAGGAGAAACATGAAAATGGATTATGTAACCTTGTCCATTACCATTCACAATAATCAGGCTTACTGGCTTGGCTTTGAGGCAGAATCACGTGAATCAAATTGAAAAAGCAGGTGCTGTGATCACATTCTTTATCTCTCGGCACTGCAAAATTCATGGCTTGATTAGGGACTAATGTGGTTAGTCTCGTGCCTGAATTTTGGTATTATTAACTTTAACTGAGACATCACTTTTGAGTTCCGAGTCAAATGATGCTTATCTTTTCAACTTTTTCTGAAAACAACTAATTAAAAATATAGTCATCCATATGATTTTTAGTACTACTTGTTAAACATATATATGGCCACCCTACTATTTATACGTATACTGTATTAAAATAAACTCTCAAACTTTATCAAAACTCTTTAAACCTTTTGCACCTAATTAGACCTTGAATTAACAAAACTGACTAAATAGGCCCTTTGATTTATATTGATAGTTAGGATTTAACAACAACATTGATGTGGATATTAATAGGTGTTGCTTCAGCACCGATTTGCTAACGTGGTAGTGTCATGTATTTGTCGAGTGCTAGCATGGTAATGCAATGTAAGCAAAAAAATGAAAAAAAAATCAAATTATTTACAAAATAAGTACACAATAAATCTAGGCAAATGATTGTCCACGTTCATTTAAACATGAACAATTATTTGTCTAAATTCATTCTAAAAATAGAAAGAAAGCATAAAAAGTTTATAAAAAAAACTCATTAAAATTTATGAAAAATTAATTAATTAAAAAACATAAAATTTTATAAAATTCTTATGTTGTTTTACAAAAATAAAGAGTTTTTGACAATTTCATAATTGAGTTAGGACTTAATTAATGGATGATACTAACTCAGTCAAAACCTTGACATCTCATGTTCTCATCATGTGTAAGCTTTATCTAAAATTATTTTGATTTTGATAATTTATTTTATAGCTAAATAAATTCTTAATCCATTTTTTTACCCTTAATCTTTTTATTTTTACACATGGGATAATTTTATTTATAGCAAAGATTTATGTAATAAACTTTTTAGTCTCTCAAAATTAAAAGGAAAAAAATAAAGTCGAAGTGGGATAAATGCAATGCAATACATATAGTTTCCCATCCATACATACATACATACATACATACATAATCCCTCTTAAATCGAGCACAAATGCCTTGAGCGCAATACTGATCACCACCGTTGAGGGATCTGTAGACTCCAACAAATGACATTTCGAAGACTTTTCCAAGAGCAAGCCATCCTCCCCTCAACAATAGTGATGTGATGGGTTGGTGCTAGACCTGCTCATGGGTCGGTCACCCATCTAAGCTCAATGTCCCATTATAAAAATGGTTCGGATAAAATTCAAGGCTTGTTTTTTATATGGACCAAGCCTTGGGCGAATTTTTTTATGTTATAAAAATAATTATGTTAATTATATATGTTAAATAATAATTATATAATTATTTAAATCTCTAATCCAATTACAATTAAATCTATTATCCAAAATCTAAAATACTAACCCAACTAAATAACCCAACCCAAAATATAAAAATTATATTTAATACAATAAATATTTATTATGTTTTTTATATTTTTAAGATAATAAAACATTTATTATATTTATAAAGTTAGAAAATTTTTATTTTAATATTTTTAGTACATTTAGTGTATTGTATGTTTTAAAAAAAATTATTTTTAAATAAAAATTAATTAAAAAAGTCAAATATAAACAGGTTGGGCTAGGTCCAAATTTTCATTTCTTAATTTGAGTCAAGTTTGAAAAAAAAAAAAAGTAAACTGATTTTTGAATCTAGATTGGACCCAAACCTAAAAATTTGATCTGCATATTTTGCATAGAATCAACCTCAACCAGAACAGCCAATGAATAATCCTACAAATAAAATATAAATATGAGATAATAATATTATATAGATATATATGACAAATCACAGTATGAACAGAGACAGAAGAAAAGTCTTTGACACAAGAAAAGTCTTTTGTTGACGATAATGTGAATCCATAGTAGGTTAGTAATCCAAGTAAATTTTTGTTGATGGTTGTAAAAATAGAACACCGGTAATGATAATATATTGTAAAGAAAAATGAAAAAAAATAAAGAGCTTATAAAATTTTACGTGAAAATCTTTTCGGAAAAAAAATTACGGCAGAGAAGAAGAAAATTAACTATATCGAATTCGAATAATTTTCAAGAGAAGTTTCGACTACATCTATTTATAAGTTGAAAAAACTTAATTCTAATCAAAGTCAAATATATTATGTTAATAAACATTAAATATATTATACTTATAAATATTAAATCTTCTAAAAAAAAGATATATTTCATTTAACTTAATTTATAAATAATCTCTTAAAATTTGGGTCATATAATGAATTTTAAGTTTTAAATAAGAAATGAAAGTTGTTCACACTATAAAAAAAACGGTACGTGCAAGTGGAGATCTAAGAGTAGGTAATTTGAGGGCAAGTAAACATATCTTTATTATATAACTTTTAATATAAGATATTATTGTAAGTCATTTGATTGACCGCATCCCAGCTGAAAGTTGAGAAATTCTCATTGGTGGTTCGTCCTTGATTACAACAACAACCCACATTCATTCCTGGTCTTTTTAACCTAACTTTATTTTCGGAGTCCCTACAGCCAAATCTTTCAACCTCGTTTAATAAACGTTGAATAAAGAAACAATTTAATCAACACCAACTAGCCCAGTCTTCGAGCTCCCTCCACATGCAGCACAAATTTTGCGTTTATATATACGTACACATTAGGTTGTGAAATTAAGCAGTCAAGGAGATTTAAAGGTTAGAGATGCAATGGAATCCTGTCGCAAGGGAGATGGTGTATATTTCATTTATGAATTGAGATAAACACACCGTCTCTCTGCGCCAGGATTCAATGCTAACCTCTAATCTTATCGGGGTTCCTTGCTTTGTCTGCAGACTTTACAAGGTTAGTGCACACTATACATATCTATATCTATTCCATGTTTTTTATGGTTTAAAGAAAACTGCAGGCAGGGATAGACGAACGGATTCGAGTCCCAAATGTATTGAGTTAGTTGCATCAACTACTTGAATCAAGCTTCGGGTTCATGTCTTTTGAATCTTTTTATATATATATAATTACTAATCTCTCTAAAATTTTAAATAAGAATAATACGTGTTTAAATACGCCCAAATCCGTGTTTCTTAATAATTGTAGTGTCAACTAAGCTAAGACTTGATCTTTAAATACATTTCTTATTCTGTTTCAAATTCTCTTAGTTCATATTTCATTGTATGATCAATAATTCTCCAAATCAAATGCACAATAGTTTTTAATCTATTTTCTTAAAGACTTGTGCATTCGTAATGTTAAGATTAAGGGCAGTACCCAGTTCTCCATTAGCCTACATGAAGCCTTTATCAAGTTTTCACATTTTATGACGATATGTGTACCTTAACAAAGTTTAAAACAAATAAGAGACGCTGTAATAGATTTTATATATATTGCTAATGAAGCTTTGGTTTAATATAAGGCAATTAATTGTAGCTATGCTTAAATGATTGGTTTTGATTATAAAATTCAAATATATGTAGAATATGCCAAATACCAACTTTATTTATTATTTTATTATAAAGAAAAAAAAAAGCAATGTAGAAGAAATAAAAGGTGAAGCCTTTGCGCTATAAATAGGTGTGATGGGGGGAGAGAGGGCAAGAATGCAAGTGAAAGAGAAAGAGGAGGCGAAGGTATGATGTCGCAGGAGAGTTGACACTGCTAATTTTAGCCATTGCTATTTACCCTCGCTGTCAGTGTCATCCTTCTGCGTCATTATACCTTTCTACTTCCTTTTTTATTCAGTTTGCCGATCACTATTTCAGGTATGCACCCCTGATTATCTCTTCTTCTTTTTATTGTTATTATTAGGGGAGATTTTAATTTTTAACTCAGTTTTTGGTTCCAGATTGTGTGTATGTTATTCGATACACCAAAATATTTTGAATATGATATTTGTTTTAATAAAAACGGTGAAATTATTCCTATTTTTAGGATGTGTATAAAAAAAGAAATACACATTATAGGATATGAATTTTGAAGAATGTCTTTTTAATTTCTCACATTTGTACTTTATCTATTAAAGCTTCAAAGCAATAGCAGAAGGTATTCATGACTGATTTATTAAAATTAAAAAAAGAAAAAAGAGAGAGAGAGAGGGTGCAGGACATAATAACACATTTTATGATTATGTAATTGTACGATTATAAAGTGGCGCTGTGAAATGAATTAGTCAACAAATCATAGTTGTCAAGTTCCACACTAATTAATGCATGCTTACTTTTGGCCAACATTTTCATTCACTTTCAATATAAACATTTGTATATATTTTTTCTCCATATTTTCAACCACAAAATAACAATAATTATATGTCTCACTCAAGTATGAAATTAAAATCCTTTTAAACTATTTTTTAAAAAGGAATCAACTTTTGGCTACTTTCCATTGATCTTCATGCATAGTACTTCAAAGCTATTTTTTTCGGCTTCGACTTTATTTAGTTACTGGAAACTATCACCTTGTTTGGTTGGGTGTAATGGATTAGCCATTACACCCCGAATCGGTGGCCCCACTCAATACACCGTTTGGTTCACTGTATTGCCCTAATACGGGCCTAATCCGTTGCGGATGGATTCCACGTTTTGCCTGCTTCACCACCGATTTCTAATCCCTTGCAAAAGCAAAGATTAGGTAATCGGTGTCTCATTTACCCTCCCCTTGCCGAAATCGACTCCAGCCGACCCTCTCCCTCCCAACATCAACAGAAGGTGCCAGTGAACCAAACCTCCAGCCGCTCTTGATTTCAGCTTTGCATCTTTCTCCGACTCAACAGTCTCAGATCTCCGGACGGTTTGAATCGGCAAGTGAGTAATCTTTAACTCTCACCAGGTTACTTTCTCCTTCTTCCTTCCGTTCTTCATCCCTTCTCCTTCTTCATCCAGGTAACTTTCCTCCTTCTACTTCTTCCTTTCTTCATCCTTTATAATCTCTTCCGTTTTTCCTTAGCTGTGCCCGTCTCATATCTTCTCTTCTCAGGCAAATTACACGCTGTTGTTTCGTTTCGCTCAAATCTTCCTCTTCATAGGGTCTTGGCTTAAGGTATGACATCTTCTTTATCTTCTTTATCATTTTCGTTTCTTCTTGTTCTAGAAAAACTGCTTAAGGTATGCCATCATTTTGGTTCTATATTTTTTTATACTGTTGAATACCCATTTGTTTTTTGTGCTGAATTAGTGGTGGGTTTTATCTGAAGATGAGGGTAAAGTTAGATACATGAAGAGGCATATCATTTCAAAATGATGCATTATTTGGAAGTGGAAAGGGATATGCTTAAAAATGATCCTTAGAGCATAAATTTTTCACCATAGGTTGATTTAACAATGCCCAATTTGCACCATATATAACAACATTTATTTTTGTTTTTTTGCTAATCTGCAGTCCAACCCTGTTTTAGAAGCATTTGGTAATACTAAGACTGTTAGGAACAATAACTCAAGGTGAGTGTATTTTGTTTTAACAAGTTTTACACCCTGCGTGTAGTAGATTCTATGTTATAATGTTTTTTTTACCTTTACATGCATGTTTTGAATGATGTAGTCGTTTTGGTAAGTTTGTGGAGATTCAATTTGACCGGAGGGGAAGGATTTCAGGAGCTGCCATTAGGACTTATTAGAAAGATCACGTGTTTGTCAAGTGTCTGATCCTGAGAGAAATTTGTTAGAGTATGCCCAAAGATCAATCATGAGATGGTTGTAATAACATACTTGATTTATCATGTTTATTAATATAAGGCGTTACCATTATTATTTCAATTTCTTTTCTGTGTATATAAATAAACTGTTTTATAATAATGTCCTGAGAATAATATGATTATTCTTAAAAGTTCCTTAGTCAAGTATTATTGTTGGATAGGACAACGATAATGCATTAAAACTAACATGTAGTTGATTGATGATAAAGAGTTGTCATTGATATGGAATGTCAGAATCATTACATGAATATGTGTGTTAGAGAACAACATATTGGACTGACCCGTTATGAGTATGTTTCTTGGATTATTATGTAATTGTCACGACATTACTCATAATGATTAATATTTATATGATCCTCAGACTTGAGATCATCATAATCCCAACATCGTGAGTTGTATATTTTGATACAGTCAAACGTACACTGTAACTGGTTGTTCTATAAAGACTGATGTTGGATATACCATAATCTATGTAGAGGGATATGGTTGGTCGATATATGACAAGTCCCTCCTACATAATAGGAGTAATATCTTAGGCCACTTAATTAAGTGAGACTAGAAATACATGGTCATGCTCAAATAAGTTGATATTAGATGTCATATTTATTTGTATATCGTAGTCTGCTTAAGATATCAAGGAACATGGAATGGACAATGCAAGTGTGACTATTCCATGACTTGTGTCCAATTCAGAGATAAAGGACTTAAGGATTATTGCATAAAAGGTTAATCATAAAAAAAGGTTATGTCGAATCATGATCTCTTGTGACTTAGGTAGCAATGATGCATTGCTGGATGCCACTCATTGTTTGTAGCATTAGAATCATTCTAGTGAACTGCTAACGTTACAGGAACCTACAGGGTCACACCCTATAGTTGAAATGAACGGAATAAACCATAGTTGGTATTGTTTTTGGGGTCGCTTGAATTAAATTAATTATAGAATTAATTTAATTTGGTAATCAAATTTCCAACACATTATGTACAAGGTTGTTGTATGTATAACGAGGACATGAATTTGGTTAGCATAAGAATTCAAATAAATATATGGTTTACCGAACTTATATTATAATTAATGTAATTATAATTTTTGTTATAAAAATATTATTATATTTATTTAATTCCTAAAAACCCTAAAACAAAAGGATATATATATAATCCCGTTTTTCTTTGTTTGAGCCTAGCAGCCGTCAAAGAAAAATAACTCTCAAAACTATTTTGGGGATTCCTTCCGTTCGTAGTCAACTGGGTGGATTACGTAGAGGCCGGGATCACGATAGATTGCGGCTTAGTTCGACAGCAGATCAGACTACTCGTTGTTGAGGTGTTGCTATCTACTCTGAATAAACATTAGGTAATTTCGTAACCTTGATCACCCCGATTCGTTCCTCACACATGGATCCATGGTTAGGGTCGCTGATTTTATTTTTTTTTCACTGCGCCGTAGGGGTGTCGGCGATCCAACAAAATTATCACTGTTTCTACATGCTTTGTGCAGCACCACCAGAAGTAAGTAGTTTTTTATTTCTTTAATCGAGTTGCTTATAAATTATTTGATACAATGTGTTCTTATGTAGTCTTCCCCGATTAAGCATTTTCAGTGTTTACTCTTAATGATTTCTAGATTATCTTAGTACCAAAATGTTCTGTCTAGAAAAGGATTTGGGTTGGGAAGTTCCATTGTGAGAATGATCTTTCCCTTATTTTTAGCTTGTGATTTCAATATATCTGGATATGCTTAATGCTTGAAGGTTGTAATTTGGGTTGAACTATGATAATTTTTATTATCTCTCATTCTTATCTATCCCCCTTTTCTATTTGATTCTCCATCTCCCTCTTATCGCTGATTTATTTATTGGTGTCATTCTCTTAGCCAACAGAAGAACAACTTACAAGTTAAAGAGTTTCACTTTAACATTCTCTTTGCCAAATTTATTATTGTTGAACTGGGGTCTTTTAGGATGTACATTGGAGGCCCTGAGATAGCATTATTATGTGATTTTGTGATGGCTTCCATGTGATGTGATTATAGACATAAGTCATTTATGGCTCCTACCTAGTTCACCTTCTTTTAATTCCAATCATTAATTTGGGTTCTAAAGCTGCGTTAGTGTATACAATCTATTATCCTCCAAGCTTAGTGTCTAGTGATTTTGTATCAGATTTCCTAGCATGCCAGTGGTCCCAAGAGACATTCACAGCTTGTAATAGTTGTGGTATAGAACATCGAATATGAGGCAGTTTCTTGTTTCTAGAAAACCAGTTTTTAGCCTTTTGTTTAACTTAGATGTTATATTATTGTCTTGATCTGAATAAGAAAGGCCTTCAATTTTCTAAATCATTCCACTTCCAATTTTATTGATCTTCTATTTCATGCTTTGATTTTAATTTCTGTCTACCTTTATTCAATGTAATATTAGCTTATTGGAGAGGAAGAATCAACCAAAAAAAGTTAGGTCAGCTTCCACAACTAAGCATTCCACAAGTATAAAAACTCGAAGGTGGTCTGTCACTGGGTTAGGGCTCTACACAAATATGAAAACTGGAGAGCAGACATTCTATGTAAGTTTTAGTTTAGCAATATTTCAATTTTTGCTAATTTATAACTACTTACCTCGCTATAATTTTACAATTTTTAGTCTGGATTGAGATCAAATACAACACAGTCAGGTCGGACATCAACTGCAAGCTCTTCAGTGAAGTTGAAATCACCAAATAGGAAACGCCAAAATTGGACCTAGAATGACTCTCCAACTCACCAAAATTGAGGGTGGACTATGTTCTGGTGAAGCTATGTTTAGTGAATATGGTATGTTCATCTATCCATGTGAAAACAAGAGAAGATCTCGAAAAAGAAAGAAGTCTCTTAACCTTATCATTTACATGCTAGATTATTTTGCTGGGACCTGTTCTATAATGTGCCTTTATTCAACTAGCATATTTATACAACTATTTTGTTATTTATCAGGCAATGGTGGCAATAAGAAAGAGCCAGGCAATGAGGGTAATGAAAAGGAAGACGGTGAGAATGATGGCCAAATAGAGGATAGCTATGAAGATGATGAAGCGGATAACGAGGAAGATATGGAAGAAAGTGAAGAAGATTAGTGCTTAGCAAAGTGGAAGGTGCAATACAACTTCCATTTTCTGATTAAATGACATGGCACTTGACATTAGCCATGTTCTTTACATGGGGAAGATGCTTATCTGGAGTGAGGATCTGATAAGCTTTTGTGCTAGTTAGCCTCTTGTTTTTGCTTTTTTACTTCCCAGCTTTGTTTGTTTCCTCCTGAATTTTGGCTTAAATTTGTTGTAGAAAATCCATAGATTTTGATATAAGAAAGAAAAGGCCATATTTTCAACTTTTTTTCTCAAAATATTTGTACTAGTAAATCAATTCACGTTCCTTATATGGTAATAATATTTTAATAGCATGAACATTGGCATGGTATCTCAGCATGTCAGAGAAACTCCATGCAAGCAGTAGAAGACACAATGTGAGGTTAAAAATATCTGTAGGCTTATATTTGGGAGCATAATAGATACAATAAGGTAATACATATTAAGTTGATTCTGAACTTATTCTATTGAGAAATTTAAACAACATAGATAAGATAAAGATCACTACATGGTTCAGAAATGAGACAAACGCTCTCTTTCCAAAGGACATTAAAATATGTATTGCAGTTTAAAAATAATAAAGTAGATTATAAATTATATTTAATAATAATTATTTTAAATTATATTTTATAGTATTATATATTATGATTTTAGTAAATTCATATAAGAATATTTAATACTAAGAATTTTATCAAATTATATATTTTTATTAAATTATATTTAATAATAATTATTTTAAATTATATTTTATAGTATTATATATTATGATTTTAGTAAATTTATATATTTTATTAAATTATATTTAATAATAATTATGTTAAAATATGATTAAATTATTTATTATTTATATTAATAATCTTATTAAAATTTAATAACAATAATAAATTCATATAACAATATTGATTATTAAGAATTTTATTAAATTATATATTTTAATTAAAATATATTTAATAATTATTATGTTAAAATATGATTAAATTATTTATTACTGATATTAATAATCTTATTAAAATTTAATAACAATAACAATAATCATTAATCTAAACAAATTTCTGCTAAGGGTATTTTAGTCATTTTAGTTTTTTTCCTTATGCTATTACACCTCCATTCCATTCAACCAAACACAAGAATACTATTACGCCTCTATTCCATTACATTCAACCAAACAATTGATTTTCTATTACGCATCTATTCCATTATGTCTCTATTCCATTACGCCTTTATTCCAATACAGCGAACCAAACGTGCTGTATTATAAAATTAAAGAAACCAAATTATACTAAATTAAAATCAAATGATAATAAAGGGACTAAAACCATAATCAGACTGTAATAAAAATCAATCTTTCTTGCCTGAAATGATGAAAATATCCAGAGTCAAACACATTTGTATCCAGTAGGAAATGAGAAAAGTAACTAATTAGAAGAATAATTCAAACAAATCCTAAATCCAGAGATTCAAAGATTCAAAGTTAACATTGCAAACAAGTAGACCATTGTAAGAGGATCATCCAAATCTCTAAGTGCATCAATAAATGTTGGATACCTAAAATACCAAACACATTTAGATGCCTGCATCAAGAAGAATGCGTCCTATAATCAACATTGTGATATTCACCGCACCTGCATTGATAGCTCCTCCTAGGAAGAAGCTAACTGCACCAACAAGGATGTTGGCTCGACGCCCTTTGTTTCTAGAAAAATAAGAGGCTCCAAATGTAGAAACAAGGCCTGCGAAGTAGAGCGAAGACGTAAAAAGTGTGAGGAGCTGGTTGTCATATTTGCAGTAGTCAATTTCATGAAGATGTGCTTGTTTCCTTCTATATATCTTTGGGAAGAATTCCTTCAAGAAATCATCCATGGAAGTCACTCCACCTGCAATCAATATTAAAAGATAAACAGTGTCATCATCTTGAAATAAGCATCTTATTGAGCTCTTTTGAATCAAATAACACAAATCTTCTAATAAACAGAAACAAATACATAATCTATAATGCAAGTAGCTTAGGAATCATTGATAATCTCCAAATACCAAATATATAATATATGAAGATTATATTTTGATGATTAAAGAAATTGTGTATGGTTTTAATTGCAGGGGGTTTTATGTGAAAATAAGCAGAAATGCTGTCGAAATTTATAAAAGAAAAATTCGAAATACTTGAACAAATTTCGTTCTACTTTAATACATGTTTTAGTCTTTGAGAGTTCATCATAAGGATCTAGTTATTCAATTATACTATGAACGTTATTTTAATTATGAATTATTCGTAAGTTGCCTGATAGGTCCGGTAATGCCTCGTAACCCTGTTCCAGTGACGGTTTAGTATTAAGGGGTGTTACAAATCATAACCCCAAATTGTTAATTTTCTTTACCAAAAATTAGGTGCCCCTACTGTCATTAGCCGTTAGTTAGTTACTTCAAATTCGTTGACTTAAATTAAGAGTAATACATTTATTAGGGGGAATGTATGTAGCATTTTTTTATGTTATTAAATGGATTAATTTAGTCTTTATATTACAATATCAAATTTTAATATAGTTAATATTTGTTGTTTAAAAATAATATGAAATTTGCATTTTTCAGTTATAGTTGACAAAATCTCAACTTTACTTGTGAAAGCCACGTTTGTATTTTAAATTTTTTAAAGTAAATATGATATGTGGCAAAATCTCAATCCTACTTATGGAATTAAAAACTTCCACCACATAATAAATACATGAAAAGTATACATTATCTACTTCTAATTTAGATCAAATGTATTTTGATCTTAATAAATATTCACTCAATTATAAAATATTAATCACAATTCTAAAATTCTTATTTTTAATGTTTGATTTGAAATTATCTATTTTATTGAAATAAGCAACTCCATCAATTTATTAATTAAAAATTATCTTTCATAAGTCCACTTACATTACTTTAAAATTAAAATAGTTATACACGCATTTATAATTGTAAATTGAAAATGTTTATTTATTTGATGTAAAAAAGTTTCATCATCAACGTATATATTATTTTTGTTATTATCCAGAGAAATGAGAATTTTGTTGTGGATATCTTATTAAGTGGATGTCCATTAAGATCAAAATAATTTTGATGTATTTTAAATTCTAGTAGTCGTAGATCTCTACTTCGTTCATCTTTCTTATGCCTATAAATAAAGACTTTGGAGAAGTTTTGTAAATATTCTGATTGATTAATAAAATACACTCTCTCTTTTGCTCTATCGTTTTCTTTATTCTTTACTCTCTGTCTATTTATTTTATAACATAATTCACTTATGTTAATATAAAATAAAATAATTTTATATAATTTATTCATGTATGATATTATAATTATGGACAAAAGTTATGAAAATTATAAAATTATTTTATTTTATATTAATATAAATGAATTCCTCATTTCTCTGGATAATAACAAAAATAATATATATCTTTAGTTAAATGAATATACTATATTATCTAAATTTACATCTAGAAGTAAGTTAACCGGTCATTAAATTTTGTAGCACGAAAAGTAAAATTCAAAGCAAACCTAATTTCATTAATTTAATTGATCAATATGGTACTAAAATATTTAATGTAGACATAATTGTTTTATCAAATTTGTATATAAATAATTGAAATTTCTTCAATTAATCATAGCAGATAAAACCATGGCTCCCAAGCTTGCAATCTCAGCATTGTTGCTTCTTCTTGTAATAATACAAGCTTTATTTGTTAAATCCGAACCCCAAATTTCTAAATCTCTCCGACTATTGGAGGGAGCTCGAAAAGGATACACATTCGAAGGGCTTAATCAAGTGAAGCAATATTTGAAAGCTTTTGGATATTATTCCATTAATGGTAGTAGCCTCACCAATTCTTTTGATGACGTGTTAGAATCCGCACTTAAATCTTACCAACAACACTATCGTCTCAAGGTAACAGGAAGAATCGACTCAAATACCTTGAAAAAAATGTCAACCCCTCGATGTGGCGTTCAAGATATTTTTAACGACTCAGATGATGATGTCAAGTTTAGCATGATAGCTAACTATAGCTTTTTTAATGGGATGCCTCGATGGAACAAGCGTCAATTGACTTACATGTTCCGTTCTAGTGCATTTGTGATTAGTGATCAACAATTTAGGCCTATCACCACCAGGGCATTAAACAAATGGGCTGCTGTTTCTAATTTCGCATTTCGAGAAGCCAGTCCATCAGATATCGTGATGGGATTTCATCGTCGTTCTCATGGGGACAACTTCCCGTTCGATGGCCCGGGAAATGTTTTAGCTCATGCGTTTGCACCACGAGATGGAAGGCTTCATTACGATGCCGACGAGAATTGGAGTACTAATAATGCTATACGACCAAACCAAATCGATTTAGAAAGCGTAGCTATTCATGAAATAGGACATATTTTAGGACTTGGGCATAGTCGGGACCCAAATGCTATTATGTACGCATATTATAATACTGGAACCATCAAAAGGAATCTAGGCCAAGATGATATTAATGGCATACGAGCTCTGTACTCCAACTGATAATAAACTATAGTAGTTTATGAATAAAATCGATGGCGAGAATAATAAAAATTTTACTTGCCTAAGCCAAAAATTTATTTTACTAATTGAAATCTTTACAAATTTAATCTTACCTGAACCATGAATCCTGAAATTTAAATCCTAAAAACTTGAAAAATTTTAAAAATCAAGAGTTGATATTTGGCCGTGATTCCAAAATATATTACGGACCCTCCCCTTCCCTACTTTTCAGCTACGTAGTTCTTTTAAAATATAAATCTTTAATGACAAATATCAATTAAAGTAATAACAATAAATTCCAAGTTCTGCCTACTATTTGAATGATTTTAAATATGGCTAAATTAGCCTTAAAGGTCAATTTTTTAAAAAAAATATATAAAAGAATTATGATCTTTTTAAAATAAAAACAAAGTTTGGGGTTTGATCCAAAAGCTTAAAAGAAATGATGAAACAATTGTTTTTTTATGGGTTTTGAGTTTTGACTTGCCAGAAATGCTTTGAATTTTTCTGATCATTGGATTTACAAATTGACGAACCAATGTAGGGTTTTTTTTGTTGTAAAAATATAAAATAAATAATGAAAAATTTTATGTTAAACGGGTGGAGTGTATCAGTGTAGTTCTCATTTTGATCCTTGTGCGGTTTGATACCCAATTCAATTTGATCATCATTTAATTGCAAATGCATTTCAATTTAATCACTTTTATTTTATTTCGTCTAAATCTAAATGTTTCTATGCTGTAGGATTTCAATTATTAATACTATTACATGTGTTTGATTTTTGGTTTAGTAATCTATGTATATTTGTTTTGCTTAATTGTGATAAAATATATTTTAATTTTTAATTTGTTCTTAATTGAGATTTTTCTTTGAATTTTGAGTATATTATTTAATTACGTGTCAATATTATTTTAAAATATTAATTTATTATTATTTTATACACGGATAAAAAAAACTAATATAAATATAAATATAATTTTATTTCATATCACATTTAATTTGTTTTTCATGTTACCTCAAACAGCATTCTCCCCCACAAACTTCTAAACATGCTTCCGCATTAGTTGATTCAAGTGCTTCGGAAAATTCATTTAAATTCTTTTGGGTCCAAACGTAAAATGATATATCAGGTGGATTAGTTTGGGGTAAATATTTGTTCATACGCGGGTTAAAACAATCAATGCGTCCAAACACAACAGGTCAGAAATAGTGTTCAATGTATGTATATATTTTAATAATTCAGTACAATTCTTTAGTTTTCTCTGTCGCTCAAAATTTTAACAATTTCAGAGCTGATCTCTAGCTTGGCCGTTACCATAACACCCCTAATCTCTCTCTCTCGATCAGGTCATTTCAATTTCTTATTTTATTCTTTAATCCTTCACTCATTTTGCTGTTAACTCAAATGTATTATCTTATCTTCAGATCTGTTTTGTTCTTTGTAATATAAGTTCGATTTAGATCCATAGTTTCTAGACTGAAGATCTTATGACATGAACGCATTTTGGAATTTTTGAATTCTGGGTTGTATTGATTTGGATTAATTATTCTGCAAAATAAATTGGGTTCTTTGGAAAAGGTGATCTTTTTTATTGTTATGATTTCCGGGATTGATCTAGTTAGACTGAAGATCATGATGAAATTAACCCATTTTCTATTTTTTGTTTATGGGTTGTTTTGATTTGAATTTTATTATGCTCTAAAACAATTAAGTTCTTCTAATGATCTTTCTGTTGTTATGATTTTCGGGATTGATTACCTTTTGTGGGTATCTCTTGGATTTTTGTATCTTTCCCTGTGAATTTCTAGAAAAATTGTTTCATTTTTGTTGGGATTATAATTCCTTTCTAGAGAGTATCGTTTGTTGCATCTTCAACATTTCTATGAAGCCATACTGTGGATTTTGTTATTTAAGAGAGTTAAAAATTTCGACTTCTAATTCTTGAACATTATTGCTTTTGCTTAAAGAAAAAGCAATAGGCCTTAGTAACTTTTGATTTAGTTGAAATGCTCACAAATGTTATGGTATTCGATTGCTGTTGCGTGTAAAAAAGTTTGAGATTTACGTTAAAAAGACTTGGATAGTGTAGATATTGTTGATTAATATATATTTGATATGATTTTGGATATTGAGATTTGAAGATATAAAAGAGCTGTGAATTGGAGTTCGAAAGATGCCTGCACAGAAAATAGAGACAGGTCATGAGGATGCACTCCATGATGTTGCCATGGATTATTATGGAAAACGATTGGCAACTGCTTCATCTGATACTACCATTAAGATCATTGGCATAACTGGATCTAGTTCACAGCAACTTGCTGTTCTACATGGCCATAAAGGACCTGTTTGGGGGGTTGCTTGGGCACATCCCAAGTTTGGATCAATCCTTGCATCGTGTTCTTACGATGGCCAGGTGATAATCTGGAAGGAAAATAATCAAAACGAGTGGCTGCAGGCCCATGTTTTTAATGATCATAAGTCATCTGTGAACTCCATTGCATGGGCACCCCATGAGCTTGGCCTCTGTTTGGCCTGCGGGTCTTCTGATGGGAATATATCAGTCTTTACTGCTAGGGATGATGGTAGTTGGGATACCACCAGGATAGAGCAAGCTCACCCTGTTGGAGTAACCTCAGTCTCGTGGGCACCATCAACCGCACTCGGTGCTTTCATTGGATCTGGTCTACTGGATCCTGTTCAGAAGCTGGCCTCTGGTGGATGTGACAACATGGTCAAAGTATGGAGGCTGTATAATGGGAGTTGGAAGATGGACTACAGCCCTGCCCTCCAGATGCACACTGATTGGGTGCGGGATGTTGCTTGGGCACCCAACTTGGGGCTCCCAAAATCCACGATTGCAAGTGCTTCTCAGGATGGGAAAGTTATTATATGGACTTGCGGTAAAGAAGGGGAGCAATGGAAGGGTACGATTTTGAAGGATTTCAAGACCCCAGTTTGGAGGGTCTCATGGTCGCTGACTGGAAACTTATTGTCTGTTGCTGATGCCAATAACAATGTCACATTGTGGAAAGAAACGGTTGATGATGAGTGGCAAGAAGTGAATGCTATTGAGCCATGAAGTTCTTTTTGTTTATCCTCTTTTCTATTTTCTCTCTCTATTAATAATTTTTTTAGGTCCCCTCTGTTTCAAGTCCCTCGGTATTTTTGTTCGAATACTGGGACTTGCATTGGATAGTTATTGGGTTTTGTTGGAAATGCTGAGTTGAAAGAAAGAATAGATGATTAATCATATAACGTTTCCCTCCAATGAAATCTTATCCATTGTGGCATCATTTTTAACCGTATTAACTTCAAAATCATTACTTGCTGTACAAGTATGCTTTTGTTTATTGTGATATTTACACTTTAAGCATCCACAGCTGGACTTAAAATTGAAACTTATCTTAGATTAAACTTGGTCTTGGGTTGGGTTTCTTAATATAATGATCGTTTTCTTAGCTTAACTAAAATTGACGGTTCTGTGGGATAATATCTGAATTCAAATTAACTCTAAATTTATTTTATTTTTATAACGAATTCAAATGTTTTAGTTTCTTTTTTTAAATACTTTTTTTGTGAATGATAGATTTAGATGTTCAAATCCGAATCAATTTTAGATACTAAAATTGTTTATTTATTAAATTTCCCTTTGAATCCAAAACAAGAACGCCAATTCAAAATTTTCAGTTTTTATCAACCGTGAAGAAAGGGTACTTTTTCCTCTTTATCTATTTATGTTGGTTGATTGCTCAAAGACCTATATAAAATTTCAAGATTTAGATAAAAATATTACACCCAAACAATAAATTTGGACAAACTATTAAGCTTCGATTTTTAAATTTATAATGTACTAATTTTCATTTATTTTATGTTACTTATACGTATAAAAATTAAATTTACCATACTATATATAAATTATAAATATTAAAAATTATATATATATGAACTTGATAATGTTTAGAAATTTAATAAAAGAACAAATTTATAATGCTAGTAGAATATACATAATATTAATAAACCTAAGCAGGATTAGTTGTTTATAAATATATAGTAGAATTTAAGCAAAAGTACTTTCAAGAAAAAAGCTATTTACTTTCTAATTTTAAAACTTGCATAGTTACTTAATTCGATTTAAGATTCCATATTAATCAGGATATTTTAATCTTTTATCAAGGTGAAAATTGGAAACAGAAGCTATCAAAACTGAGGGGAAAGAAGACATGTTGGCCCGTCAATGAGAAACTTTGTTAACAAGTAACAATTGAAAAAGAATCCATTTTCTTCCCTTTTTACCCCACAAAATATCATGCAAAACCCTATCTACACAATAATGGCTGATATGAACTTTTACAAAATATGCTTACATTTCCTAACCATTCATCATCCTTCACTACTAGTATGACCAATTAGCATCAAACTATGAACATTCAAGAAACATGTTTCAGTTTTGAAGGCCTTTTCAAGGTTGGGTTAAAGCAAGGGCTGCTGCAAGAAAAGCATGAAGGTTAAGCCATCTTCGAAAATTCCAAGGAAAGAGTGAGTGGTTGTGAAATGTGAAGATATAAAGATTCAGGAGGTTTTTACCATTTATGCCGGTCTGAGAAAGAATACTGAATTACTGCGAAGCAGATAAAAATTTATGGAACCGTTGTACTCCTGCTTGATTATTGTATGAAGATCTGCATTGCGGTGACTTTCTTCTCCTACGGAAGAAGAAATCTTCGGTGTCCAACACATAAGAGATCTGCAACATAGTTCACAGATCATATATATGCAAGGACCCAATGTAAACATTTAGTACGTAAGCGATTTATTAGTGATACTCCAACCTCCATGGTATGCCAACTAGGCACCTCAAGTTAAAATGTGTAAACACTTCTATATACAATCTTAAAGAAAGCTAAAAAAATTAAACCAGATACTAATACCAGAAAGATACCTTGTATGAGTTGCAAGCTATCTTATTCTCTAAACCATTAACCAGTTCAACACCTTCCATGGCCATGCAAGTAGCAGCAAATTCATCTAGACTTGCATACTTTTTCTTGTTTCTGCAAATATCAGTAAAGAAGAGCAGATTAAACACCGGTTATTTAAAGCATAATCGAAATACTTTCTTTGTTACAATCATCTAATGTTAACACATGAGAGGCTAGTTGAGCCTAGCATTTACATGCCACATTTTATTTCAACACCAAATACATGTTAGAGAACCACGAAACCCATTGATACTAATGCTATCAGTACGAAACCTAATAATCTTAATGTTATAGTTGTTACCTCCTTAGCGTAATGCCATGTGGCTCATTTTTTCCAGGATAGACTGACAGAAAATCGTTGTGCAAAGAAGCAGAAAAATAAGGTTCCATTGCAACAGCAAATGCCTCAGGCTTTTCAATGACATTGTCCATCAGCTGAATAGACAACCGAGATGGCGAAGATGACTGCAAAAAGGAACCAAAGTAAGAACATTATATGCGTTAACATAAACATACACAGATAGAAAGGTAGTAGGGCATTCATGTGCCTTGTTTCCTTTCTTTTCAATTTTCTTTGGAAAGGGGTCGTAGTCAAGGGACATGCAAAACTTACAGATTTCAATCGGTATATATTATCCTCTTGAAGGAGGACACGTGCATTCTCATAATACACTGAATCCATTGTCTTCCTATGTTTCCGAGATTTTTCATAATCAAACAATTGAAGAAGCTTATTATCCATCTCATCTGCTGCAACAGCTTGAAGCTGTAACGAAAACTATAATTCAGACAGATGCAAGAGAAATGAGTAGAATATGGAGAAAGACCATCAAAGAAAGCAAACCTGCTTAACCAATTTATATATTAACTTGTCCAATGTAAATAACTCATATGACTGGTTTCCTATTATAGCTCGACATTCATCCTCAAACTTCGCATTGTCAGCAGATCCATCAAGCAGACGGTACAGTGCACTCGTAAATCTGTGCAGCACAAAGAGAGAATTTTCACATTAGCATGCATCAATGGTTCACATTGTTCGGCACTGAAATTGATATGTAAATCACCTGGCATAAAAATCTGAAGAACTAGCATCTTTTGAACTTTTACACTTTATTTCAGCAGCTGTTGAATTTGTTTTTGCTGACAGTATTCTTTCATACAGGATCTACACAGAAATCAAAAGATTGAAGAACACTTATTAAAATGTAAAAAGAAAAATTAGAAGAAATAGCTAACAAGCTTTAGAAAATTCTACATACTCGATGAAGTCGGAAAAGAATATAGAAATCATCATTTGCGTAGAAAACACAAGAACTGTTTCGATCTTCTTCAGGTAAAACTGCAGGTACATGCTTTGCAAGAGGCTTCACCGTAAAAAGAAAATGCTCTGAAAATGACGACATGCCATCTCCTCCCACATGTGCATCAGTCATCCCTTCAGCCTCACCTTCACTCTCAGCTTTGCCATCAACTTCATCGCGGCCCATCTCTTCCTCTTCTTCATGCTCTTCACGAGAGCATTCATCACCTGCAGATTCATTGCCTGATGCATTGTCACCAGCTTCAGAGGCATTTCCACTATCCTCATCATCAGCATCTGCATCATTTTCTCCCCCAGCATCTCCAGGATGCAACTCTTTCGCAGTTCCAGACCAGTACTGTCTGTTTTCAATACCATGCTTGGCCTTTGGCACAGCCTTTAGACCAGCATCACTGTAGGCAATAGAATAATCCTGAAAATCACCACTTGGTGATAATTCACCTTCTTCTTTTTCAATTTTGGATGGACCAGTAGATTCTTCGTGATATCTACTAGCAGAAAAGCCATCTGTTGGCTCTCCATTTACTAATAAAGCATGCTTTGTTACACGAGCACCCTGAAGAACCACGAAAATTTACATAAGTATATAAGAACCCCCTTGCTTTTTACCTCAACAAGTAGGAGATGAGGAGAATTAAGCAAGGAAAGGAAGGTCAAAAAATGCCAAATATTTTGACAGAACCAATTAGTTACGTAAGCTTAAGCCATGCTAACTGCTAATTAGAATACAGTAGCGGGTATGCATAAACCCATACCTCTGATGAATGTAGAAGATCAACATTAACTTCAGATTCATGACCCTTACCAGCAGCAACGCTAGTAGGTCTAGAAGCTGCTGCACCACAACATTGAAATTAAAACTAAGTATAGTCACATGGTTTTGGAAAGAAAGGTATAAAAAAGAGTATAAGTAATAATAGAAACACCTAGATCAATAAACAACAAAATCATGAGATTACAATGTTTCCTGAAGTACACACCTGAAGCCCCTTCAGTGTTGTTTCTGCTTTGATTATTTTCTGCTTCAATTGCAAGTATGTTAACTCCAGACCTTTTATCAGCTGTACATTTGATCTCTTTCTCTAGCTTTGAGTCATCCCTATAGACACAACCAGATGGTTCTTCTTCGGCTAAAGTTCCACCATTTGTCAAACCATTTCTGCAAGAATTAGGTAGCTCTGGTGAACTGTTCTCATCTCCGTCACTAGCACCCTTCTGTGGCTCAGAATTAACATTAGCATCAGCTCCAGGACTTCCATCACATTCAGCAATGCTTGACCCAGTGCAGTTTACAGTAGGATTCTGAGCTTTACCATCATCATCAGTACCCTCTTTGCCATTAGGTCGAGGAGGAACACTCAACATTGGCTCCAAGAATGTGGTCCAGAGCCTCATGACTTTATCCAACAGTTCTTTGGTTGAGCACATCTCTTCACATGAATACTCTATAAGTTTATAAAGGTCTTCATGGATGCCAACATCCAAATAGTCATATTCGAGGTGTGGAGCCAGGGGTTGTCTGTGACCAGCAATGCTCGCCATGAGAACATCATCCTCATTCTGGTTCTTCTCTTTCAACTCCTTGATTTCAGCCACTAAAGCTGCAATTACAAAGAAATATCAATTAGGCCACACAAGCAAAGAATTAAGGATGAAGAGAATAAATGAACACGATATTTTAGAACATATTTTTAAGAATCATCTTCAATCTTTCAACCAAATTTTACAACAAAGGAAAATACAGCATTTTGCATCTTAGGTATGAAAATTCCAGTATTCCACTTACATTTTGCACTCAGGTTCTTTGAATCCTGCTGCTTGAAATAGAAGCTGCGATGATCAAGTGATTTGTAATGGTTTTTCAAATAAATTTCAGCCCAAACCTTGTTAAAATCTAAACGGCACTTTGTCCACTCTTCTTGCTTCTGCTTCAGACGAGTTAAAATGACAGGTAATGCAAGAGCAGGATTTTTACGTAATATTTCCATTACATCAAGACCATGGTCACCGTATAAACGCTCAATGCACCTTAAATTTAGAACTGCAGTAAGTAGTCCAGATAAGGCCAAAAGTAAAAAAGAAGAAAAATGTTCACATAGCAGTGATTGAGACATAAACTGATAACCTAGTAACAGATACAAACCAGTAAAGTGGTCTTCTACGCGAACCGGAGAATCCACATTGATTTTATTTTCATTAATGCCATTCAGCAAGTCCTCAGCACGCTTGGCAGTTGAGCTCACAGATTCTAACAACATATCCAGCTCAAATCTAAGACCAACAAACAAAAGTCTATTATGCCTGGGAGTTAATATCTAGAATAATTTCCGAGGACAAAAAGAAACAGAAGAATGAATCAGTGCACATCAACTTTTTCTCCTGAAAACTCATTCTCCTTCACATGCAGTACATAAATTTGTAATAGAAATAATAAAATACACAAATCATGAAAGAGATAGATAAAATAACCACCATAGTACTGGGACAAATAGAGGACCAGTAAATTTTACCTATCATCCTCACATCTGAACAAACTCTCTTCATACTGATTTCTGCGCATGTGCTTAAAAGAATAATCCTCACTTCCAGACGTCACAGATACCCAATAATCATTCAGCACTTGAGCACCAAGCTCTGATCTCTGACTAGCTGAAGGTATTGGATACTGAGAGACAGAAAGACAAATAAATGCCAAAATCAGTGCCAAACCATGCATAAAAAAAAAATAAACAAAAGTTCATACATCGTCAGGTAGAAGCCGATAGCTTGGGGTACAACGTTGGCAGGTAGAAAGGTCAAGCTCCTGTATGGACTTTGCCATATACTTCTCCCTGCATCTCTCCCTTTCCTTAGCTCCCTCCAATTCACGTTTTTGCTCTCTATCTTTTTCCTCTAACTTCCATGGCCTGGATGCATGCCCATCACCACTAAGTGACTCTGCAATCAAGAGGTAAACATCATTGCAATTTACAGAATTTTATATTGAAAGAAAATAATTCACAGTTGCATTATATATGAGTGGATTATGCACGTATAAGGAAATAACGAAAACAACCTAGAAATTAAGAAAATGTATAACAAAATGACAAAGGAAATCAGTTACATACTTTTACTGATAACACCAGCAAGAAGCCCATCTGCAGGAGACATTTCAAATTAGAAACAGCCATACAGATCATATAAAAACAACTTAAAAACTTTAGCAGTTACCAGTATTCTCACAACGCTCCAAGAACTGATTGAACTCATTCATAAGATCTGGATGCTTGCCAAGTAAATCGGTCACCTGAAATAGGCAGAAGCAATCTATCTAATTAAGCTACCAAGGTAGAAGGTTAAACATGTGCATGATATTTCTACAAAGTAGACTGAACAATGAGTCAGAGATAACTGCTCGAGATGGTGTAAAACATACCAAATTTTGCAAATCATTTCTTTTGATTATTCCATTGCTGTAAATGTTAAGACACTTTAAGAATGCCTGATAGTCATCTGAGCTGCATAGCCTCTCCTTAACTCTCTCACAGAATATGAACCCCTGGTTGCACATGCCTGAGATTTGAATAGAAAAACCTAAATCTTAAAAGGATTCCTTGTGAAGGATAAGAAAACGTGCATTGACCCAAATCTAATTACACAAACAACGCAAAATATCAGAAAACCTCTAAAGACAGGCTGAAAAGGCTAGTTAACAATAATTTGGATAACAAACTCAAAATACTACCAAAAAGTTTTCCCTTGGGTTAAAAGACAGATGTCATTTCCCTATATTTTAATAATCCACCAGCAGAGCACATAAAAAATATATTAAGAGCCGAGTTCGCTAAAAACATCAAGGAGCAAACTCATGGTAGACTAGCTAGCCTAGTAATGCTTTTCCCAGCCATAGATCACTTCAAAATCAGAGGATACGTGCCCACACAGCTTCCTTACAGTAAAAATCATCGTTGAAAATTGCCACCATCATGATGTAACCATATCTCACATTTGCATTTATGCATAAATGAAACTTCAAGTTCATTCTCACCAGTAAATCGCAATAGTAATTGACAGGCTTTATTAGTAATATATAGAAAAAGAACAACAAAATTGTCACCTTAAAATAAACACCATAAAGAGAACTATATATCTATGATATGTTAGAAAAAATAAAAGTGATACCACGCATATTTTGAACAAATAAAAACAGTCAAAGGTTGAGGACTCACTTTTAAAAGTATCTCTATCATCATAAGAGGCAAATCCTTCAATCTTCCTTCCATATCTCTTTTTATCATGAATACGCTGCAAATTAAAATCCCTATTGTTGTCATGCTTGGGATCATCCAGATCACGAGTTCTCCTATCCCTATTTTCCTTTTCCAAACGCTTTCTCTGCTCCTTCTGCATTTTCATCATAGTTTTGTCATCGTCCAGTTCAGGTTGATCAACACTGATACCATGATCAGCATGGGAGGTAATAATCCTATCCCTTCGACGCTGAAAAAACAATTTGATCATTATTTCATATAATAAACAGATTAAAAATAGCAATTTACAAGAAAATCACTTTTAACAAACAAGAGAGAATAGTTACCTTGTCCATTTGTATCTGCCGCAAGGTGGCTGTAGCAGAGCTTCTCTCATTATAGCGCTGAGCTGAATTTTGACCATACGGAACTTGTTGCGTCAAAGGTGCTGCTGAAGGATCTGGTAAAAATCTTTTGAACTCCT
This sequence comes from Gossypium hirsutum, assembly GCF_007990345.1. Taxonomy (NCBI): domain Eukaryota; kingdom Viridiplantae; phylum Streptophyta; class Magnoliopsida; order Malvales; family Malvaceae; genus Gossypium; species Gossypium hirsutum. The sequence goes on along the minus strand of NC_053447.1, from coordinate 6,195,894 downwards.
CAAGCAGATCTGGGTGGTCCTCAAAAAGAGAAGCAACCTGAAACAATTTAAACATAAAAGTAATATTATCTGGGAGAGAGGAGAGGTTAAGATCCAGTAAGTATCAAAGAGCCAATGAACATGCATGACAACCAAGACAAGGCATATTACCTCACAATAGACCTCATTTATGTCCTTGTGCTCCTTCCGGTACATATTCAAGATATCAAGGAATGATTTATAAACACGCTCATCATTTTGAAAACGTTTCTGCATAGTAAAATGGATAAATTAGATATCTAAACACAGATATTGGTAAGGGACAAGGTCCTGGCACAATGGCTTCACCTTTATTTTATTTACAAAACTGATCGCTTCTTCAAATTGAACTGTCTTTTTTGCTGGAGCCTCATCTTCATCAAGGGTTATTTCATAACCCTTTGGCAGGAAGGTATTAAATCCATAAATCAAGTTGTTATGCCCTTTGAATAATTCTTTAACTCGGGCAATGACACCGGTTGTGTCAGTCCTGCAAAAGAAAAAAGATTTATTAAGCATTTAGTAGTTTAAAGCAACAATTCAACGTCCATTGGCAGAACTTGGCATTTCAAACACTGGATACCTTTGAGCCTTGAAATCCTTCATGACTTCAAGGAACATGTCATACTTCTCTTTTTGATCCTGAAACATCTCCCTCACTTCCTTTAGATATGTTAAGGCATCATTGGTAGTCAGTTTCTGTGATATACCTCCTCCTACACCTGCCCCTCCTATTCCTCCACCTCCCCCTCCTCCCCTCCACCTTCACCCCCACCACCACCTCCTCCACCTTCACCCCCACCTCCACTCGGCATTTGGTTTTGCCCATGGCTTCATGGTTAGAAATAAATAAAAGAAAGACAAAATCAGAACCACGGCCATTTAACCAACACCAATCAAAAGCTTATACTAAACCTAATATACTTTCAACAGATGATTACTCTTAAAAAGTGCCAACAATTCCATTCAATTAGAAGTGAATTTACTAGATACCGCAAAACCAAGTGGTAAATCCTACTTAAAGTAATGACCCCATAATCACAAAAAAAAAAAGAAAAAAAGAAAAAAAAAACCCACATGATTCAGCCAAAAAATGACAAATCAAAAACATAAACAACAAATCACTCAATCCAAGTTATAAACAACAATTCATGATAAACCTCATCAAGCACAACCATTAAAGCTGACAACAATAACCGACCAGTAATCAGAACAAAAACAACCAATAATACCAAAAAGAAAAAAGGCAAACTTTCATATAAGAACAAAACCAGCCATACAAACCCTCAAGGGAAAAAAAAGAAAAAAAAACTTACGATTCAGGCCTTGAAGAACCAAATGGACGTTTAAAATGCGAACCAGAATATAAATCATCTTTTACTCGCTTCATCCTCTAAACCAAACAAAAAACAAAAACAAAGTGAATTGTTATTTTATAACAGGATTAATCTATGAAGAAATAAAAAGAAACCCATTTTAAGAACTGGGTTAAAGAAACTTACTTCCTCTGTAACAGATCTTACAGAAAAAATAAAAAGACAGAAATACAATCCAGTAGCTTTTTCTTATGATCCTTTTTATGTTTCTCTTTCTTTTTCTTTTTCTTTTTTTTTTTTCTAATCTTCGGTTGTGTGAAGAGAAGGAATTGGAAAAGCAGAATATATGCGAAGGAAAAGAGAGAAAAAGAGAAAACCTTTGGTACGTGATAGAAAGAAAGAGAGAGAGTCAAAATCCGAATGACAAAAATAAAAATAAATTTGTTTTTCAAAAACTGGTGCAGAGAATAGAAGGAGATTGCATGTTAGAGTTTATTTACAAACTCCTTTTGCCTCTCATCGTATTTATATTCATATGAGATAAGCTATGCATCCTTAAACAAGCGATATATTTACTGAGATTTTAAATTTATTTATATTTTAATTTACAGTATATAAAACCTAATAAATAAATAAAAGAAAACGAATTATTTAAATTATTTTATAAGTTTAATATTTAGTAAAATTATTCAAAATTCTATCAAATCCTTGAATTTGTTCTTATGGTACAACTTTTTATATAATGAATGTACTTTGCGATGGTTGTCTTTTTGTTCTTTCTTTTAATTGCTTCTTTGCAGTTCTTCCCAATAGAAATATCAATGGTGCATATATTTTATAAATATAATAAAAATCTTTTATATATAGATCAAATCTATCATGTTAATCCTAGTACTATGGTTTTATCTGTGTTGTATTTTCACCCACAGAAATACTAATTTTAGTTTCCTAACTGATTTTGGTGAATTAGGGTTTGGGAGAGGCTGATTTGGTTGCCACCTAAGACTTCTCTTTCGCTTTTATGTAATTTGTTATTCTTTTTAATTATTGTTTTTATCTTGGTGTTCCCAAATAGTACTTGTTCCGTTCAACAGATTTTGGGAGAAATTTTTCCCCTTATTTTTCAAACTATTACTTTATTTCTTAAAATATTTCATATTTTCTTCCATAATTTTTTATATATATGGTAGATATTTATTTATTTATTTGATAAAGAAGAAGGAAAGCAACATAGAGTTTACTAATTTATCATTATTATGTGCTTTTTTTTTTAACAATTTCATTTTAGGTTATGATTATATTTGTTTTTTTTTTGACACATTGGTTAAAACTATCCATAACCCCTCCCTAATCCATAAATAGGAGGATAATGCGCTTCAGCGCACTCGAACTCACGTTCTCCTGCATTGATAATAATATTCATACCAATCGAACTAAAATTAAATTGCCATGACTCAATCAATTATTTATTTTAACGAATTTGATAGCTTTTATTATGAAAGTAAAAGTAAAATAAAAAATTTCACATCCAAAAAAAGTGTCCCGTATATACACATATCTATATTAAAACTTGCAATATCCTTTGAATGATACATTTTGAATAGAATTACACACTAACATTCATAATGGAATTATTTATCTCTTAGAAGGAAAAAAAAACATTTTTTTTAACTAGGTTTATATTATATTTGCATAAAAAAATAAAATTATCCAAAATTTCAAGTTGAACCAAAATGTAAAATTAGATATTAATTTATTTTTTTACAACCTTAACATTATTGAGAATATAAGATTAATTGCTATAGAACATGTTTAAATTGTTTGATAACCATATTACCGAAAATCATCGAGAATACAAAATTCTACTACCCAAATGCCCCTGATGATAGAACAAGCCCATTCAAACTTAAATTCATACTCTTCAAATATATCTTTTTATTTTAATATTTTTTTATTTAGTTTCTCTCTTGGATGAATAATATGATTATCTACAAGCATTCAGTATCTCGGCTCTATTTAGTAATCGGCTGATTGTTGATTGCAGTGACTGGTTTGATCAACTGATTCTATTAACGGTACATTTAAAAGTGTTTGATAAAATTTAGCTGAAAGCTGATACGTGTAAAATGATGAATAATGGCATAACACATTTTATTGTTATGTATTTATTTGTTTATAATATTTTAATTTTTATTAGGTGAAATTATTGAAATAAACCCGTATTATCAATGAATTAAAACATCCCTTATGAAAATTAATTAGTGAATGTTTTTGAATATTTAAATAAACAAATTTATTAAGTTCTTATTTGTAAATATTAACATTGTGGAAAATGATAAATATTAATAGCATATCAATATAATTGTAAACTATATTCTTAGTGGTAATTATGTCATGTTCTTAGTATGTAAATTAGTGATAATTATGTCATACTCAAAATAAAATTGTCAAGTAGCATATTTCAATTAATGTAAACTTGTATAAGAAATCATTTTGTACAAATAAATTGAAAATGAATTAAGAGTACATAAATATTCATGGATGAATGGGCTCGATTGAAAATTTCTCGTGGCAATGTTGAATTTTATAGATTCACAGTGGAGTTTTTTTTTTTAGATTTACTTTGGACATTGGAGGTAAAAATGAAAACAGGTGAATGAAGGCTATTGATATCTTGGTATACCTGTTTGGTTTGAGAGCATGTGACAAAAGAAGTATTTTTTTGAGCAAGTATAGTCAGATATGTCATTTCACATATCTCACTCCTAAACAACTGTTGAAAAAGTTGCTCATCCCAACGTTTTTTTGTTTCGAAGGTCTTAGTTCAACAAACTCTTATAAATCCTCATTCAACAAACGCTACAATTAAAGGGTTTAATTACCTAATCCTCCGTCTGTGCTCAAATCAATTAAAAAATGTAAAAATTTCGTTTATCAAACACCATATCAAAGAGAAGTTGATGATGAAAGTGGTTCTTGAAAATGGATTTAGGATTTGAGAAACTTCAAATTGCATTCAATTGCACGTTTATGAAGCACACACAATTAAATTGATCTGAAATTTTTGTTAGGTTTTTTTTTTTTTTTTAACTGAGAGATAGCTCAATTTAACAAATTGGAGAGAGAAGGAAAGAGAAAATAAGCGTTAGGCTTTTATTTTTCTTATTATACTCTTTTATACTTTTCAAACAATGGATGCTTCCTTAAATTATTGGAGAATTATTAGAAAATAAATTACATTGAAAATTTAACTTTTTTTTAATAAAAAATTTGCTCTCAGGATATGTAAAAAAATTGAAAAAAAAGTTAAAATATAATATTTTTAAAATAATTTACAAAATACAATTACAAGTACAATTTATATACCATCAACTAAAATTATAAAACTTAAACATGGAATTTGATAAAGAAAAACTTCCATATAACATTTGGTTATGAATACTCAAATCTTCACTTTAATCTTATTTATATAAAATTTTATATTGTCTTTGTCTTTTCTTGAATTGTATAGCGTGAACAATACCATATTACCATGGGCGAATCCAAGCTCCAAGGGGCTTTGGACCCCATTGAATGAAATAGTTATATTCTGGTTTTGGACCTTCATAAAGATTAACAATTCAATTTAATCCTCTTAATATAAAATTTTCGTCTGCGATGTTTACTAATTTATATACTTCGTTCATTCGAGATATTTTTCAAATCTTGCTATAGATGAGCTCAAACTATATTGCACTGGGCACTGGGCACTGGGCACTGGGCAGGGAAATAAACATGCAAACTGATAAATCGAAAGTCCTGCCCAAAATAATAATAAATTTAACTTAATTATTCGATTTCATCAAATTTTATGATGAAGTGAAGTGAATTACTTATACGTAATATTCTAAATTAAGTTTATCAAAATAATACACATCTCCGACTCAATTGCTCTCAGCTATTTAAAATTAAAAGATTAATTCCTATTAGACCTTAATTTAAAGCTTTTAAATATTTGGTACAATACATGCAAATTGCGGGTGAAATTTTTAGAATGTTAGCAAAGATCAAGGACTTGAGATTGTAAATGTCCAGATTTGAGTATCAACATACGTTAATGGCATTTCCCTTCCTATTTATTATGGATTTTAACATCTGTCTGAGATTGTAATTCATCTTGTATTTTTAGATCTGAATTTTTTTAATAGTTAATTTTTTTTAATTTATACAAAATTTGACGCCCATGATCTACATAAATAAAGTATAAAATATAATGTTTATATTATTAAAATATTAATTATATAAAAAATTACAAAAGGATATAAATTTTATATTGATATAAATAGATCTTTCCTTTATATAAATTTTCTAAAAATAATTTTTTGAAGGAGAAAAACTCACTAAAAATGAAATATCTTAAACCAACTCATGGGCTGGGCTACCCATTCGGCGTGTATGAATCAGGTCTTGAACATAGAATTTGTGAGTTCAAGCCTTCTTAGATTGGCTCAATAATAAAAATGTTTTTATATTAACAAAATATAATTATAAAAATTGTTGAAAATTAGAGTGTTTTAAATTAATCTCGTATAAAAGGTGTATAAAATTAAAAACATTTTTAAAATAATATAATTTATTTTATAAAATAATAATATTTTAGTTATTATTTAATTATGTTGATATCTAATTGACTTATGATACTAGCGAATACGGCACTCATTTAAGCACAATAAAATTTATATAAAACAAATATAAATTTTATAAATATAAAAAAGTTAAATGCGATTATATACATTTTAAAAATACACCCATGTACCGTGAATTGAAATTAAAAGATAAATAAACAATGGGTTTCAATGGATATTTTGAAAACCCCCCAAAAAAAATATCCAACTTTATCACATGAAATCCACTGTTGTTTTTGTGATCTAAGTCAAATAAAACTCTGGGTTTTTTTTTTTGTGTGTGTGATAAACCATGAAGGGATCTTTTTCCAGGAGGTTAAAGATCTTAAGCTTTGTTTTATCATGGATGTTTTTGCTAGCCCTTGTTTTCCCAGCTACGGCGCAAGATGATTTGAAGTGCCTGGAAGGTGTCAAGAATTCTCTGAAAGACCCAGATGGGAGGTTGAGTTCATGGACTTTCAACAACAATTCTGTTGGTTTTGTATGCAAATTTGTCGGCGTTCAATGTTGGAATGAACAAGAAAACCGCCTGTTAGGTCTCGAACTTCGAGACATGAAACTGTCGGGAGAGTTACCTCAATCTTTAGAGTACTGTCGGAGTTTGCAGACCTTAGATCTGTCCGCTAACAAGCTTTCTGGTACGATCCCTCCACAGATATGTTCTTGGTTGCCTTATTTAGTAACCCTTGATTTGTCTAGCAATGATCTGCATGGTTCGGTCCCACATGAGTTATCAAATTGTGCTTATCTGAACAATCTGATACTGTCAAACAATAGGCTTTCAGGTTCAATTCCATACCAATTATCAGGTTTGGATAGGCTGAAAAGGTTTTCTGTAGCAAATAATGATCTCTCGGGTGCTATTCCTTCATCTTTTGAGAATCGTGATAAGGCAGATTTTTCTGGGAACAGTGGTCTTTGTGGGGATCCTCTTGGAAAGTGTGGGGGTTTGAGTAAGAGGAATTTAGCCATTATAATTGCTGCAGGTGTTTTTGGCGCTGCTGCTTCAATGTTGTTGGGATTTGGGGTTTGGTGGTGGTTCCATTTGAGAGGGGCAGGGATGGGGAAGAAAGGGTTTATTGAAAGGGGAGATGACAGTAGTTGGGCTGAGAGGCTGAGGGCTCATAAATTGACTCAAGTTTCATTGTTCCAGAAGCCACTTGTGAAGCTTAAATTGGCTGATCTAATGGCTGCAACAAACAATTTCAGTCCAGAGAGTATCATAGTTTCCACTAGGACTGGAACTACCTATAAGGCAATGCTTCCTGATGGATCAGCCCTTGCAATCAAGAGGCTGACGACTTGCAAGCTCAGCGAGAGGCAGTTTCGGTGGGAGATGAATAGATTGGGCCAACTTAGGCATCCAAATTTGACACCCCTTTTGGGATTTTGTGTTGTGGAGGAGGAGAAATTACTCGTTTATAAGCACATGTCAAATGGGACGCTATATTCCTTGCTACATGAGAATACTGCCACTATAGATTGGTCGATTAGGTTTCAAATAGCTTTGGGTGCAGCCAGAGGTCTAGCTTGGCTGCACCATGGGTGCCAGCCTCCAATTCTGCAGCAGAACATATGTTCCAATGTGATTCTCATGGATGAGGACTTTGATGCTAGGATAATGGACTTTGGATTGGCAAGCCTTATGACTTCTTCAGATGTTTATGAAACTAGCTTTGCCAAAAGGGATATAGGTGAATTCGGTTACATAGCTCCAGAGAGTTCAAGCACAACGGTTGCTTCGATGAAATCCGATGTGTACGGATTCGGTGTCGTGCTTCTCGAATTGGTAACCAGACAAAAACCCCTAGAAGTTAATGCAGGTGAAGAAGGATTCAAAGGTGGTTTGGTGGATTGGGTAAACCATCTCTCAAACACAGGGAGAATCAAAGATGCCATTGACAAAGATCTGTATGGGAAGGGGCATGATGAACAAATTGTGCAGGTCCTCAAAATTGGATGCAACTGTGTGGTTGCTCATCCAAAGAAGAGATGGTCCATGTTCAAGGTTTCTCAGTCATTGCGAACCATGGCTGAGGAAAATGGTTTATCAGAAGAGTTTGATGATTTCCCTCTGATTTTCACAGACCAAGATGATGAATCAATATAGATTGGGAGTAATGTTAATTGCTTTTTATTTATGTCAGTTATAAATAGTTGTATAATATCAATAAAAATGTTAAACAACCGTAGGTTCTTAGATCTTGAAAAGATCTATTTATTTTGCACCTTGCCTTTTTTTTTTTCTTCTAATGAAATTAATGCTGATTGCTTGAACATATTATTCATATATTTATGCTTGGCCTGTTGTTTTGTTTTGTACATCTTCTCTTTGGAGACTGATGGTGATATAAGTAGATTAATATACTTTGGACACTTGTGTTGCTCGGGATCGGGTTAGTGACGGGTAAGTGATTGGATATATTTATGAATAGTTATTTTATTCATAATTAAAAAAAAAGCTTTAATTCAAAAAAATCCTAACTCGATTAACATCTGTATTGTTAACGTGGATTCGAGTGCATAGAACCATTAAATATGATAAAGTTGAAATATGATGTTTTAGGTTTAAATAGTATATATCTTTTTAGATTGTATATAAAAATATAAAAATATTTTTAAAATAATATATGTTATTTTGTAAAAGTAACTGCTTTTTATAATTTCATCGCTGAGTTGAAAATCAATTGACATGTGAAACAAATTTAAAAATTTACATATAATACTAGATTATGACACATCTAAAAATAAATTATCTAATAATTATATTTATTAAAAATTTATATAAAAAATATTCACCAAATTTTTTTATGAATATAAAAAATTATATTTATTATGTCATATATTTGAATATAAGTATAATTGAAATTTTATTGATTTTATATAAAAATAAAAAAAAATACCCTACTTTATATTATATATATAAAGATATTTAGCAATTAATCAAATTTCAAAAAGACTTTCTAAAATATCTTAACAGAAATTAAAATTGTCTGAAAAGTAATTTGATTGATAAACAAATAGGATATATTTTTGGGTGTTTTCCGCTGATGTGGGATATGGAAGGCACGTTCGTCGAATTTATCTTTGAAAAATTAGACAAACATATTACATATTTTATTTGAATAAATGGTCATTCTATATAATATTTTTAAAAGAAAAAAAGCATACTGAATTCAATTTTAAATAGTTGATTATTTTAATGAAATTAAAAGTAAAAAAGAGAAAACCAATATCTCTTTTGGCTCTAGACGCTATCCATTTAGGTTGCCTACCATCACGTGTCACATACCACCACCGTCCGATCAGCTAATCGACAGTGCATACGGTTCACGTGGGCCCCCAGACCCATTGTAGACTTTTCAAAGCTCAAGTCTTCGGCCGAGTTCGAAGCTGTCGCTTAAGACTTGAAACAGTAAAGTAATTAATACTCTCTGCTATTGTTTTGGAATTTTCACTCGAGACTAATGCTATTAAGCTAACAGTCAAAAACTGAAGCCCATCGTTTGGAATATAAAAAGTTACCATCTTTATGTAGTTTTTCTTTTGTGAACTTCACATAAAGAAAAAGAAGAAAAAATGGGTAGTTGTGTTTCAAAGCAAGGAAGCTTTGGGGGATTGTCAAAGAAGAAGAAAAGGAGGATTCTGTGCAGAAGAAAGACCATTAAAAGGAGGGTTTCTTCTCGCAAGCGTGAAAGTGGGGAATTTGCTGCTGGTTCTAAGGATTTTTCTCGTGCTAGTTCTACCGTCCAAGGTTAATTGTTTTTCTTGATTACCCTTTTTTTTTCTTTTTCTGTTTTTGCTTCGAGTTGTTGAACCTTGTTGTTTGGTTTTTGATTTCTTGGATTGATTGAGGGAAAAAAAAGCGATTTTTTTATTTAGGTTTTTTATTGAATCATAAATGAATGATGATTTTAGTCTTGGAATTGTATGATCTTAATGGAGAGGGGGCATGGAAAAGTTGAGTTCATATTATAGGGTTATTCTGGGCTTCGAGTTTTAAAGTTGATTGATGCATTTTTTTTATTTGTATTTTACTGGCTTTCATGAATTTGATCTTGATTTTTGGTTTGGTTGCTAGTGACAGGAAGTGCAGACTTGGCATGGCGTGATTGCTTTTCAGTATTTGAATCTGAATTGGATGAAGATTTTTATAGCCTTCATGATGGTATGTGTTTATATTATGATCAATTGAATCTCTCTTTCTTTTTCTTTTGGTGAAAGAATTAAGCTTGATAATGATTTAAATTCATAAGCTCATTGCGTGTTGTTTGCAGAGGTAGTATCTGTGACCGGCTCTGAAAATGCATCTGCATTGAGTGTATCGTCTCCTAGAGATTCGAGTCTAATTAACAATGTTAATTCTCAATCGAGGGCGAATGATAATCAGACTGAGGGGAGTGCTGTGTTTGTGGATGATATTTCTAGTGAAAGTATTCGTGGGAATGAAAAGCAAGCTGCGCATCATGTCGAACTTCTTCCAAATACTTGCTTGCCTTGTCTTCATTCGACTGCCCCTTCACTTGAGAGAAAAAGATCGTTTAACCCAAGTACTCTTAGTTCAAAGAAGAAAGCACCTCTGAAACTATCCTTTAAATGGAGGGACGGACATGCCAATCCGACATTAGGTGAATGCTATGCTACCAGTTTTTTTTCCTTATCATCCTTGAATATCTTCTTTATTTGTCATATATTTACATGTGCATGGTCTTATTTCATCTTAGTTTCTCCGAAGGTGGGTTTCCAAAGACCGGTAGCTGGTACCTCAGTCCCACACTGTCCGAAAGAGAAAAGCATGCCTGATTGTTGGTCTCCTCTCGAGCCAAAATCTTTCAAGGTCCGTGGCCAGAACTACTTTAAGTGAGAGGGCTTTTTCTTAATTGGTTCAACTTTTCTTCATAAATGTACTTGCAACTTGCCAGCTTAACTGATTTCAATGATGCTTTCTGTTGACTCTCTTGGAAGGGACAAAAAGAAGGAATTTGCTTCAAACTCTGCAGCATTTCATCCCTTTGGAGTTGACCTCTTCTTATCTCCACGCAAAATTGATCACATTGCTCGTTTTGTGGAACTTCCGGTTTTTAATTTATCTGAAGAAATCCCTGCTATTCTTGTTGTAAATATTCAGGTGCATATACCTTTTTCATCTCTTCCTTCTTTTTCTCGTAGAATTCACTCCATATTGTTATCCGCATGTTTTCTAAGACCTTACAATAGATGTTGATGTGAAATATTTTCTCCCAAGCTTTAGATCGAGTTGTTATTTTCCAATTGTAACTTACATTCTTTGCTTGAAACTGAAATATGGACATAAGCATGCTCAATGTGTTTATAGGTTCAAATCTCTTTGTGTTGTCATTGAACCTTTTTTAATAAAGACATTTTCTTTCGGCCTGCAGATTCCGTTGTACCCTATTACAATCTTTCAAAGTGAAAACGATGGAGAAGGAATGAATTTGGTGTTGTACTTTAAACTATCAGAAAGTTACTCAAAAGAGCTCCCACTTCAGTTCCGAGAAAATATTATAGTAAGATAAACACATCTATTGCTTTCTGCTTCTATGTTAAACATTTAATTATCAGAAGTCCCTTGTTTTGGGCATCCCTTTGTTGTTTATCTTAATTCATTAACATTTCTCATTCATTCTTTTACCGTCAGCGGTTTATCAATGATGAGGTAGAGCGAGTTAAAGGATTCCCCGTAGATACTATTGCACCTTTTAGGGAAAGACTGAAAATGATTGGTCGAGTGGCAAATGTTATGGATCTTCATTTAAGCACAGCTGAGAAGAAGCTTATGAATGCTTATAATGAAAAGCCGGTTCTCTCGCGACCTCAGCATGAATTTTACTTGGTATCTTCGTTTTTTCCCTCATTATCTTTCTATTGGATTATTTAGTTTTAATTAATTTATGACCTAACTATGCATATGATTCTGATGGATTAAAACTCTTTCAGGGCGAGAACTACTTTGAGATTGATTTAGATTTGCATAGATTTAGCTACATATCTAGAAAAGGTTTCGAGGCGTTTCAGGACAGATATAAGTTGTGTATACTGGATTTTGGCTTGACAATTCAGGTAAAATTTTTAATTACTTAGGCTGCTTTCAACGTTTTGAGATTTCAATCGGACATGCATATGATGTAATTGCAACACTTCTGAACAGGGAAATAAACCCGAAGATTTACCGGAGAACATGCTATGCTGCATACGATTGAATCAAATCAACCACATTAATTATGGTCAACTGCAGTTATAGGCAAGAACTCTTCTTTTTACTAGGGCAAATGCTTGAATGCTGTTTTCACCATCAACCCAAAGTTGATCAGCAATACAAATAGTTTCTTTATTATTTCTTTTAAAGCCTTCCTTCCTCATTCCATTACAACCTAGATTTCGTCTTGATTTTCAGTTTACAAATAAAAAATCTTACAAGTTGTATCATCCCATTTTTACAATCAGTGTTAAACTTCCATTTTTTTTTTCTTTTTGGTGTATAAATATTCAGATATAAAGTTCTGATCAAGGTGGAAAGAAAAAGGAATAAAAGGAAAGACCATATGCTATGCATATTTATTCATCCATGGCTCTTGATTGTTGTTTCAATCGATGTTTTCCTTTCTTCATTTAACCAATATTGCAAAAGATATATTGGCATTGAAATTCTTAAGTGCTAATTCTTTCTATTAAGATCATCAATATGATTGTTGGTCTATATCATTCATGGTGGGGCAAAGCATTTGGAAGCATGATCAACAACATTTGTTTGTTTTAGAGCAGAATGTTGTGAGATGTTCAATTACAGTTACTTAACAATCACAATTCAGTACCAAGTACTTCTTGAACAATGCTTTCATGGTTCGGTTTGATGTTTTTGTTGGAGAACACCTTGATCCAAAACTGTATCAAAGCAATGCTTTTGATGGCTCATGCATCTGGAAACACAACAGCATTTTCTGTTTCCGTAACAGATTAGTTTAGGCTGATCAAATGAACTGATTGCACAAATCATGCAGCAATTTGTGAGTAATTCCTTTTTTGTAAATACCAAACATTCATTCTCTCCTCAGCTGCTGCTGCACTAGGCAGTCGTGTGCTGGATGCCACCTTGTAAGAGGGATTAAATGAACCAACTATATTAACCACATACTAGTATAAATCATTCCTGTTTAATCTGGATGGTAAGTTGTTTTCACCAGCTAATCCAGATGATAGTAGAGATGATATATAATCACCAATAACCATCCTCGATATAATATATGAAACTTCACTGATTCAAGTCCTCAAAAATGTGTGTGCATCGAGCATAACTCAAAAATGTGTCTGTATATACAGCTATTAAAAGCTTCAACCATTGATCTTTGGGAAACAGCCAGGGAAACAACTTTTTACGAGGAGCATACCTTACAACTTTTCCTACAATATCCGTAATAGTCTTCGGAACCAATCATGTAACTAGGGTTCTTTTCACACTCACCCGCTGAAGCCCAGGTAGCACAATTCTCGTTCTCATCAACACAATCTCTATTTACAGACTGCCTCTTTGCCGTATCGAATGACCTGACATGGATCCATTTTGTTGCAGACCATTTCTCACCCTTTATCACTGGGCAACTTCCATGCAAACTGTCGGAATCAGTTGTTGCATCAAGATGAAGACTGAAGAATAGTAATGCATCACCTTTTCTGGGTTTCACTGCAAGGACGAACAGTAAAATTTTGTGATGATTATATGGTTGGATTTCTAAGGTGGTAATTTTATCCGAGAACAATTAAATAAGAAGCTATGAACATATACAGCAGGCTCATAGTAATATCTGCAGAATTAATTGGAATACAGATCACAAGCCAATCATACAAACAAAAGTGGCAAACTTAATTTCACTTGTTCATTAAAGTGAGATTTTATCAGCTAGAATCAAATGAAAATTCTTCCAACAGATCGGTATGATCTAGCATATTAATATCCGAGAAAAGTAAAAACACAACACGGTAAGCATTTCACAAAATCTCCAATGGAAATCGTAGTATTACCTGCATATCCATTTTTTGCACAATCTGACCAGCTATCATCCTTTGGCTGAGAAAGTTTTCCCTGCAGAAGGCAGACTAGTAAGTGATGAACAAAATAAAATGGAAATGTAAGCATTTAACAATGATAGAATAGGAAGAGAGCAAACATAAATAAGGGGGGGGGGAATTCACAGTCAAATGCTTACCTCTGCATTTGGAAACACAGTTTCCCCACCACTCTCAACATCAGACAAATACATCAGTACAGTGGCTATACGGTGACCGCCCAGCTCTTGATTAGCCTTGTCATGAAAATAATCGAAATGTGGCTCATACTTTTGACCATTCTCGTAATGTAGTATTTGCATGGACTCCCCATTCTCTGGTTGGTGTGCCATATTAAAATAAGATGAGAAAACACCATTCAACGTAGATTAAGAAATTATAGGGTAACAACAAGCAAGAAATGATATATACCTACTGGAAGGAAGGTCCATGCAGCAATCCTAGCTTCGATATCAGCAACTACTTCATCCTTCACATGAGAAATAAAGGACACCACATAAGCATTTGAACTTCAAGAATCAGCATATACAATGCTTTCCAAACACGGTCCACAAAAATAAACAATCTGAGTCATCACAATTAGTATTGAGTAAACGATCTCTAAACTTAATGAAACAAGTAACTAATACTAAGCAGTACACATTTGGACCTGAACTCCAGTGAAGAAAAAGGTGCAAACTGAAGAAGGATTAAAGCAGTAACACATTCCCCAGTGAGCAACAAGACACCAGAGGAAGAAATAAGAAGTAAATCAGTTATCAGGAGTCCTACTCGAGATCTCTGATACAGCATTAAGGGAAAGTAATTATCCCAAAAGCTTAAGCCAATACCAAAGAGCACAACTATCATCTTTAACTTTCAATGCATTCAGTGAGGAAACGGATTCTTTAGGTAAAGAGCTTGCCCTAGATTAAGTGTGAATGAAACATTAGGGGAAAGGAGTAAAAGACACCTAAAACATCATCTGTAATAAACTACCATCCAAAATTTGGTTATTTATGAAGAATAAGTGAACTGCCTTCACCGCTGTAATATTTCTATCTTCCATTAACAGAATTCCAGCTAATTTCACAGATTTAAATTAAAAAAAGGGGCAATTTAATTATATACCTGAGCTTTCTGAAGAAACATGCCAGAGCTGGTTCGAACTTCACTCTCAATGCTATCACCCGATTCATTATCCGCCACCATTGACTTCTCTAATTTATCCTTAGCCTGAAATTCACACATTTTAACAAAAAAAAGGGGAGGGGGTTAACATCACAAATCCAAATTAATCAACAAATTAGTTTAAAAAAATGTTGCTTACCAGAGTAATAAGGTGATCGCATTCCTCACTTGATAAAAATCCTTTGTAAAGGAAAGCCCTGAAAATAAAAAATAAAAAAACATAAAGTTCACAATTTTGAGTAAATTAAACAGAAAAAAGCTATAAAATGCAAAAAAGAAGAAGAGAGAAATTAAAGTGACCTAGGGTGCCATGAGAGTTGAGTAACACGAGTGGGATCAAATGGAACCGAAGAAGTTCCTCTCTTCATTTCAAGCACCGATCCATTGATCTCAGCTGAAACCAAACAGAGATGAAGCAAAATAAGAAGCAAGAATCCTATAAAATACCAATGATCCATTAAAAGGGCAAAAAAAATCCTTTATTTGGATCCAATCGGTAATAGAATAAAAGAGATGACAGGTCTTCGAAGACTTTTGCCTTGGAGTTTGGTGGGTTGTGTACTGTTTTTTAGTCGAAATGTCAAAAAGCGAAAATGGAACATGTGTCCAGTAGAGGAACTATAAAACCAAAAACGATGCGTTTAGCCCTTTTCTAGCCAATATAAATGCAAGCACACAATTGCAACTGTCATCTCCACCTTCATTTTAAAATTTTAATTTATATCATTCTTTCATTATTAAAATTATGACTCGTCAAATCTTATGTAGCTAAAATTAAAATAAAAAATTAATAAATAAAATAATATTACATTATTTTTAAAAGTAAAAACTAAACATAAAGTAAAACTGAAAAAAAAAGTGTGAATATAAAAACTTGAAAAACCTCATAACTAAGATTTTTACATCATCTATTTTTGCAATATTTTTTTTAAAATTATGTTACATAAGATTAAATATATCATTTAATAGTCGATTTTAATAACTAAATAATCTAATTAATATAGTTTAAAAATGTGATGATTTAAGTTTGATTGGAGTATAGTTGAATTGTGTTATTTGTATCCAAACAAACTTTTCTTTAATAACCTTGAATTTCTCACCCAATTACCATATATATTAAGTATTATTTTTTAATCATCAATATACACCAAACTGTCCAACTATTATTATTTGAAGGTGATGATTTAGGTATACAACAATTTATAGGACAAAATATATCTCATTGTTCAGCCAAAAAACACCCTAAGCTACGAAACTAAAGGACAAAATAGCGTGAACAAATTATAGTTTCTAGCAGCCCATGACCTTACTAGGAGAAAGCTTTGGTTTTTCAACCACAGTGCCATCATTTCCAGCCAAAGCCCTGTACTTATCTTTTCTGGTAAAACTTGTACATTCATATGATAAGCTTGCAGCAACAATTCTTTGAATATAATTGGCAACTTCATGGCTTGATTTCCCACCACTACAAGTTAAAGCATATGGCACCTTGTTCAAGAATGTTACTTCATAAGTTGGGCTAGGGTTCATGAAGAAGTAAAATGGGTCCATCCCTTTCCACCCCCTAGCTGTTGTTCCATGGAACATGCTCATTCGGTTCGCCATTGCGATCGGAACAAGTTCGTCGGTTAACTCCGCAAATAAAGCCGAAAACCTTAGTAAAAACGGTTCCCTACATGTTGTTCCTTCGGGGCAAATAACTAGGTCGCCTTCTTGTAATAGCTTTTTAATCATGGAAGCATCCGTGGCGCGATCACGGCTGAGACGGACGGTCTTAATAGGTGAGATGATTTCAGATAATCTCGATACGGAGTATGTCACGGCGGGTATCGGACGGCCTACAGCTGTGGACAGGAAGATAGGGTCAAGTAGGGTTCTATGAGAGCATATGAAAAGGACTCCGGTTTGACCTATTGATTTTTTAGCCGGTGGGGGTGGGTTGCCTTTGATGTAAACTCGTACACCAAGTGCCCAAAACGCATAATAGACTAACGGCATGGGAAGGAGTGCGCCGGCGGCAATGCGGAGGCAGGCAAGGAGGAAGCCTACGGGGATCCAAAGGATGATGAGAAGTGCAATGAATGGGGTTGGTTTTTGAACAAGTCGGCCATCGTGGAAAACTACTGGTTTTGGTAGTTTGTTGAGGCTTACCGGATCAACTTCAGGCTTTGCTGGAACCACATAACTTTCCTGTAAACCAAACTAAAAGCCTTTTTAATCTAAAATGCAGAAGAAAGGTTAAAAATAAGTGTAATACCTGGTAAGAAAAGGGGAAAGAAAAGTAACCTTGCACAATTTCATGAAAGGATAATCAGTCTTTCGATCCCCAAGACCAATATCGGGGATAGGCTCATCTTTGAAAGCATTCTCAAGTGCATCAGCCTTATTTGTTCCCACAAGAACCCCAGGATTCTTCACTAAACCAGTGGCTCTACCTTTAAACACATGGATTTCAGTTCCAATAACCAAATCAGCTCCCAAATAATCCTTCAAAAAGGGATCCACCATAACCCTTGGGTTGGCCGAAAGCACACATCTTTTCCCACATGAAGAGAACACCCTCCAAGTCTCGGGATGCAAATCGGTGGAGTAAAACTTGGGCAAAACAGCTCGAGCCACGGATTCGATATCCGACACTTTCATTCCCACGAAGGTTGCAAATATTAGGACTTGAATACCCGCCGATTCTGAGATGAAATAGTAAAGGATCCCTGCTATGGGGGAAGCTAAAAGCAAGAAGAGAAGCCTTAATATCCCACCAACTTCAAAGGCAACTAATGCAAAGTAAGGGAAAGAGCTTCGTCCTCTTAGCAGGGTTCCATCCATGTCCGCCACAACCGTGTCTTTTTCACGCCCAATTGATGCACAGTGAGCTACTCTTGGAAATATAAAAGTAGGGGCTCCCTTTGGTTTCGCCATTGTTAGGCTTTTACAACTAACTTTTTTTTTTCCTTCTTTTTTTGGCTTGAAGCTTTGTGTTTAGTTTTGCTTCAATGTTCGTTTGCTTTGAGTTATATATAGAGAAAAAAGTTCATGAAGTGTATAACAAAAACGCTTTGGTGGGGGCACCGAGATTTCCAACATATTTCCTTGAAGACAACGATTATAATTTTTGGGGGTACATTACGTGAATTAATTTTTCTTCCTATGAGTCTTCAAAAATAATAATCGATAAAGGTGTTGATTGAATTAACTGAAAAATTATGCATTACCTCAACCAAACTTACAACATCTAATAAGGTTTTACAATTAATATTATTTTTATTTATTTAATCTAAAATAATCAATAACCAAAATTTTAAAAATATTCTTTTAATAATTAAACTATTTTTTTATGAATTAATTAATGGAATCGAGTTCAATTCCATAATAATCTATCATTCATCACGTTTACATATATACTTTGTTCTCCCTTCTATTCTCAATTGTTAATTAATTTGATAACATAAGCAATAAAAAATAAATTGAGTCATAGTTTAATTAATATCGGTACTATTACTGATAAAAAAGAATATAAATTTAAATGTATTAAAGTATTTATAGTTTAGGGAGGGACTATGTATAGTTTTAAACCATAATACACTCGTACGAAAAGAAGTAAATAAATAAAATATATTTAAAAGTAAGTAAATGATAAAAATGGGTATGAAAAAATGTATTGATTTTTAACCTCACATGAATGATGAGTTAAATTAATCCTCTTTGTTTTACCCGCTATTTAGTTTGTCATCTTTCTTCATTGTATAATTAATGTTGCATTTGATGTTCCATTTTTTTTTCTTTTTATATCTTTTTTCTCCATTTTCCTTTCCTCTTTCCATTTTCATTATAAAATTAGTATTGTTATCATGCTTTCGATTGGGTTAAGTACTTATTTATTTAAATTATAGGGTAAAATTTAAATTTTAAAATATGTTTTAAGTTTTTATATATTTTATATATTTGAAATTTAATTTCATTATTTTTATTTTTAAATTTTAAAAATTCAAGTTTAATTATTCCCGCCATTAGAATTTTTCCGTTAAATTCATTAGTGTGACATTTTAAAATAAAAAAAATGTATATCACTTGCTAGTGATGTAACAAAAAAAATTGCATTGAAAATGCTTATGTGAATTTTTTATTATTATTAAAAACATTCATTCGAACTCGTTATGATGATAATTTTTTTGTTGTTGGAATAATGTTCTATTAAAATTAACTATTTAGACTAACTAATGGCATTATAAAAATAAATAGATCAAATTATGTCAAAAACTAAAATATATGTATTTAATTCAAGTTTCAACATAATATAGCAACTAAAATTAACATTTGACCCTCCTCTTATAATGAAAAAAAAACAAACTCAAAAGATGTGTCACCCTCTTTTCAAACCAACAATATTTAAAAATAATTTTGAAAATAATAAATAATATTTAAAATATGATGGCTCTGTTTGGTTTCAATAAACAAAGTTTATTTTTATTTTTTTGAAAAATGGAAAACGTTGAAGAAAATATGTTGGATTAAAAATTTTAAAAATGATTTTTGAACAATGAAAATATGTGAAAATTAAAAAATAATAAAAAGTAATTTTCATTAAAAATACTTCATAAAAGTAAAAATTATGAAAACAATGGTTTTTATTTTTTAACCTAAAATAAATTCAGATCAGAATCTATAATGTGATTATTCAAAATAAATTGGCTCTAGTTCAAACTCATATAAACGCAAAAATATTTTTTTAAACAGATTTTCATCTAATAAATGTGGTGCTTTAGTTCAAATCCATAAAAATGTAATCTTATTTCTATTATAGAAAAATATTTACTAAACATGTTTTCATTATTGAAAACAATATTTTATTTTTATTTATTAGATGCGTTATTAATTTTTTAAATAAAAATAAAAAATACTTTTAGAAATTAAACAAAACCTTATTTTATTTTCAACGTCATTATCATAACTTATTAGCTAGAAATATGTTATACCCCACTTCAACAACTACACATGGCAAGACATGAAGTTCACTGGAAGCTGTTTGCATCCAACCCTTTGCTAGAAATTATCTATAGCAACCCTTCGCTTAAGATGGCCCATAGATACCCCCTTGTCCACCTTAATTAAACTAGCCTAGAGTCGACTAACTATGCATCCTTATGGGACTACTAAGGGATCACCAATATGCAATAACCTCGTACAACTCCCAAAAACGAGAATGTCAGAGCAAGACTACATAGTACATTATAAGGTGACAACTGACCTATAATAGCCTTGCCACCTAATTGGCATACAGAGCCTTACAGAACACCTACGAAATAAGG
Organism: Gossypium hirsutum; assembly: GCF_007990345.1. Lineage (NCBI taxonomy): Eukaryota > Viridiplantae > Streptophyta > Magnoliopsida > Malvales > Malvaceae > Gossypium > Gossypium hirsutum. The sequence continues at coordinate 6,175,338 of NC_053447.1, read as the reverse complement.
GATGACCCTCTATAAGCCCTAGCACATGAGAGACTTGAGATTGACTCTTTCTCCATGAAAACCCTTGACAACAAGCTTAGATTTCTCCTTCATCAACTCCATTATTTTGACTCTCCATCTATTATAAGTAAATCGACACATTTCTCCATTATTCTCTCATCTTTTTTTGAAATCTTGATCAACAATACATAATAGACATTTAATACAATTAAAACTGTATATAGGTTGATAAATGTGTTTTGAATTTTGAATTTGCCACCACAATTCCAAAAGTTAGGATTTACGTGTCACCAAAAAAAAGAAAAGTTAGGATTTATTTAAAAAGCTTAAAATATTAGGCAGCTATACATAAATGCACTAATTAGCGGTACTGCATGCCTTAATTATCACCATATAAGAATCAATATCAGTTAATTATCATAGTGTAAGAATTAAAGTCGTCTCCAACATAATTTTTGTGATTTGTTTTTTGTAATCATTAGAATATTAAAGAAAAAAAAACAAAGTTTGAATCCATATCAGTTGAATGCTAGACCAGAACTTTAATCATTCTTGTAAGTAGGGGTGTTCAAACGGTTAGTCGAACCGAATTAGTATTAACTAAATTAGCAGAACTTTTTAGTTAAAACAAGTATAAAACATATAAAAAAATAAATTGGTAATGTTTATTTGGCCGGATTATATGAATTAACCAAATTAACCGAATTAGTAATATCATAATACATATAATATATAATATTATTTATTAAGTTCGGTTAATTTGGTTAATTACCCGATTTAGAACCGAATTAACCGTTAACTAAAATTTAAAAAAAAAATTTAATCGACTTCCGACCAAACTAGATAGATTAACATATTATTTAGATATAAATTTATATTATTTGTAATTAAATTTAAACAAAAGCAATTTTATTTATGAAATAATGATCGGATTCTTTCTAATCTAACTTGGATGGTACCTATCACTGTCGGTATCAACCATTGTTTAGGCTAAAAAAATAAGGAAAGAGATGCAGCAGAGAATTACAAAGTCTCTTGCGACGTGGAGCTTTTCCCATCACTTTCTAGGGGAAATTACAATGTTGTGTGAAAAGTGAAAACTGACTTTTCTTTCCATGTTTGCTTTGATTTTCTTCTATATACTAAAATCATCAAGTATGTAACAAAAGCTTTGATTTTGCACCAACGTTGCTTTCCTCAAATAAATATACTGATTTTGCACTTTACTTGAATTATTTTTTTCTTCGAAATCTTTTAATAAAATTAACCAAATTTTATTTATTTATACTTATTAACTAAAAAACCATAAATTAATTGAACTAAAATTAATTTTACTAATTTGATCGATTTGTGATTACTAACTGAACAACAATTTTTTTTATTTTTTTATTACTTGTTTGAAATTTAGTACTCTTCTTTTCCTATTTTAAATGAAAATAAATTAATTTTAACTTTTAAATATATATATACCACTTAATAATAAAATCAAATATATACGGATTACATATTTCTAAAATAATTTTAAAATATAATATTCGTCACCCATTTTAAAATATTTTAATAAAAATATTATCTTAAAAAAATTATTATTATTTAAAAATACATTGTAAGGTAAATATAACACTAATATTTATTACAAAGTTAAAAATATATAATTTTTCCGAACATTCAGTTGATGTAATTTATTGAAAAATAATAAAATAATAAATAAAAATAACAAAAAGGTAACAATTTTTTATTGGATAAGGATGAGAGGAGATGATATTAAATTTTGTTGTTAGAAAATGAAATGACATAAACATACACAGGAAAAAGAAAAATTAGAAGTGGAAAATTCAACGTTTGTTTAGAGAAGAGACTTCAATTGCAGATAATTTGGTTAGATCAGCACGCATTAGAAGCATTGGTTTAAAATTATTTGAGGATTCTCTTTTATTGATCTAGTTTAATTAATCTGTATTTTTTATTTTTCACCAAAAAAATTAAAAGTAAAAGTGAAGGAGTAATTAATAAATATAATAATATACAATTGGAAATCACAAATTGCGCCCAACTCAGCCATTCACTTGAGAATGAGATGTGATCTTTTTTACATATATTCATATTTAGTCCTAAACTTTTATTACACTTATAATTTAACCCTAATTTGTTTTAAATTATTTCAATTGAGTGCAAATTTTGTATTCATAATTTGCAGAAATTAAATATTTTTTTAAGGAATAATAATTCCAATTTGAACTCACTATAAGGATTATAATAAGTATACAAATTTACTTATAATAGTTTTTAAAATATACATATATATAATTTTCATTCAAATACTTTTTAACCTTATAATTTTAATTAATACATACAATCGGCTTGTTGCACGAGTATGCAAACTAGTATATAATATAACAAGGTACACAAATTAGAATTGTGACAAGTGGCGCAAGTATATTTTTTATATAATTTATATTTTTTAAAATATAATTTTGAAATTTTTTATTTTCTATTAAATTATAAATTTTATGTTTAAAATAAATACTTAATTGGAAAAACAAGAATTTCAAAAATAATTTATTAATTCAATTTAACTTAAATAAAAAATTTAAACAAATATTTATCCTAAAATTTAGTTACCCTATTATTTGTATAAATTAAAAAAAAATACTATTTGGGTAAATTTTTATATATTAACAAAATAATTTAAAATTTTAAGATAAAATTAATTGTTTAAAATACACCTTTCAGAAATATTAAAGTAAATATTTAAAATAATTTTGAGATAAGTTTTAAAAAATTAAGATTAAAGTAAATTATGCATGGACTACTCGTGTGCATAAATTTAGAAAAAAAAATATTAAAGTAAATTTCCCTTTAAAAATACTAAAAAAATATTAAGGTATATCTATTCTTAATTTAAAATAGTTTTTTAATATTAAAGTAAATATTTATACAATTTTAAAAAATTAAGATTAAACTTTTATCTATTCTTTAAATCATTAAAATTGATTATATTTATAACTTAAAATATATATTAAATAAATTGTATATGTATTAATTAAAATGCACGTGTTTGGAATGCAATACAAATTTTTTATTATTAAAATACACGGGCTTAAAATGCAGTTTTAAAATGATAATATCAGGTTTTATTTTAAAATTTGATCATGTATATAAAAGATAAATAAAAATATTTTTAAAAACTTGACAATTTATTTTCTTTAGATAATTTGATAAGCGTGTGTTTAAGTGATGGTCGATCTCCCTTTTTGGTCATTTTTAGTTTACCTCCTGTGCGATTTCATCACTAATTCGTTTTTAATTAATTTAATTTCATCCTATTAATAGTTATTTAATATAGTTATAAAGTAAATATTTAATGCATGTAGATTTATTTATAAATTATATAAAAGATGGCCTTCTTACTTTAGACCATGTTGATATTAGCAGTTTTACAATTTACTCTCTGAAAATATTTCAACCCATTATATTAATTATTTTCTAAATTTAAATTATCTTTATTTCCTACACATATATTTAATTTAGTCCCTCAATTTGACTGTATTTTTTTTTTCATTTAGTTCTTTCCTTTGAATTTTATATTATAACTTCCATGATTAATTAATTATTTCAATAATTTCAAATTATTTTAAATAAAAATAACCAATTCCTGGTTGGTTTTAAAAAGATTTTTTTATTCATCGGTTTAACTCAAAACCCTCCTTTCGTAAATATATTATATTTAATTTTTAAATTGTTTATTAGCTTTTCAATAGTAACTTAGTTTGTAAGTATACAGCAGTGTTGCTTTTTTTTTTAATATTTTAATTTATGTAAAATTTTAGTAAATGTTATTTGATTAATTCTAAAATGACCGATTGAGTTTTAGCTTAATTGGCATGAGCATTATTACCAATGTAGGAGGACGTGAGATGGAAACGCATTATCCTCCTATTTATGGGTTGAAGAAGGACTATAAGTAATTTTAGGCGTTAGGGGTGAGCAAAATCCGGTTCGATTCAAAAAATTCGATAAAAAATTTAAATTTTGAATTAAATAGTTCAAGTTATTTGAATTAATCAAGTTATTCGAATCAACTCGAATAAAAAATTACGTTTTTTGTTTAACTTGAGTATGAATTACACAATTCGAGTTATCCGAAAATCCGAATAAGAAAAGACAAAATTACGTCGTTTTGATAAATGTTTATCCATTAAGTTAAAATGCAAAATCATTATATTGTTCATGTAGTTAAATAATATTGTACTTCGTCTACTAGTTAAATAATCGGTCCATCTAAACGCAACATTAAGTATAAATAATAGGATTCGTTAACTCGACTCAATTTGACTCGAAATTTTTTGACTCTATTTGATTCGATTCAAAAAAAATTCAAATTGAGTTTAGTTTCTAAAATAAAATTTGTCAACTCAACTAACTCGAAAATTTTTGAATCGATTCGACTCGACTCAATCCAATTGAATATTCACCCCTACTAGGCATTGCCTTAAAAAAGTGCACGTATGATCAGAACTTACAATGAAATTATTCAAAAAAATTCTAAAATGAAAATTTAAAATTTGTAATTATTTTAAAATTTCTTTTAATCACCATGTATAGACACTTATCTTTAAAAACAGACTTAAAAAAATTGTGGCAAACTTTTATGATGGATATTAATTAGTAATATTTTAAAATATTTAATTTTTATTTTTTTGAAGTAAATTTTAATTTCTTTTAAATTACTTAAATTACAAATTAAAAGTTAAATAAAATAATGCTTTTATAATATTTGATTTTATTAGTATATTCTAATTTTGTAATCATTTTATTAAAGAAACCTTACAAAATTTTATAAAAATTTATATGAAATAATTAAATATAATTAAACATTTATTTTAGAGTAAACTATAAAATAATCAATTGTGTATGGTTTAAGTTATGTTTTGGTTACTAAACTTTAATTTATTACGAAACAATTACTAACATTATCAATTTGTAACATTTTAGTCGTTGTATCATTATCCAATTACTAAAAATATTACAAAAGTATGACATGGCACAAATTATGTGATTAAATGCTGACATGAATTCCATGTCATGGCTATGTATATATTTTGAGTAAATATTTTTTTTTTAATTTTTAACACTTTTTTTTAAATTTCTTTTACTTTATTTCCTTTTTATTCTCTTTTTCTTTCCTTTCCATTTTTTTTTATCTTGTTCCTTCACCACCATCTTTATCTCACCGATGAACCTTCACCATTATCAGCTTCAACATCCAACTCTCACCTTCAACCCACGAGTCAAAAACCCTAAACCACTGAAAACCAAAATCAAACGTCAACAGCAACAAAGCCCCAAGCCCAAGAAATTTGGATAGTGTAGAGGAAAAGATTGATGAGGCTTTGGTGCTCCATTCGCAGATCCCAACAGTGAAATTGAAGCTTAGAATAGATAAACAACATACAGAAAACAAAAGCTGATCCGACGGTGGGGGAGGGGATCAGAGAAAGCTATGTTGATTAAAATGTATAACCAATCCATTTATATTTATGTCGGCTGATTAAAATGTACATTTGTAATTGATGTTTCAATTTTTTTTTTCTATTTTTCTAGATATTCCTTTTCTAATTTGAATTTGTAAGCCTTCACTTTGTTAATTAGTGGCAGAGTCAAGTTGATGTTTGTGGGGTTAATTGACTAAAAAAATAAAAAAAAAATATTTTTATATAATCAATATATTAATTCACATAAAAATTTAAAAATAATCCTACAAGAATTTATAAAATAAATTATTTTATATAAAAATAAATAAATCTCTACCCAGCTACTAAAACACGGCCATCCCAAATTCTTTTATTTTCTTTCCACACTCATTTTTTTTTCAAATTTTTTTATTCTCTAGAATTTTTACAAGACATGTGTTCAATCTGTCAGTACTTTCATGTTGGTCTCTTAATTTGATTAATTACTAAAAATTAGGATTGTGACTTTTTTTTTATGATAGATTAGGATTTTTGTGCAACATTAATTTAGTTTTTTTTTCTATATTGAATGATTTTGGGATTATTAATTTTGTATGAAATTCCTAACATTTTGAATAGGTAGATGATTAATACAAACCCTTCAAGTAGCATTTGGAACCAAGATTTCAGAATTTAGATCATTTGGATTCAAAAAATAGTGTAAATTGAGTCATAAACTATTTAGAAATGTAGCATTCATAATCATTTCTCAAACTCATGGATTTGCTAGAAGCCTATTTAGTAATAAAATTGCAATTCTTAAATTATTTTTAGATTTGACAAATCGATGTTTTTATATTTTTATAATACATATTAGATGCTAATTTGACTATTATATATGCATTTTATTCTTACAATTTACATAATAATTGAAACTCAAATCCAAGTTCCCGAACGGAGCATGAAAAAATCAGGATTGATTAGAAATTTAGCATTTTTATTTAGAAAATATTGTTGCTATTGTGACTATTGAATCTTGTGTTTGAAAATTGGTATATTTCATTCTCATGACACCAAAAAGCAATTAAGTGTAGTTTATTTTTGCGAAAGAAATTTACTAGTAGTATGTTGGCTTCATGAAAACTTTTATGTGTTTAAGACTTAGATATATTTATTTTAAATATTTGACGTGAATAGAAAAATATTTTAAAAGAAGGGCCTACCAGTGAAACAGAGAAAGAACAACAACAACAAAAATATTATGGGTAATTGATTTATATAACTTTTATAAACGTTTCAAATAAAAAAAAAAACCACAATCCAAAATTTTTACTCCACCACTGTTAATAGAATAATTAAAGAAGAAACATAGCCGTGAATGAATCAAACACAACTTATCAAACTCGAAATGGTCATTTTAATTTTTAAATAAATTTTAAAAAATATTTTTACTTTAAAACGTATATTATTTGTAATTAAAAATTAAAAATAAATTTAACAAGAATCACCTTTGGAATGTACTAGTTTGCTTCCTATCAGTATCATGCGACATCAATCATTGGCTTATTATTTGTTTACATGTCATGTTAGGCTCGGAAGAAAAAGAGTATGAAGACAAGCAGCAGAGAATTGTAAAGTCCAATGTTGGGAGGTGGGATTTGTTTTCCGTCACTTTCTAGGGGAAATTACAATGTTGTGTGAAAAGAGAGAGGGAGTTGATGAGAAGTAGAGAGTAAGAGGGTGGACATGGATATTGGGCGTGATGTCCAATGTATTGACGTATATCATGGAACAGTGTGATGGAGGAGTTGAAAACTTCTAGACGATGCTACTTAGCATCCATGTGGAGCCTTCAACCTTGGTCTTCCATGAATTCCTTTTAAGTCCTACGAGGTTGGCTAGAAAGGTGAAGGTCAAAGGCAGAGCTCCGTTAACTGTGTTTTGAGTCATAGTAGTTGTGCACAAGAGTTTAGCTGGGATGTGAGAAAGAGTTTAGTAATTGCAAACCAAGCTAATCATATAGAGGTGTTATCCATAATTTAATCACCAGTGAGCATAGAAATTATGTTTATTTTAGGGTTAGAATAGTAAAGTAAAGAAAAATTATAGGGTGTTAGGGTTGGTGATCTAAGACACTTTCTAATATTTTAATGAGAGAAAGTAAGGATGCTTAAAGAATTATTTTGACAAAGTAATAATAAAGTGAAAAAGAAGGATAGAAGATGAACATATTTGAGTATTTATATACCAATTTTTAGTTACTCCAAAATTGTTAATTATATGAAAGTACATGAAGAGTACGCAGTTCTTTACACATGATTGGTTAGAATTAATATCCTTAGTCGTACAAAATTGTGCCACAACCTTTTTGTTAATTCTATCTTTTGACCTATGATAGATACTGTTACTGGAGGTGATATTGACTTGTTTCTCAAATATTATATGTTATCTGGATATTCATAGGGTTTGATCTTCTTGAATAAAGTTTGATTTCTTGGATTGGTGTATCAAAATTTCATATTGTGAAGAGATAATTTAATTATAGAGGTTAGGGGTGGTTGACATTATGGTGGTGTCAAGAGCCACTAGTAATGTTTAGGAAAAATGGTGAGATTTGGAGAGCTATGGAGGATTAAAAAACTAAGCCTTTGGTGGCTCTTCGTGGGAGGAGTCTATACAAAGGAAAATGAAACTTGACGTGGGTTTCATAACACTAGTACTATATTACATATGTTCGATGGTTAAATATAAATATACATGTGAATAATTAAAATTTAGAAAATATATAATTATTGGATAATAAAATGGAAGTGCTAAAGAATTGAAAGCTGTTAGGGCCACTTTCAATTATTCAACAACTGAGTCCAATATAAAATTTGAGTCAGATCCAGTTTGTAACAACTCATATAAAATTAGTAAATCGTTGACTTATACCTACTTTATAGTTTGTATTTAAGGTTAGTGATTATTTTTAAGAGTGTAATGTATCTTAACTTATAACTATCACTTGTTAAAATAGACAAACATGATTATCTTTAAATTAGTTATATCAAAATTAAATATAATTAGAATATGAAGGACAGGCAAAAAGTCTTAACGAGGAAGCAAATTTAGTACGTCGGAAAAAGAGTCTTAGCTCATAAGGTTTTTTGCCGACTTTTGGAAACTACGAGACAAATTGCAAGTCAATTCTATACCTGATTTTTTCCATTATTTCAAGATTAACCCCATTTCTATAAACCCAAGCCACCCATTTTGTTTGCAATATCTCCAGGACAAAACAAATTAAGAAATCCCTACAGACATGATTTCTCACCTAGGCTCCATATTTGCCACTTTAATGTTTGTTTGGGAAGTTTTCCAGCAGTATTTCCCATACCAATTTCGAGGCTATATCGAAAAATACTCCCAAAGATTGCTTAGTTTTGTCTATCCTTACATTCAGATTACTTTAGATGAGTTCACAGGTGAACGTCTGATGAGGAGCGAAGCATATTCCGCCATTGAAAGCTACCTTAGTTCCACTTCCTCTTCACAAGCTAAGAGGCTCAAAGCTGACATAGTGAAGAACAATCGGTCTCTGGTTCTTAGCATGGATGACCATGAAGAAGTTGCAGATGAATTTCAAGGTGTAAAGCTATGGTGGGCTTCTGGCAAACATGTTGGCAAAACACAGTCGTTTGCTTTCTATCCTGTCACGGATGAGAAAAGGTTTTACAAGCTTACTTTCCATAAAAAATACAGGGATTTGATCATCGAACCTTACCTCAAACATGTTTTGAAAGAAGGTAAGGCCATCAAGGTAAGGAACAGGCAAAGGAAGCTTTATACAAACAATGGGCCGAATTGGAGCCACGTTGTGTTTGAGCACCCTGCAACTTTTCAAACATTAGCAATGGAACAGGACAAGAAGGAGGAGATTATGGAAGATTTGGTTACTTTCAGCCAAGCAGAAGAGTTTTATTCGAGAATTGGGAGGGCTTGGAAGAGGGGTTATCTTCTTTATGGTCCACCAGGGACTGGTAAATCCACCATGATTGCTGCAATGGCTAATCTTTTAGGGTACGACATTTATGATCTTGAGTTAACTGCTGTGAAAGACAACACAGAACTGAGGAAACTGTTGATTGAAACGTCAAGCAAGTCGATCATTGTTATCGAAGACATTGATTGTTCACTCGATTTAACTGGTCAAAGGAGGCCAAAAAAGGAGAAAAAGGATGAAGCAGAAGAGATGAAACAACATCCAATGCACAAGGCAAGCAAAGAAGAAGCTAAAAGCAGTCAGGTTACACTGTCGGGGTTGTTGAATTTCATTGATGGGCTATGGTCAGCTTGTGGGGGTGAAAGACTGATAGTATTCACGACCAACTTTGTTGAGAAGCTTGATCCAGCTTTGATTCGAAAAGGTCGAATGGATAAACATATAGAATTGTCGTATTGTGGATTTGAAGCATTCAAGGTGTTGGCTAAAAACTATCAAAAGCTCGACTCTCATAAGTTGTTCGGCAAGATACAGGTTTTGTTGAGAGAAGTTAGAATAACTCCAGCTGATGTTGCTGAGCATTTGATGCCAAAAACTGCATCAAGGGATCTTCAAACTTGTTTCGAAAGCCTGATCCAGGCTCTAGAATCTGCAAAGCAAGCACAAGACAGTAACAAAGAAGACACAGCATTGATCCAGGGATTGTCTGAAAAATCAGTTCAATAAGAGGGGAGGGGATGAATGTATGGGAGTGACCCCAAATTGTAGGCTTATAGATTGTATTAATCAAGCATGCAAGCAATCTATTACGATTTATGAGAAGTTTATGGATAATAAAAAGAACTAGAAAACTATAAATGGATGTTTTCAAATATCTTTTCAACATATTAAATTTTCTTATAAATTTTGTAAAATTCTTTTCCTATATCGACATTATTTTGACTTTTTTTGGATTTTATATTTTTGCGGGCATAACAGCCTTCAGTCCATGATTAGAATATGGCCTAACCCTAAGCTAAAATTCTAATATTAATGTGCATTAATCAATCTATACTTCTCCACCATTATAATTTTGGGTTAAGTGTATTTATCAACTTAATTGTAAAATTATAAAAAAAGTTATTTCTTGTATAAAGCAAGTGTTTATGTTATACTTTGATAAATCTTATAAGTTTCATATCCAACACATTCAATTATTAACTATTTTAACATTACAATTTTAATAAAATCATACTTAATTTTTATATTCTTGTTTTATAAATTTGTTACATTAATTTTTTACTCCTAGAGTATGATTTGGACCGACAACAAAATAATTTGCTTAAATACATTATTTTTACTAGTTTATGTATCATAAATGAAGAAAAAAATTATATAAAAAATATAAATCAACATAACATCAAGGATCGGACGCGTACTTAAAATAATTTATCTAAATTATTAGGTTTGTTTAAGTTAGATACCTAATTTATATTTTGATTGATTCGGATACTTAAATTTTGAATCCATTACTTGTCGTTAAAAGAAAAAGGTTCTGGCCAATGGTATTTTGCCATGTCATTTAAATGTGTATTTCCATTAATTTCCATTTTTAAAAGAAAAAATAAATAAATAAAAAGAAAAGATGAAATTTTTTTTCACCCCCATTTACCCCAAATCGCCTTCCACGCATCAGCCTCCATTCCCAAATAAAAATAAAAATTCTTTCCTTCTTCCCCAAGTCTGTCAAACGGAAACCTAAAGAAATCTTTGATGAAGGAATTTTTTTCTTTAGAAAATGTGTTGAAGCATTGTTTATGGAACCCGGCCCAAATTTATTTGTAAAATCTCTCAATCTCTAATCGAAAACAAGAAACCTCAAATTTGTTTGTGAAATCATGGGAATCAGTAAACTGAGAAGGAACCCTAAAACCCCAATTTGTTTTTGAAACCCTTAGGATCGATAAATTGAGAAGGAGCCCTAAAAATTCGTTTATGAAATCTTAAACCTGATAAACCCAAGATCGAGTATGAATCAAAGAAACCCCGTTTCTTTTTTAGTTTTATTATTTTATCTTTATTTATTTTTCTTTTAAAAATGAAAATTAATGGAAATACACATTTAAATGATGTGGCACAATGCCATTGGCTGAATTTTTTTTTAAACAGCACTAACAGCAGCTACCTACCTTAATAACAGATTCAAACTAAAAAATACTTTAGGTACTTAACTCAAATAAACTCAATAGTTCAAGTACCTCCTGCTAAATTAAGCCTTTGAAGAATATAAAATTATTGAAGATGTAAATACAAATATAATAAATTTTGTTGTTTTAAACTATTTTGATGTTGTTAATATAAAATAGGTTTTGTCCTATTTTAATCATTTTAATTTATTTTTAATTTAATCACGTTAATTAAGATAGTTGTTCAAATTAATTATTATTGTTAATCCACTAACTGATAAATGACGTGACACGTTAATTTGACATGTTGGATTAAAACTAATAGTCTTTCTAGAATTAATTCAAAACATTTTTTTATTATTTTTCTTCTCTCCCTTCTTTTCCTTGTATTTGTTTTTCAACCATTAAATTACACTTGGGCAAAATCCTGCTTTTTCAACCAAATTAATTAACAAGAGTAAAGAAGAAAAAAAAGGATTAAAACCTTGAAGAATCTATATGAGCTGCCAACCATGGCTCAACCACGGAAGCCCCAATGGTACCCACAATATGTCTTTGAACTTTAGCCTTTGTAAACTCAACTCCAACACCACGAGCTCTACTCCCCATCAACTTACTACATCCTGCTCAATTTGCTTGCTTCTCTAACCATTGCAACGTCTTCATTTCGTCATAAAACGCCGCCAGATACTTATTCTCTGCCGCCAACCCATAACCGACCTCCACAACTATAGCATCACACAATTTCGCTATCCTCCGGCAAAAGAAATTGTTAGCAACCAAATCGTCGTTTCCGCTCACCCAACCGCTACCGTGAGTAACCTTATCGGTAATTTTTTACAATTTTGAGGTAACGGTGAGTAACCTTGATAAGAATTATTATTAGATCTTAAATCTAAACCTTCGCATTTCCCTCAAATGTCTCTGTTTTACAACAAGAAGAAGCCAGAGAAGAGAGAACAAATAAAAAATAAAAATAGAATGTTTTGGATTAATTATAGAGACTTCTTAACTCTAATAAAAAGTTTAAAAAAAAATTTGGCACGTGTTAATCACTCAATCAATTAATGTATCATGTTAATAATTCGTTAATAAATTAACCGAATTTTTAATAGTAATAATTAATTCGGATAATTATTTTAATTAGAATGATTAAATTAAAAAAAATTAAAAGTGATTAAAATAAAACAAATAATATTTTAAAATGATGATGGGGTTACCAATTACCAACTCGCTCAACAAATTCGTCAGCTGTTAACATTGCTAAATTAGTACCTAAACCTAATCCTATTTTCCTTAGACAGTAATGGAGAGATTAGAAGGAAAGTAACTATGAAAATATTTACTGTTATATATATAGAATATCCAAAATATTTACTAATTTTGATTTAATATATAACACTACCTTAGTTATTATTATTGATTTTTACATTTTAAGTACACTTTTGTATAAAAAGATCATACGAAAAAATTTATAAAAAAATTAATTAATCTGCTCGACTTAATTAGCATTTAATTGGGCTCTTGCTTTTATCCACATTAACTGTTAAAAATTAGCTAATCAACCAATCATATGATGAGACATCTTAATCTTTCACTTTTTAAATTATATTATTTTAATATTTTATAAATTTATAATTTTTTATTTATTAAATTTAACAATCTTAATATTAACTTAATGTTTACATTAGAGTAGTATTATATATTTAGTATAGGTTTATTTTTTTAATATGTTCTAAATTACATAATATATATAAAGTATTATAAATTTAAAAATGGGTCGAGTTGGGATTGGGGCTTGAATGTTCAAGCTCGAGCCCGAACCATATTTTAAATAGGTTTATTGTTTTTTACCCAAATATATTTTTACTCAAACCCTCCCAAATTTCGAACAAGCATTCGAACTTCGACAAATAATCTAACTCATGAGCAAATCTACTCATATATTTTCTAATTTTGATTTAATACAAAAGTCTAGTTGATAAAGAAGAGTTGTTGTTATGATTGAACTCTATTTTATTTTTATTCAAAATACAAGGCACCACTTTTTAGAAAAATGGTTCAAACCATACTTTAGTATGTCTCATGATTTTATACATGTCAGACATGAGCTAATAATGTTAAGACTTAAGAATGTTGTTTAGCTTCTTCCACTTTCCTCTTTTTAAAGTTATGTATTAGGAAAAGAACCCATGGCCCAGAAATGATTGATGTCATGTCAAATTGGAAAAGAAGGTAAAATTAATTAATTAAGGGTCAAATTTATTTTGTTCATATATTTCTAGAAGCTTAATTATCAATGTATATTAAACCCCTATTTTCCACTAAACATATTGATTCCGTCTCATTCATTGAAATTTCATGCCAAAAATATAGAATAAAGAAAACATTACCCATGCGATTTTCCATTATTGGGGAACTCATTGGCCAATTTTTATTTAGGAAATTGCCAGGTTATAACTCATAAGCATCTTGGGCTTGATTCAATCCGATACAAGATGATGCTTTTTCACACTTTTAATTTATTCTAACACTTCAACATAATCGAAAACTAGAATTTAGATAATAGGGTTCAATTTCCACAAATTAGTTTGATAAGATTATATATAAGTTAGATATAATAAAAATAAAAATAAATATAAAAAAAATATTTTTTTCGTATTTTATATATTCATTTTATAGCCTATGCTCGAGGTTTATAATTGTCCTTCCTATTGAAATTATCTTTAAGATTTGAATTCGTATTTTTCTTTTTGGAAATACATGTAAAAAACATACTTTTATTCTATGTTAAATAATTATGGTTATATGCCGATAACCTCTTGGCCTATTGACAAAAATATTATGTTGTGAAGTATAAGAGTTTGAGTTTAATTTTTTTTAAAAAAATTACGATTGATATATTGAAACTAACTAAAATAATAATTATAAAGTATAATGTGATAATTGCTCACCTTATTTATTAATCATATATAACTTACTGTGAAAGTTCCTTGGGACCTTTTCTTAATATTCCTTTTTTAAATGAAATAACTAAAAAAAATGGTATTCCGGAATTGGGGGAGAAAAGGATTAAGAGGCAATTAACATCCCTTTAATCTTGTCTTGATGTTGGAGAACAAGACAATATTTGGCAATTTATAGGAAGCTACCCCCAATGACTTGTACATCACAATCTCACTCTGCATTTCGCCTACCCAACACACTAAACAGCAATATTTTCGATCCCTTCGATATTTAGTAAAACTAAATTAATGTTGAATTATACTTTAATGAATTTGACATTGATTTTAATAATATTGAATTATGTCACACTTTTTGGAACTTTCAACTCTATTAAAAAAACTATTTTTTCTTTTATTTATTTTTCGTCTCTTTTACTTTTTAAAAGTGTATCGCTTGTTAAATCATCATAAAAATGAATAAAAAAGTTAATGTCTATTACTTTTCTAATGTGGCAGTAGTCCACGTGTGATATGATGAGATTGCATCCTCGCTCTACAGCTTCAATTCGAGCTTTTACCACCTACGCGTTGAAAAGTAAGGCATTAAACTTTTATAAAAGCTTAGTAAGTACATTGAGAATTAAACTTAGTTGAACACATCAAAACTTTAAATGTAACATATTGAATTTAATTAATTAATCATTAAATGCTCATGTTCATTTTCAATCTTACCATCTCAATACTTTTCGTTTTGCCCATGATACACTACATAGAACATATAGGATATGTGGAACAATCACTATCAATTGCACCGAAGTGCCATATTCCATCCATATCCAACATGTTCATATATTGTCTATTCGGGCATTTTTTATTGTCATTTTCATCGCTGTCACTTATCAATTAGTTGCATATAAAACTTTACACTATTTACAATTTAGTTTTTATTTTCATAAAAATAAATCTTCATTAAATTATCACTTTAATATCGCTTGGAATTAAATTCAATATCATAAACACTTCACTAAAATTCTCCATTAATACTTTATTACACACATCAAATTTTAGTCACTTTGCTAACTAGTCTTTTTTGCATAAACTTCACTTCACTTACTTTACAATCTTCTCGATTTAGTCCCTACTAGCATATATTTTCATTAATCACCTTACTCTCACTTAGTAATCACTTCACTTCTATATATCACTACACTTGAATATGTTATTTCAAAATCTTAATACACTTAGGCACTTTTGTATATTTTACAACTTGATCCTTTTCAATCTGAAATTTATTTATTATTATTTTTACTACTCAATCGCTTTAAATCAATTCTCTTCCATGTAACACTTCTCTTGAATAATTTTCATTTTCTAACTTTTTAATACGTGTAGCCATTTCTAAGTATCTTGCAATCTAGTTCTTAACATTATAAAAATTCAATAATTACTATAATATCCTTCTAACTTCACCTTTCATTCAAATTCACTATCACGTATTAGAATATTTCATCATAATATCTTGTTTGACATATCAAATTTTTACGCACTTCACCTCTCTTATGTCAATTTTAAATTTCACAAAATTTACAATTTAGTCCTAGCATCATGAAAATTCATTATTTAATATAATATCTCTTCAATATCACTTTGTATTTAACTCACTAACACTTAACACTTCTAACATGAATTTTATAAAAATTCTTGAATTTCTTACCTTGTCTCTTTAATCCCTTCACTTTCTTCTCAACTTTCTCCACTTCCACTTCCAATTTCTTTCATCCAAGATGATAACCTAACTCTCTATGATCTCTACTTCACTTTTCCTTTTTGGTGGCTATGAAAATTCTCATGAATTTTAGGTAAAAATGTTGAAATTGATGGAAAAGGACTATTTTGTAAAGAAAGCAAAGTTTCTCTCCTCTCTCTTTTCCCACACACGTCGAAGGCATGGAGAAATGAAGAACTTTCTTCATTTTTGCTTTCTTTATATTAACTAAAAATAAATAAGATATTATTAAAATATTATTAAATAATTTCACCTAATCAAATTTTAACACCTGGGCCATAATTTCATGATAATTATCCTATTTAGAAAATAATTATTTTACCTCTCAACATTTTTTACAATTTCTCCCTTGAACGACTACTTTATTTGGTAAAATTATGATTTAGTCCTTTATATTTATCCACTTATTCAATTTAGTCCTTTCTTACAAATTTCATCACAAGGAATTTTTTGGATATTCACGCTTTTGGTCCTTCAAATTTTTATAAATTTATGCTTTAACCCCTCAAATTTTGAATATTCACACTTTGACCTCATCACTTTTCACTTATTTACAATTTAGTCAATACCTCGGATTTATTTCTCTCAATACACTAGTCCTTTCAATTTTCTTCCAATATCCGACTGCCTTCTCTACTAACACTAATAGTTTCGATTTAATTCCCTTGAAAAATTTTAACATGTATCGTCTTATATTAACACTATTCCTGACTTAAGGGGTTTAAGGATGTTAAAGTTGGAAGGCCAAATAAATCATTATGCTGAATATATATAAAAACTAAATGAGGCTTTGGTTGAGATAATAAAGTTGAGTCATTTGAATTGTGGTGTCTCAAGTTCAAATATTGCAATGACATTTTATAAGTTTTATATAAAAATATAGAAACACAAAACATCCTCAAATTAATATTATTATTTTATAAATGAACAAATTTTTTCATCATTTTCCGGTTGAATTGGTATTCAATTAATCCATGTTATGCACATAAAGTTCTTAATCAATCTTTAATGGTCGAAAGCTTTATATTATCAAACATAAACATGATTTATATCAATAAATATAACAATATTAATCTAAATATTAAGACGTTATAAAAGCAGATATGCTAACAACCTATAAAGTTAAAAAAAAAGTTTGAAACTTATAAAATAAATAATATGAATTTGATGTACATAATAAACACTATAAATTATAAATGATTGCATATAAGTTATTAATTAAAGGGTATTAATAATTATTTAAAAAAAGAAGAAGGGAATTTTAGTTTATGCTGACAGTATGAATGGAGTTAGAAAGTTAGATGGAAGGGCAAGCATTATTTATTTATTGCATACTTAAATAAAATTAAACATGGAGTTAAAAAAGGTGAAATGAAATGAAATAATAAAATTTGAAAGGCGTGGTTAAAGAGATGTTGAACAGTGCTGAAGGAAAACATGTGCGATTGTGAGTAAGAGTCATCCCAGACTTTTCTCACTTGCTTCCCCTTGCCCACCAAATCCAACCCTTTCTCACACGAAATTTCCATGCATTGATATGCAATCCACGCCTATATATATGAAGATGGCTAATCAGAGAAATGAAAAAGCAAAGCAAGAAATGCAAGAAACTGGGGGTTGGGGGAATCTTGTCGCAGGAGCGATGGCACTGCCTTTTGTTTTTGTTTTCCTTGTATAGCAACACAGGACAGTGCCTTCGGCCTGCGACAAGGTACCCTGCAACTTCTTTTAATTTGTTCGTCATCTTCTCCATGGCTTCTCACTGCAGGTATCCATTTCTTTGCATTAATTTATTTATTTTTAACCCAAATTACTGCTTTTTATGGATCATCCGTCTCCGTTTTCTGTAACGCGTGTTACAAAGCAGATGTTGGCACTGTTGAAAGATGTATCAGTGGCACTGGCAGGCAATTGTCACCAATAGTAACTGGCTTTTCACGGTAATATAGATCAATTCCAAATGCTTTGTAAATTTGCCTTACCCAAAATTCAGTTCAAGTAATGCTAAATTTGGAGGCTAACACTGGGATTTTTAAACAAGATGAGTTAATAATTTTCCTGGGGATTTTCATGATTAAACATCAACCCATAAGGTGGGAAAATATCAATTAAAATTTCCCTCCAATTATTTCTTCCCATCATAATTGTATAGACGACAATTATCTGTCAACGTAGAGACACACATGTTATATATAGGACCGATAGTATTGTTCCTCTTGTTCAGCCGACTTTTTTTTAGGGTAAACTATACCCAGATCACTAAACTATGGATAAGTTTACGTTTTGGTTACTCGACTTCAAAAAGTTACAATATAGTCACTGAATTATTCAAAAGTCTTCATTTAAGTCACTAGCATGTTAAATTTGTTGTTGTATGACCAATCTAAAGCTCTCAGTCCCTGTCTCTTTTACAGTTCATTTTTTTATGACACAAATTTGTGAACCAAAATTTAAACAACTTTTTTCTTTGATCTCCGACACTGATCGTCAAATCGACTTGGATCTAAAGTATGTTTTTCTACTCATCGAGGGGTATTGATTCACCGTACCAATAATCAAATCGACGCTTGAAGGTTGTTAGCTGGACTTAAAAGAAAAAAAGGAAACTTAATAGCACAATGACTTAAATGAATTTTTTTGAAGAGTTTAGTGACTTAAATGAAATTTTTTGAATAATTTTGTGATCATTATAAGTTTTTTGAAGGATCAAAATATAAACTTATCAATAATTTAATGACTTGGAATCTTTTTAAATCTCTCAAATCTACATACTTGTAATAACCTTTGATTTTATTTATTATTATTTTGCTAAGATAGGGAGATAATTTTATTAAAGGGAAAAAGATAAAAAGAACTAAGAAATACACAAGTCTAAATTTCAGCCTTGGTGTCATCGCCAAAATACCAAACATGGTAAAATTCAGAAGTTAAAAAAAAAAACCAAGTATAGAGTTTTTTTTTTATTTGAACCCGTGTTATTTACATCAATAAATTATTAAGTTTATAACTAAACTAATGTTGTACTTTAATATAATCTTTACATTTTAATTGTATTATGAATACCATCAATTGTATATATTGATAATGTTGTTGATTAAGGTAGTGTTAGAAAGTTAACTCAATACTAACTCAAAATTGATAAAAACACCATGATAAATAATTGTTGTGCATTTAATATTCTTAATATCATATGTTATTATTAATTAATTTCAACCCATAAATTTTATTATTTATTTTTAAATTAATATTTATGCTCAAAATACATAATTTCCACACATATGCCTTTAATAGAATATCACAATTACTTCATTTAGTGACACTAACTCAAGATGATAGTAAACATATCAATTAAATACAAATATATCATTTAATTTGAAACCCACTAAGTTATATAGTAAAACTACCTTATAATTTATTTCTTCCAAAAACATATTTATAAAAAAATTATAATAAAATAAAGTGAGATTCGACAAATAATAATAATAATATTGACGTGAATTTAAAAAAAATGGTAGATATGTTAAATAATAATAATAATAATTTAATTATTTATCTAATAAATATCTTTAAAATAATAAGTATCTATTTAATATACAAATAAAAATATATTACAATTGTATATATTTATCTTTTACACATGTATTATTTAATCATCATTCATTTGGCACAAATACAATATCATGATAATAATAATATAAAACCATAATAATGGTTAATAATTATAATAATTATATACATGTAATATTTATATATAACTTAAATAAATCTTGGATTTTAATGCATGTATGCCGCCTCTGTAACAGCCCGATTTTGGGTCTAGTTGGAACAGTAGTTTTGGGATCACAAATCCGATGAGGAAAAATGTAATGGCCTGAATTTTTAGAGGTGTTGGAACGGTGATTCGAGATCACTAAATTCGAAAAATTGGTAGGAAATATTATTAATTTAGTGAGTATAAGTTAAATGTGAAGTTAGGAAAATTTTTGAAATAGTGAATAGTACACTAGAAATAAATATTAAAATAATTAGAATCGAAAATGAGGTATAGAGACCTCGGGGATTTTAAACCGAGCCATAAATGTTTTTATAAATACTTATGTAGTGTTAAAAAGTTAGCATTAAAGTTTCGTTAAGAAATTTTAAAGTTCCGATAATTAATTGAACAAAAAGGACTAAATTGTAACAAATACAAAATTATGGGAAATGATTAAATAACTTAAATGATAAAAGGAAGAGGGCTTAAAAGGAAAATAGACCCAAGGCCTATTTGGGCTGGACGGCAAAGGCATGAAATCAGAAACAAAGTAAGGAGAATTAAGGGCAAAATTTGAATATTGCAAAATTTACTTAATAAAGTTAGGACCAAAATGGAATTATTTAGATTTCTCTTTATTTTTCTGCATTCTCATCAGCAAAAACACCATAGAAGGGTTTCCTTAAGCTGTTTCTTCCTATTTTTACTGCAGGTAAGTTCAATTCTTGATTATTTCTTGAAAATTTTGTGTTTTTGTGACTTTTACAACTAGACCCACTTATTGTATTCATTAGTTTTTGATTCTATGAAAGAAGTTGAAAGTTTTTATGAATACATGCTGGAATTATATGATGATTTAGCATGGAATTAGAGCTTTAAATTGTTCATATGCTGATTTTATTGAAAGAATTGAATAGAAAGTGAATGTTTGGGACCTAATAGAAAAAGAGTTTGAAGATAGAGTTATATGTAGAAATTCTGAATTTCAATAGTTGTGAAACAACTTACAATGTCTAGGTAAAGTATTAATTGAGAAAATTAGATTAATTAAGAGGTTAATTGAGAAAGGACCGAATTGTATAAACTGTGAAATTTGGGGCAAAATGAAAATCAACATTTTGCACTAAAGCAGTCATGGACAGCAGCAGTAGTCTAACTTTGAAAAATCACCAAAAATTGTGGGAATTGAATTAGAGGATGAATAAAATATGAAATTAAAGCTTATTGAGTCTAGTTTCTCATAGAAGAAACGATGTAAGTAATGGAATTATAAATTTTTAGATATTTTAAGTTTTGTTAGACCGAGTCAGAATGAGTTCGGAATCCCCTGTTCTGACTTTGGAAAATTGTTAAAAATTGTACAAAAATAATTATGAGTTATAATTTATAATTGTTCAGAACTGTCGAGCAGTGAAATAGGGGAAACTTTAAAGAATAAACTGTACTATTTGGCTAAACCAAAAATTCTGAAATTTTTATGGTAAAAATATATGTAAATATAGTTTTGGGGAAAATTTATGGATCTTAATTTGGAGTTCTGTAGCTCCGGGGAAAAATAATTTAGTGACTCTGACTCGGATAAACAGCTTTGAATATACATATGAGTGAATAGTGAAATTATAGTTAATGTTGTTTAAATGTGTTATACATTAAGGATGTGGAATGGAGAGGAGGAGGAGGAAAAATTGAGAAATATATGAATGATTTGTAAATAACTTGCCATATGCTTGATTATAATTGATAAACGATGAAATAGAAATGATGCTTATATTTGTGCATTATTAGCCATGGTTTAAGCTCATGTGTGAAAATAAAGTTTCATTGTATGTGTGGATGGTATATTCGGTATATGATTTGGCATGAAATAATGTCATGAATGGTTTATGAATTAACACATGTTGGTAAGCCTGATACATGAATAAATGTTGTGCTCATCCATGCTCATCCATGCTTATGCTATATGTGTATTTGGCTAACATATTTGGTATACATGCTTAGGCTTTGGCCAAGTAGTGGCTAGACCGTGCCACGTTAAATTTATAAGTTATGCATTGATATGGTTTATTATGTGGTTAGCCCCAAAAAGAGTTATGTTTAAATACACTAGCTTGCAACCATGGTTGAATGATATGTTTATATCTTGTGTGATGTGCATAGAAAACGAGTGTGGAAAGATAATGAAAAGTAAGTTCATATGGCTGAACTTTTATGATTAATTGTTAATGTGGGAATGATATAATGTATCAATTCGTATATTGTTGTTGAATTATGATTACGGTAAAAATAAGAATAAAATGAGATTGTTTGTTCAAATTAAGGGATACGCAGGATTGAGTACATACGTTCGGTAACCAGTGATGATGAATTGATGAACAAGTCCATGGTGGATCCATGGCAAAGTGTGAAACGTAGGTATGGTATTTCAGTGAAGAAAACCATACTGAGTTATGAAAAGTAGGTATAATATTTCGATAAAGAAAATCATACTGAGTTGTGAAAAGTAGGTATGGTATTTCGGTAAAGAAAATCATACTGAGTTATGAAAAGTAGGTACATATTGAGTTGTGAAAAGTAGGTATGGTGTTTTGGTGAAGAAAACCATATTGAGTTGTGAAAAGTAGATATGGTATTTTCGTGAAGAAAATCATACTGAGCTATAGCAATGTGAAATATTCAAGCAAATCGTGGCACCAAGGAAACGATGTACTCAAATCCGTAAGACGATCCTTAATTTGACAAGTATTTGTAGTACAATTGAAGTTAAATGTTGGAATATAAGTTGACATCTGATATTGAGCTAGATTGGATAAATTCATTATTTGAGATTGTGGTTGGCAGGAAATGTTACATTATATATATTATGAAGAATTATAAAAGCATGTTAATAATTTTGAAAGTTTTAATTTAGATGAAATTTTATAAATCGGTTAAATACGTCTACAAGTGTATGTGTTTTGGTAATGCCTCGTACCCCATTCCGGTGTTGGATACGGGTAAGGGGTGTTACAGCCTCAATTTATATAAATGGCTTAATTGCCATTTTAGCCCTTTTTACTTTCTTTTAATCTATAATTAGACTTTCACTCTTTATTCAATTTGATCATTTTTCCTAATTATTCTTAATTAGACTAAATTCACCTAATTAATACCTAATTAAGCACTAAACTAAACTCATAATTACTTCTAATAATTATTTATGACTTAGTTTACTAAGACAGAGGCCCGATAATGTACTTTTCGGTGCCCACGGATTTTGGGTCGTTACATGATTTTAATATTTATTTAATTTATCTTTAACGAAGGTTGACAAAATAACAACTTTTATATATATAATATAAATATATATATAAATATCTAAAATAGTACACTACCCCAATTAATTATATGAATAGGGTGTTTGGGTCGTTACATGATGCAAATACAGATGCTAGAGCAACTGACCAAATTTCAACAAGATACGAAGGATCAAATGCTATAAGTCCAAAGAAATCTGATGAGCCTGTTAACCCAGTTATTGGATAGAGGGTTAGAAAAAGAAAAAAACCCAGCGGTCCACTTTGGAGATGATAAGGAAGACCCTGTTCATTTTCTAGGATTTACCCCAACAAACATCCAAGCACAACCGAATACATATCCACAAAGGGTAACTGTTAACATCCGACCACAATACCAGACCAGTACCTCGAGACCTATGAATTTTGCGACAGGCTCAGGTTCCAACCTTAGGGGCAATCTAACTAATCCCGTTGTCCTTGATGATCTAGCGGGAACAAAACAGGCAAGAGTGGAGTTCTCAAAATAATTTGGAGATCGTTGCAAACGGAAAGGGCAAGAGTGGAGCCCCCAAATCAATATTTCGAAGGCCCCGAAGAAGAGGAGAAATGAGGTGAATGATGCGAGTAGGTCTAACGAGGGTTATTCAAAGCCGATTACCGCAAGCCAGCCAAGGACGGTTACCTCTGGCCATCAGATCCCCCAAAGACAAGAATCCGGCACAAAGCAAAACATTGAGAAGTCCCAATTTGCACCAATCTCAATGTCATACCAGGAGCTATATCAGAGTTTATTTGACGCACACGTTGTTTCCCCTTTCTACTTGAAGCCTTTACAACCTCCGTACCCCAAATGGTATGACACAAATGCGCAATGTGACTTCATGCGGGAATTACGGGGCATTCTATAGAAAATTGCACTGCCTTTAAAAAGGTGGTTGAAAGGCTAATCAGTATGGGCATTGTCAAGTTCGATATAGAAATTTGGCTGCCCAATCATATTGATAATCGGGGTGAATGCGATGAATGAAGAAATGTTGGGAAAGTTTACATCAACGCCGTATACGAAGAAACAACTGAAGAAGGGACCTTGCTAGATATCCACCCTTATAAATTGGGAGTGTTCTAAATAAATCGGACTATAGATGAAATCTCTGTAGCATTTAAAGCTTATTTAGAGTAATGTTCAAAACACTTTTGTTGCTTTTGGCCTAGAGGCAGTAAGAATGTCTATGTAAAATAGGCTCATGTCTGAACATTATCAATTTAATGAAATACATTATTGTGATCATTTTGAGCTAGCATTATTTCTTTCTTTACAAATAATTATGTTTGATTCTTTCATTCTTTTGGATTTTCTTCCACATCATTATTTCATTCATAATTATATTGTACAAATAATTATTCATAAATTCATACATTCTTTGTATATTCTTTTGTACCTACAATGGGTCCCTCGATATCAATGACATGAGTGACGCTGCTACAGACTCAGAATTTCCTTTTGAGCAAGGCATGTGTTTAAAAGGATCTCATTACTTTGAAGATGACATAAATTGTAGCCTATCTCCGGACTTGTTGAGAATGGTAGAACAAGATGAAAAAATAGATCCTACCTTACAAAAGTCAGTGGACAGTGAGCTTAGGAGAAGAGAAAGAGGTAAAAATCAGAACCTGTATCAGCGCAGAGATAAAACGAGATGTCATTGAGTTACTCTAAGAATTCAAAGATGATTTTGCATGATCAAGATATGCCTAAGCTACTTAGACGTGTGAACACTGTTGAAGCTAAGAAAATACATGCTAATGGTTTTGCAATGACCAAGCAAATCATAAGATTCGATAACTGCTGGTCCACCATGGAAGAGGATTGCATTAGTTATACCAAGTGCCATTTATGGAGTCAAGATTTATGTGCTTCATTCATCTCTTCATGTTATGACTTTTCCTTAGACTTTTTCTATGTGGGGCATGGAGGTGATGAGGCTAATCTCGTCAAAAGCTTTTAGCCAATATCGATTCATCTTTGTAGTCTTCGATTACTTCACTAAAAAGGTGGAAATAACTTCATATACCAGTGTTACAAAGTCGAAGTCATTAAATTCCAATTACAAAAAAAAAGAGATCAGGCGCCGACAAAGAATGCCAAAAAAGGACAATGTCAAAAG
The DNA here is from genome assembly GCF_007990345.1 of Gossypium hirsutum. Classification (NCBI taxonomy): domain Eukaryota; kingdom Viridiplantae; phylum Streptophyta; class Magnoliopsida; order Malvales; family Malvaceae; genus Gossypium; species Gossypium hirsutum. The sequence continues at coordinate 6,149,810 of NC_053447.1, read as the reverse complement.
TTTGTAGTCTGTTCAAAGATCAGACGCCATAGACAGCTATAAAAAAAACAACAAAGATCGTGGGAAAGATGACCGAGACTGGTAAATATTGGTATAAAGAAGTTATTATTTACCCTCTATGCTCGTCAAATGTCGGCCAAGACCTTTGCCGGGGCAACACCTGGCCCATTGGTTTATGGAATGTTAAGAGCTATCCGTCATTGTCAGATGATGCGAGCTTACGACAAAGAGGTTCATCCTAGAGAATTTTTACGAGGGGGACCTGATGTTGAAAAAGATCCTTCTTATACAAAAGGATTTTAAAGAAAAATGAATGCCAAATTAGGAAGGACCTTGTGTTGTAAAAAAGGCCTTCTTTGGAGAAGCTTTAATTTTAAGCGAGATGGATGGTAAAAACCTACCAAATCTTGTAAACTCAGACTCAGTCAAGAAACACTTCACTTGAAGAAAGAGAAAGGGACCAAAGTGAAAACCCGCAAAGGGGTATTTTGAGTCTAAAAAAAGACTAAGGTGAAAACCCGCAACGGACGCCTTAGGTTCTAAAAAAAAAAGGTGAAAACCCACAAAGGGCGCTTTGTGTCAAAAAAAATAAAAATGAAGAAATGAAAAGTAAAATGGAGTGGCCAATGTGAAAACCCGTAAAGGGCGCCTTAAGATCAAAGGGGATTTGAGTTGAAAACCCGAAAAGGGCGGCTCAAATTTTGACCAAAATGGGATATAAGGTATTCTTTTCATGCATTTATTAGGTTTATCATTTTGTACACATGTGGTGGAAGTTTTTAATTCCATAAGTAGGATTGAGATTTTGCCACATATCATATTTACTTAAAAAAATTTAAAATACAACTTAAGAACACGTGGCTTTCAGAAGTAAAGTTGAGATTTTGTCAACTATAACTGAAAAATGTAAATTTCATATTATTTTTAAACAACAAATATTAACTATATTAAAATTTGATATTGTAATATAAAAACTAAATTAATCCATTTAATAACATAAAAAAATGCTACATACATTCCCCCTAATAAATGTATTACTCTTAATTTAAGTCAAGGAATTTGAAGTAGCTAACTAACGGCTAATGACAGTAGGGGCACCTAAAGAAAATTAACAATTTGGGGTTATGATTTTAATATTTATTTAATTCGTCTTTAACGAAGGTTGACAAAATGACAACTTTTTTATATATATAATATAAATATATATAAATATCTAAAATAGTACACTACCGCAATTAATTATTTGAATAGGGTGTTTGGGTTGGTGGAAAGTGGTGCATAGACAACCATCTATGAAAAACGTATGAGAAAAATATTTTGGTGCCGCCTATTAACAAGGCTGCATCATTAAAAAATATATTTTTTAAATTGTTAGTTGTTAGCGTTAGAACTTAGGAGCCGTGTTGCCTATGCATCACCCTCTATCACTTCAAACTTTCCTTTCCCGTAATTAATCAGGATGGTGTACCATTTTAGATATTTTTATATATTTATATATATATAAAAAGAAGCCCGCAATGACGCTTACCTTACATTTTATCCATGACGTACGTCATCTGTTATTCATTCATTCCCTCTCTTCGATTTCATTGCCTTGTTTTTCCGTTGTTCAAACCAAAATCAAATAGATTTTATCGAGATTCCATGTACACATCTGCCATCTTTTGCACCATAGCTTAAGCCCCCACAACTGAGAATAAATCACATTTCCTCATAAACATGCATGGACAAAGATGGTTCAAAAGTTTAGTTTCATTTTTTTTTCTATCCTGGCCAGCAAACAAAGCTTAATTTGAAGGTTGAACAGATCCAGAACTAACCATGTTAGCCACATTAATGGCTACTGAACACAAACATGTCTGTACAAACCAAAGCATTAATCTTCAGTTAGTAAAACACATCCTGCACCAGTTGGTCTAGAATTTCCTTTAGAGGCTGTAGATGCTTGTTTATTAATTATTTTATCAATAGTAATTTTGGTAAATATTGTTCCAAAAACAAGTGTACTTTTGGGAACAATTCCATATTGAGAACTATCAATATTTGATTAAAATTATGTTAGGACCAACTTGAAAGGTTGTGATGATTCTTAAATTGTTTGATTTTGGGAATATTCTCGAAAGCACAGTTGCTCAAATATAGAAACTACTAAGAAGTTTACTTTTTTAAAACCTTTCTTTGGAATGTAGATTCTTCTTTCTTCTTTCTTCAATGAACATACTATGCATTTGTACTAATTAGGTGTAATTTTTATGTAATTGTAATTACACATTGATTTTATTCTATGAACTATTGAACTTAATTACAATAATTTATTTATATGATTTATAATTGTTTATTTTAGATAATTTAATTTGCTTTTATTATGAAAAGAGAAGAAAAACTAAAATAATTAATAATATGAACCTCCAAGTTTTATGTTATATTTAATTCGGTTTGGGGTTCAACAAATTTAAAAAGGTTGTGTTCTTTCTTTTTTATTGAAAAAATCTGATTTTTTTTAATTATTAATGTTTATGGCAACATGAATTTTGTCTTGTAATATAAGCTATTATAATATTATTTGTAATTTTTTATCTAAGAAAAAAAATGAAGAATTTTATTTCCAAAAGATAAAACCATATACACAAACTAATGACTAAGATTAATCAAATAATTTCATAAAAGAAAAAAACTAATCAAACAAATTCATAATCCAAATGTCAAAATTTAAAATTTATAAAAACAAAAATATTTTCCTAAAGCATTTAATAATTTTTAAAATAATAATAATAATAAATCATTAACAATCAATATAATAAACCACAAAGTAATATGGAGATAAAATATAATTTTGTCTAAATTTCCTGAAATTTTTGATAACCTAAAGAAAATATCATAATGGGATTGCATCATATATTATGGCATCTTGACAATGTTTGGGAATGTGAAATTACATGATGGTCGAAATGTTGAGAATCTAAATATCATTATCTCATTTCGAAATATAACATTTCAGACCGTAATGTAATATTCGATGAACCAAACGCTTCCTTATAGAATTATACAAATAGACGGAAACATGAGATATGATAAATCAAAAAAGTATATCAAAAGAAACCCTCCCATTATTCCTAACGACTAATTTACCTATAAAGGCCCATTTCCAAGTATATTTATGGAAATGGGCCAATTTCTGTATTATTTATCGGAAAGGGCCGATTTTGGCAAAAAGCATCCATGTAGGAGCGTTTTAGGGTTAAATTTTAGCAAAACGCGCCACTGGGGGAGCAATTTTGCAATGTCAGCACAAAATGCGCTGACGTGGACGCGCTTTGCTAACGTGGCAAAATCGCTCCCCCAGGGGCGCGTTTTGCTCCGTGTTTTTTCTAGGTTAGGGATTTTTGCATGTTTAATCCCTAGAATTTTTTGGTTTAAGGTTTTTAGGGTTAAGATTTTGTTATAATAATTTAGGCTTAGGTTTGTAGGGTTTAAGGTTTTGTTAAAATAATTTAGGGTTCTACGTTTTAGGAATTTTAAAAAATAAATCAGGATTTAGTGTTTTTTTTAAAAATAATTAAATTAGGGTTTAGGAGTTTTAAATAAATAAATTAAATTAGGGTTTAGTTTTTTAAGAAAATCAATTAAATTAGGGTTTAGTTTTTTAAAAATAATATTGTGTTTAAGTTTAAGGTTTAGGGAAAATTATATTAACAATAAGGATTTTATTTTTTTCTATAATAGTTCCTGAAAAAATAATTTTGAGAATACGGTTCTGAACAAATAGTGTCAAAAACACTTCAAGCAAGATGCACTGTCAACAAAATTACTGAAAAAGCTCCCACGTCGACACTCTTTTTCTACAGTAGTTCCTGAAAAAATAATTTTGAGAAGACGGTTCTGAACAAATAGTGTCAAAAACGCTTTAAGCAGGATGCACTGTTAGCAAAATTACTGAAAAAAGCTCCCACATCAACGTTCTTTTTCTACAGTAGTTCATGTTTGACCTTAGGCTATAAATGAGTGAAATTTCATTCTCAGGTTGCATAAGTTACAACAAGAAAAATTAGAGAGGCTAAGCAGAATAGAAATTGAAGATGAGTGAACGTATTAGTGGTGTTATTTACTATGATGGTGAGGTCCGTGACACTGAGAATGATGTTGTTTTTTTATCGGAGAACACAACGCGGTTGGTTTTTAACTAGACTATATATTTGACAGAATTTAAAAGAATTAGGCGCAAAATCTTCAGAACGGCGCCAATAAGGGTTTCTTCTATTGAGTATCGATTTTGTGCTTCGATTGACCCCGTGACATATGACTTATTTGATATCAAAGGTGGTCGTAGCTTTGAGGCGATGGTGCAGACTCATCCCACTAGTGGATCACCCTATCTTGCGTTATATGTACAATTTTTATCGCCAAATGAAACATTTGCAACTTCAACATCTACTGCTATTCGAAAGGAATACACGACCCTTATCCGACACTCTGTCAGTGAGAGGCAAAACACGAAAGCGCTCGTGTTTGGTGGCAGTATGAGATACATAACTCCTGCACGACACTCGGTTAGTGGATGGGACATGCACATCGGTGGGTCAATGTTCGATGCTGGAAATACGTATTGGGGAATGACATCAACTTCTAGTGGTTGGCAATCCACATCTAATTGGGGATGTTACGAAACGTCTACAAGAAGGGATGATGTGCTCCCTACAACATCCACCGGTAAGGGGACCTCATATGTTGCAGATGATGGTGGGTTGGATGATGAGTCCGATGTGGATCCACCTCAAAAGCCCGACCCCGATAGTGTAGAAGTTGCATTATTTTCTGAACCGTGCCTATTCCATCTGAACCTGAAAACGTTGAAGGGGGTTCAGATAAAAAAGAAGAAGATCTGCGATTCAGGACGTACTCGCCTCCAGCCCACATGTATAATGTCTATATCTCGACAGATGATGCGTTGGAGTTTCTAGATCTACTATACAGAAGGCGTGATCGTACAAGTTCGTCACTGAATTCGGGTGAACAGGAAGTTCGTAAGTAGTTTTCCAGTAAGAATAGTTTTTTTGGTGCATTGAAACAACATAGCATAAATCACAGGGTGAACTACAACATGGTTAAATCCAAATCTGATAAGTTCGAGGCTAAGTGTACAGTGTAAGACGGTACATGTTCATGAAAAATCATGGTTTCTTTTAGGAAAAAGACAGACTTGTGGAAGATAAAAAAGTACAAAGGTCTACATATCTGTGTTGCTAGTACAATATCACTAGGTGTTTAGAGTTTTTGAATAATAATGTTATTACTTAATGTTGTATTATTTAACGTACTTCGTTGACATGTGTTTCACAAGATTATCCCAATATAGATTTAGGTATGATAGCTAGCTTAATTCTACCGATGTTGAAGGTGGATCCCAGGACTTCTGTGTCAATCTTAATTGCCAATATTCGTAGCCAATTGAGGTACACACCCTCTTACCGCAATGCTTGGATAGCTAAGCAGAATGCATTGGAAAATATGCATAGTAGGTGGGACGCTTCATATAATGAGGTGTGGTAGTGGTGACAAATGCTGGAGAGGTACGCCCCAGGTTGCATAACAAACCTTAAAACGGTCCCTACGTACTACAACGACTGATTGCTTCGTGGATGCCATGTGTTCAAGCGTCTGTTCTAGAGCCTTAAGTAATGCCAAGACGTATTTGTGTACTGTAAGACATTTGTAGAAATTAACGGTACCTTTATGTATGGTAGATATACCCATCGGCTATTGCTAGCTGTGGCACAGGATGGCGGTGGAAGAATCCTTCCAATTGAGTTTGCAATAACGCCGGGGGAGTCAGGTGATGAATGAGATTTCTTTCTTTCTAGGTTAAGGTGGCATTTATGCCCCCAACCTGATATCTGCGTTATATCAAATCGGGGCACTGGAATACCAGCCAAAATTAAGTGATAGGGAAGCCTATGGGATCGCACACACTATCGGTATTGTCTAAGACACGTATGTCCAACTACTATGGACAATACCGGTCTATCGCTGAACGATAGTAAGTGACCAACATGGGTATTTAATCTATATTAATATATTTTCATTTGTAATATTCAATTTATTCTGAATGGAATAGTGGTATGTAATTTTTGCTATCAACTTATATAGGCAGGGTACGAGATCAATAAGGACCGTTTTCATGAGATGTTCGGGATTTTACGTCCATTTAATGATTAATGCACAGACTACCTCTGTAACATACATTTCAAACAGTGGACACAAGCATACGACGGTGGCCTATGATATGGTCATATGACCACAAACCTGGCTGAATGTATAAATTTTATTCTAAAAGGAACGCGTCATTTGTCAATAACTTTGGTTGTGCGAGAGACATATTTTCGTTTGGCGGCACTATTTCCAAAGTGAGCAGTGAGTTATAAAGGACAAATGTATGGAGGCCATGTATGGTTCCGAAAGGTATTACAAGAAATTAAAAAGGCAAAGGCGCGAGCCAACACCATGCACACAGTGTGTCACGATCGCGACAACCTATGGTTTCGTGTGATGGAGTTTGATAGACCGAACCAATGTATTACCGGTGAGCAATATCGTGTACACCTGAGAAATAGGACTTGCAACTGTAGACGTTTGACGCACTTCGTTATCTATGCGCTCATGCAATTGCAGCTTGTTAGAATCTCCGTTTGGATCCCATGAGATATGTCGATAAAGTGTACAAAATAAAATACATGTACAATATATGGAGACACGTATTCCCACCAATCCTAGATAAACATAAGTGGTTGTCTATATTGCTTGCTCCGTTTAAGTTGTTATTGGATAGAGAATTGCGTCGCAAACAAAAAGGTCAACCTTGCTCGAGTAGAATATGTAATAATATGGATATCTAGGAAAGAACGAACCAATAACAGTTGTGCGGATGGTGTAATAACCCAGGTCATACAATTCGATAATGTCCAAACCGAAATAGTTGATAATTGCTGTAATGAAACTATGTTGCATTATTTCTATTGCCTTATTCAAAAGAACTTCTATTTTATTGAAAATATAAAAATAATTTACTATTAAAATATTAAAAATAACTTTTATTTTATTAAATGAAACAATATAGAAATAGTTTGTACAAATATATTAAAAAATCAATATATGTGCCGGTCGGAGTCAGTGCCACATAGGGGTGGTCGAGAATTACGCACTGAATTCCTCATTGGTTCAGTTTCCAGCGAAGGTTGTGGTTGCTCCGATTGTGGGTGTTGGAAGATGACCCACATTGATAGAATAAAGAATGTAGAGGTGTTTGCATCACCCATGGCGGAGGTGTTTGAATCCCATAAGGCGATAGGGATTGGTAATGAGATGAGCTCTCAGATGGTGCCTCGTGCGATCCTTCCAGCGACAATGGCCTATATATCGGGGCTTGAGAGTCATCGGGAAAGGAGATACACCGGGCCATGCATTCCAACCTGGCATAGGACTGGAAAAAGAAAACATATGAGGGTTAGGATACATATAAGGGCTAGGATACGCACCTGGCATAATCTGAAAGAGTTGTGCTGTAGGTGTCGTCGATTGAAGCATTAGGCTCGGTGATTGTGTGGGCACTGTTGATGGGTCTGTGCTGTCATCCATTCTCCTTGAATTTAAAGGGCCCTGTCATTCCCTTTCGACACGGATTTGCCGATGCCTCTGCTCTTCTAACAGCAAATATGGCTTGCCATAGATCCTAAATCATAGCATGTAATTCAGCGTGCACGCTAACTCTGGAATGATGATCGGTTTGCGAGTAGGTATATGATTATTTTTCCCAAATTTGGATATATTCCGAGAAGAAATCTCGTCAATTCGTATTCGTTTGTGTAAGTCAATTTTGTGCTCATCATCGAGCACTTCAGGTGCCTTGAGAATCAGTTGTCAGAATTCAAATTGCCGCAACACTCTATCTGTCTGGTGCATTTCGACAGTAGCATAGTTGACCAATGGGACCTTAACATGCCAAATGTTCAGATTTTGAAATAATTCATCCGAAATTACTACCCGAATTGTCGAATCCTCGTATGGTGTCCATTGAAACTATATGAACGTGATAAAAATATTAGTTATATACATAATACTAAATACTAAATATGAAACAACTATTTTATGTATATATATTATTTAATACTTATTTGCGCTTCCGATCGTTGGTCTAATAGAAGCTATATATCTTCAAGAGTGGTAGGTATTCCAACATAACTCGCTGATGGTTCCACCTAATTAAATAAATTTTTAGCATACAATTTTATTTTAAATCTATGTAATAATTGTAAAATCAAATAAAAATTTTACCTCGTTATGAGTGAGAATGTATATGGGTGGTTCACTCAAGGATGTAAAAATGGGAAACGAAACCGAGCCTATGATTGTAGTAGTGATAGGCAACATTTGATTTTGGTTTTATTTGGTGGCGTCGCCCCGCACATCTCTCGGTACAATGTTGCCAACAAGGCAGACCCCTAACTAAATTCGCCAACTGCTCTAAAATCAATGAGTTTCAACAGCCACCTCAGATGTACGAGGTTTCGTGACAAGTCCGGCATCAAATAACCTCCAATCATCTCAATGATGTATGCCCGAGCATATCATATTCTTTCTACTACATTGGAATCATTCCCCTGCTCTAAGAATGTGTCTCGTAACCAGCCCATCTCGATCTGACCTCGTAAATATTATCCAGAATCGCACCCAAAAGATCGTAGCATATGGCTCCCTAATCAACAGATTGAACAGACCCGATGAGTGCGGACCTATCCACCAACAATCCTAATTGTAACTACACGTCGTCCAAAGTGATAGTACACTCTACGCATGGAAGATGGAATATGTACGTCTCAGGTCTCCACCTCTCTGTTAACGCGCTGATGAGTTTTGGATCCAACTTGCACCCTTGGTCTATAGTGGCCACGTGCCAAAAACCCGCTTCCCTCAAGTAATTTTCTATCAACAGTGATGGAGGACCAGACATATTAAGAATATAACATTGTAACACCCAATCTACAGACTGTTATAAAAAATTTTAAAATACAAATTAATTAAAATCACATGAATGAAAAAAATATTAAATATATTCAAAAATTAAAATTAACCCTTACCATTTTCATTTGTTCGACGGAGATATGTTTATGATTGAGACGAATTAGTTCCCCAGCCACTACTAACACGATCAAATATTTTTGAAATTATAAAAAAAATAATACTAATTTAGAAAAAATTAAAAGGAATGAATTAATTAAAGAGAGCTTTGAGAAATTTGAGAAATTTGAGAGCTTTGAGAAATTTAGGGAGAAATTTGAGAATTTTTTGTCAAAATTTCAAGAAATATTGTGTGAAATAATAGAAGGGGGGTTTTATATAATTTTTTTTACCGTTGAACCCCCCAAAGGTAAAAAATAAAATAGTCGTTGGGAAAAAAATACGGAGCAAAATGCGCCCCTGGGGGAGCGATTTTACCGCGTCAACAAAGTGCGTCCATGTCAGCGCGTTTTGTGCTAACACGGCAAAATCGCTCCCCTAGGGGCGCGTTTTGCTAAAATATCACCCTAAAACGCTCCTACGTGGACGCGTTTTGCCAAAATCGGCCATTTCCGGTAAATAATATGGAAATTGGCCCATTTCCGTAAATATATTTGAAAATGGGCATTTATAGGTAAATTAGTCATTCCTAACAATTTTACATGCAAGATGAACATGATAAAAGAAGAAAAAAAAACACAACACAACATGAATACACAAATGTTAGAATATATAAAAAATTATATAACATAAATTATTACCATTTCAAAATTTATATAATCACAGGAAAATATAGCTGAAGACAATACAAATATACAGTAAATGAAATAAATTCATCAAGTGGAGGTTGGAGAATAAACTTGAGGAGGGTAAGGAATGAATAAGTTGAAAGTTGATTTTTATAATTGCAATAAACTAAAATTCTCGAGTCATCAAACTAAAATTTATGTATAATTTTAAAATTTTAATTAATATTTAAAAGTATTTTTATTTCAAAAAAAATTAAAATTTCAAATAGTAAAACATATTTTTTATAGCAAGTAAAATATCACCCATTTTTATTCATAAACAACAATAATTTGCATCAAAACATATAAGTTCATTTTGTTACCGACCAAAGTACAAAGCTCGTATGCCATCGATATCATCTTGGCCTAGATTCCTTTTGAGCCTATAATATGGGTACATAATCGCATTTGGGTCCCGACTATGCCCAAGTCTTAAAATATGTCCTATTTCATGAATAGATACAGATTCTAAATCGATTTGATCTAGTCTTGTAAGATTATTAGTACTCCAATTCTCGTCAGCATCGTAATGAAGCCTCCCGTCTTCGGGTGCAAAAGCATGAGCCAAAATATTTCTGGGGCCATCGAATGGGTAGTTGTCCCAATGAAAACGACGATGAAACCCCACCACGATATCTAATGGATTGAATACCCACGCTTCCCGGAATGTGAAATTGGAAACATCAGCCCATTTACCAAATGCCCTAGCGATGATAGGCCTTAATTGTCGGTCACTAATCACATATGCACTAGAACGTAACTTGTAGGTCAATTGGCGTTTGTTCCATCGAGGCATCCCATTTAAAAAGGTATAGTTAGCTACCATACGAAACTTGAAACCATCATTTGAGTCGTTGAAAACATCTCGAACGCCACATCTAGGGGTTGACATTTTTCTCATGGTATCAGAGTTGATTTTTCCTGTTACCTCGAGACGATAGTATTGTTGGTAAGCTTTAAGCGCAGATTCTAACAAGCTATCGAAATGATCAGTGAAATTGACATCGTTAATGGAATAATAATACCCAAAGGCTTTCAAGTATTGCTTAACGTGATTAAGTCCTTTGAATGTGTATCCCTTTTGAGCTCCTTCAAATAATTGGAGAGATCTAGAATGAGATTCGGAATTAACAAATAAAGACTGTATTATAAGCAACAACAAAGCTTGTGAGATTATATGATGAGAAAGCTTGGGAGCCATGGTTTTTTTGCTATAATCAATTGAAGAGATTTCAATTATTTATATTCAAATTTTGGTGATTATCTTTGCTAAAGCAGCTGTTTTTACATTAAATATTTGGCTACCTTATTCATTATGAAAATTAATGAAGTTAGGTTTTCCTTGAATTTTACTTTTCATGCTACACAATCTAATGGCTAGTTGATTGACTTCTAGATGTAAATTTGTATAAATTTTCAGTGTAGATAGGTTGATTTAATGGAACATATATATGGTTTCTGCTATCATATATAAAGGGAGGAGGGGTTAATTTTATATAATTTCGTAACTTTTGTTAAATAATTTTATTATCACGCGGGTATAAATTTTAAATCGATATATATATATATTTTTATTAGAAGGGTAATATCTTTAATGAGAAAGGATTGTATGAAACTATAATTTCACGTCATCCCTATCATTTTTCAAGGATAACGACAAAATCAGATTTTTCCTACTGATTTTCAACCTTTTCCTCAAAAAATTTAAATTAAAAATTAGGAAGAAAAAGCTGATTTGTCATTCTCCTATATGAAAGGGATAGGGATAACGTGGAATCACAATTTCATACAATCCCTTCTCTATCTTTAATATATATTAAATATTGAAACCTTTTTATATCAAATAAAAAATAATTTTAATTTACTTAAAACTCAATGTTGATTATATACGTGAATAAAATATGAAATATTAAAATATTAATTGTACAAAAATTATAAATGTGTGTATAATTATTTTAATTTTATACTAATATAAATGAATTTATGAAAGATAGTTTTAAATTAATAAATTGATGTTGTGAAAGTAAACAATTTCAAATGAGAAATGATAAGGTCTAAAGCCAATAGCTATGAAGATGCAATTCGGTAAAAATAATAGAATTAAGTTAAAATATTATATAAAAATAATAATTAAATAATTTAAAAACTTCAATTAACACCCAACCTTTTCTAAATGGCTTTTTATTTTATTTTTTATCATCAACATAGTATTTTAATTACCCTTAACTAATGTTCACAAAATCGATTTTCTATTTAGCTTCCTATTTTCTTCCGGCCTCTGGGACATGTGATTTTCAAATATTTCTCTATGACACTTCCTCAAACGTAAGGTAGAAAAGGAACACAAATCTCCCACACAGGACGCAAAATAAGGACAAGCGCTCATAACCCGAACGTCCACCATCACTCGAATCCTCATGTAATTCCTAAAACCCCTAGTAATGGTGTTTGCGTCATAATCGACAAACAGGCCAATAAAATTACAGAATTGTTGGGCCATTGCTTCCAAGAACAAACTATGCAACAGATCATGCACCTATACCCAAAAATCACAGAAGAACAAAGGAACTAATATCAGATCTTCCCCCTCAACCAATTTATGAACCAATAGCAAATGGGTATTAAAGGTCCACAATCCCCCTTCTAGCACACAGTCGATATCAATCTCGTAAAAGAATCTAAAAGGAAATTGCTTGTCAGCCTAGATTAGAGATCGCCACCGATTTGCTAGACCACTCCTCATTGACTGAAAACTAACAACACTAGCAATCAAAAAACTTCCCACTAGGCAACATTCATAGTTTGGGACATCCCTAAATCTGGCGCTTGGATTTCCCATGCCTCATCTTCATCGTCTTCTATTGACAACCCCACAAGTTCCTTCTCCATCGACGGTCTGTCATCTACAACACCCAAGACCAAATCAAATAAAAAGACAAAAATAAAGAACAAGAAAGAAAACAGAGATTAAAAAAAACCGTGCTACAAGAGACCTAAATATTTTTAATTAATAATTTCTTAACATTTTAATATTTATTCTATTAACTTATTTTAATATAAATATTATGTTATTAACTTTTAATGATTATTATTTAAAAATAAATATAATTTATATATATATTTATTACTTATTATATATTTAATGATTATTTAACATATATTTTAAAATTATACTTTTATTAATTAATGTAAATATAATTTTAATAAATTTTAATTATCTATTATATTTAAATACCTATTTTATTATAATGTCCTTGTCATTTTCAATTCTCATCTCGCCACTATTATTGTATTTGAACCCAAACATATATCTAATTGTTAATTTTAATCTCACCTTCCATAAAAAAAAATAGCCTAAACTGCTGACCAAGAAAAAGAATCCAGACCATATGCATATATGCTTTAAGAAATATCTTTAGAAGATAAGAAAACAATTGAAAGATTAGACATAGATAATCTCTTAATTTTTCTTTGAAATCACTGAGGCTTAATCCATAAATTACCAATTTATTGAAATTAGGGCTAACCTGGTATAATTTAGATAGATTAGGAAATAAATTACTTAAGTCAAATTAACGGGTAAAATACCAAAAAAAACCACTTTTTTTTAAAATTTATCGAAATGGACCCGGTATTTTATTATTTACCGGAATGGACCCTTTTCCCCTAAATCGCGTCCACGTCAGCGCGAAGCCAAGGGACGTATCAGCAAATCGCGTCCACGTCAGCACGCTTTGCTGACATGGCAACAAATCGCGCCCACGTAAGCGCGATTTCGGTAAATTTAAAAAAAAGTAGCTTTTTTTGGTATTTTGTCCAAAAAGAATTCCAATTTATTTATATATTTAATTTTTATTTTTCACTTCTTACGCCTTAAATTGGGATAAGTTTTCAAAATAAATCGAGTTTTATTTTTTAAAATATAATGAGAGCAAATAATTGAGTAAAAGTAAAAAGAGCGTTTAATGCAATGAAAATGACATGAGTAGGGCATGCACTGAAATGTGGCATTTTTCAAGTTTCCGTAATCATTTATTGTCCCACTATTAATGTTTTCATAAATTAAAAACAATTAATCAAAAAATAAATAAATAAATAAAGTCAAAGGAGAAAGTTTGTTCCTACTTGGAAGCATATTAATATTATAATAAATACCATAAAATAAATAGTACCGGAATTTATTAAATAACCGTCAGAATCATTAACTAATTACAATGACAATAGCCCCCGCAGTCCGCAAATTCCTGATTTTCTACACTCCTTTACACCTAAAGTCAACATTTTTGTGTTGACCGTCATAAAAATGGATAATTTGGATTTAAAATTAAACTCGTAATTTGTTCGCATAAATTTCATAGTTAAGAAATTTTATTTATTTCCGTTATTAAAATTAATTATTTTATAATTTTATTTTATAAAATAACATTTTGCCCATCGATTATACATAAAACGGGTTAAAATGGAAATTTACCATTATATTATAAATATATTAAAATTTATTATTATATTTTATTTACTTTAATATTTATTATTATAAATGAAAAATCTGGGCTATTTACCATTAAAAGCCACTTTTTTTAATTTTAAATTTACCGAAATCGCGTCCATGTCCCCTGACTTCACGTTGACGTGAACGCGATTTAAGGGAAAAGGGTTCATTCCAGTAAATAATAAAATATCGGGCCCATTTCAGTAAATTTAAAAAAATGACTTTTAATGGTAAATTGCCCCAAAATAACATGTGAAATATTTATTTAAGATGTGAAAAATTCTACAACTACAAAGCACTTTCTTATCATGAATTAAGAAGTATCTTAATTATGCTTATTGTGAAATGTGATTTTTTAGTAAGAAGTTGACTTAACCCGTTAACCAAAGCCCAGTTGAAAGCCTAACCCTAAGGGCAGTTTATTTTGGTAAAGAAAATCAAAATCTTGGAGGTAGGAATTTAATATTCATTTAATTCGTCTTTAATGAAGAACCTCAGAATTCTAACTCAATGATGCTTACCTTACATTTCATCTTCATATTATCTCTAATTCATTAATGCCCTCTCTTTGATTAACACATCACATTCACACTCTCTTACAGATTTCATAGACTAGATCAAATGCTCATTGTAACCGAGAATAATTCACATTTCATGATAAACATGGACAAAAGTTGGCTTAAAAGGTTAGTTTGATTTTTATCCTGGCCAAACCAACAAAGCTTAACTGAAAGGTTGAATATGATCTAGTAACCTTATCAGCCATCATAAAAACTACATTAATGTCTGTGCAAGCTAGGGCATTGACAAATGTGATGAACCAGTTAAAACCTCGAGTACTTCGTAGGCATCTTCCATAGTGTTGGCCTAAACTTGGGTTTACTTCAACAGCCAGTCCTCTTGAACCTGGCCATCTGCATTGCAACAAAATCAATCTAATATTATACTGGCACCAAGACTAAAGTGTCGCAGACTTCAGAAAGCCACAAATAAAAGGTTTGATGAGCTTGGAGACCCTTACTCATGAGATTAACGGCTTGGTTTGCGAGAGCATCAGCTTCGGAGTTAAATTCCTTGAATAAGCAATGTCATTTGCATCCCAGAGTCGGAGAACAAGAATCAATTATCCGAGTTGACATTAAAAGAGAGTTCCAAGAATTGTTTGAAAAAGAATACAACAAAACCACAATCACAAAACTAACCACATCTGTACTTCTAAAGCATCTGAAAACATAGATGACCAGAAAATTATCATGGGGTAAGGTTTTCTTATATTATAGACGCATGCAACTTCTAATGGCCAGAATCTAAGTTATAGAAGAACTAAGCCAAATATGACAAAAGAATCCTAAATTCATTATATATCCCCATAACTTTCATATTGCTTCATTACTATTTAAAAAATCTAGTCTAAAACTGGCAATGACATGCTGTTACCCAACACTGATTTGTTCAATATTTTCCAAGTTTTTCCATGTATTTGGATAATCATACTCCATGACCATGTCCAAATATGCTTTGCATACGAGCGTCAGACAATGGCACTTAAAAGGAAAATGAAGAGTGAAACGTAAGAATTTATTATCAGCCTGTACCCTGTCAACATGATTGATCTGGAATGATATGAACTTATCCTTGAGATCCTTTGCCACTTTATTCAACTCAACCAAATTCTGACTTTTAATTTTCCACCGACCCTGAACCTGTTACACGAGGAAATTACAAAAGAATGATGTGAACAAAATAAAGAAAATCACGAAAACAGAGAGAATACTAGAATGTAGTAAAAAACAGTAAAACTCTCAACCTGCATACAGACAAGGTTAGAGTCTCCTTGTACACGAACATGTTTGAACCCCTTTCTAAGAGCATATTTCATCCCCAAAATGGCAGCTCGATATTCAGCCACATTGTTCGTGGCAATGCCGACGCCTTCACGCAATCGACAGACCTATTATATTTCAAGGTTAAACACAGCTAGGCCATTAAAAAAAGAATGATTCATACCCTAAAAGTGTTGCATATAATTCAAGTGACATCATACCACTCTTCCATCTTCAGTTCGTAAAACAGCTCCTGCACCAGCTGGTCCAGGATTTCCTTTAGAGGCCCCATCGAACTCAATGATATAGTACAGCTAGATATTGACATAAATTGCATCCTTTGTTAAAAAACCAAAGTACAGAATCCCATACAATTGTAGTCTAATCATTGTCTTGGTGCTGATAACAGCATCAATTTAATGAAATAGAAACATTTTAATTCCACAATGATACCAATAACTCACAGAATTTGAGGGCATCATTTGAGTTGAAGGCATCACTTGATTAGTAAAGTTCATATGATTTATCCTAGGATCAGTGTAAAGTGAGGTTGATCCAACCAGATCCTGAAATTAGAGTAAAAAACCGGTCAACTTAGTACAAAAACAGAAATGCTGTTACGTATCAGTCTTGCTTCTCTTTCAATTAAGTAACTATAAGAAATTACTCAACCTCCATACTTGTAACTATTTCTTTATTTTGAAAGCTGAATCCCATACAAAACCACTTGAAATTTAGACTACTCAATCATCTAAAGATTGCCATATGTTTGTGCCTAATTCTTTGATCCAGACAAGTTGGACATAACGAGTTATTGCCACAGAATCACAGTTTAATATTCTTTAAGTTTCGGGAAAGAACCTTTCCAAGTATTTGATGCAATCTATTTGGTGAAGGGTCCCTGTTGGATGTGTTTCCTCTGAAAGAAGTTGGTTGCTGAAAGCAAAATAGCATTTTTAATGAAGATTTCCTTTTTTATGACACAAGTTATGCCAAGTAAGAACAACATATCATCTCATTTAAGAACATAGCATACAGATATACACGCGATTTTCACCTACAATTCTTTTCACTACAATACTACAATTATCCAATCACATTCAATAATTATGTCAGAGTCCACCACTTATAAGTGCAGGCTCCACATAAGTTTTTACCTGGACCCTACATAACTTTGAATTCTAATAGGTTACTTGTAGTATCGTAAGTGATATATTCCTCATATACACTAGAGTTGTACAAACAGACAGTAAAATGAAATATGATAATCAAAAAGGTGTATCAAAAGAAATCCTCACGTTATACCTGGAAACTTTACATGCAAGACGAACATGTCACAAGAAAAATAACACAACACGAATACACAAATATTAGAACATGTAAAAATCTACATAACACAAATTATTACCGTGTCAAAGTTTATATAAACACGGGAAAATATCGCAGAATACAATACATATTTATATAAATTCATGAAGAGGAGGTAGGAAAATCAACCTGAGGAGGGCAAGGAACAAGTTTGCCAAAGGTGTTATCATTAACTTCAGAGGCACTTATGGAATAGGCAGCATTTTTTAGCCCACATGAACCAAGGTACACCTCAGCCTGCTTTGACAAGCCATATCCTTTATATACCCTCAAGGAAGGATCATATGCCTGCTAAGCAAAATTAGAACACCTTTTATACTATTTAAAGCACATGTCTTTATACCTTATTCAACAGGTAAAGTCAAAACAGATTAGCTAAACCCGCACAAAATAACAGCATTGAAGAAGGATTAACGTAAGTACAAGAAATTCTAACATTTGAATGAATGAAGTATTGAGTATCTCGTCAAGGTAAAGCAAACCCAGAATTGGAAAATGTATATAATTTGATTAAGAAAAACAAAAAGACCCACTAGCAAATTAGCCTTAAAATTTTTGGCAAAAAAAAATCGCCTTAAAAAAAGTGAAGTAAAAAAAAATAACATTGCTAGAACGTAATTACGTAAATAAGTGAAACGAAAAAGGGGGAAATTTACTGAAATTCCAGCTTCTGCTATTAGATCCCTTAAACTTTTGTAAATGCCAATAACATCTCCCTTCTTAACAACATAAAAAGCATCTTTCTCTTCCTCCATTGATGACCCAAAATCTTGAATTTACAGATATTGACGATGAAATAAACCCCAAAAAAAACGTCTTTAAAGAATTTCGAAAGAGTGATTAAGAAGCTTCGAAGTACAACTGTAAGTGTCAAGGGTTAGTGGTAGTGGTCTTTTCAAAGTAACAGGGAACACGAGCATATGACAAACGCTGATTTGGGCTTTGGCGGGAACTCGAAAAGAGAAAGAACAAGACAAATGGCCCATTGATTATGGACTTCAAACCCAATTTCATAAAACTCTTTATGCTCTTTTTATCAAATTTAAAACGGCTTATTTAATGTATTATTTTTTTTTAAAATTAAGAGTTTTATTTTCTTTAAATTAAGAGTTTTCTAATTTAATCTTTTATTTATTTTATTATTTTTTACATGTAATTATCTTATTGGATTATCTAAATAATAAATTACATCTAATTAAAATATATTTCACACATAAAATTTCACATCATCCCAATAATTTTTTTAATGATACTTCATTTAATTTGTTAAAAAATGGTACTCTCATTTAACAAATAAAAAAAAACAAAAGTTGTAGGTAAAAAAATTCAAATATACAATTAATATCCTTTTGACAAACATGCAAACATTAGTAATTAAATGTTTCATTAAGCGAATTTAGTACTCTCCATGCTTTGCTTTCGAGAATTTCCAACATAAAATCTGCAACTTTATTTTGTAATCATGGTTTTTTCACATCATCGGTATTTATCATAATTGATTGCAAAAATATTCATCACTTTTATAATCACAAATGATAAACACACAGCATGACAGCAGATTAATTTGTGACTCAATTTAAATTCTTGCTAATGATCAATGGATAATGGCAGGTTGGCGAGTGATGCATAGATTTCTGCACTGTATTTTTCTTGCTGCAATTCCTTCAAGGAGAAACCACAAGCTCCTATTCCAGATTTCTCTTCTACTTTGTGATTTATCAAGGTAGATGCGAAGTAAAAAAAATTTTATGGGTTGAAAGATAATAAAAATATAATTTTATTATTTTATTATATTTATAATTTTAAAATTTTTAAAAAGTCAAAATGTATTTTTATTTTTATTAATTTAAAATTTTAAAACATCTAAATAAAAGAATTTCTATTTTAGAAAGTTGAGACTTGCGAACCCCTAACTACCCCATTATGGGATAGCTCATTTTGTAAGGCTTTTTTTTCTTCATATATTTAGGATCACAATTTTACATCCATATAACAAAATCCAGTTAGTTTAGATAGTTTAAAAAGGGTAAATTACAAAAATAATCATTTTTGTTTACCTCAAATTATATTTTAGTTACTTATATTTGAAATATTATGTTTTAGTCACTTATGTCATCGTTTTGTTACGAAGTAGTCACTCTGCCATTAAGCTTCCTTGCCTCGCTAACGGCAATCCTACGTGACAGTCCTAATGGGTTTTAAATGCCAGCTTGGATGTTTAACTTGGATGGAAATAGTTTTTTTCAGTCAAAATGGAAAAGAAAACTAAAAGAAAAAAAAGAAAGATGAATTTTCTTTTCTAGTTCAAGCTATAATTAATTAAATTTATTTAATTAAAAACATATTCTTGTCTCAATTGGACATCCAAGTTTGCATTTAAAACTCATTTAGATTGCCACGTAAGATTGCCTTTAGGGAAGGTAACGAAGCTTAACAACAGAGTGACCAATTCGTAACAAAATGATAACATAAGTGACTAAAACGTAACATTTCAAACATAAGTGACTAAAATGTAATCTGAGGCAAACAAAAGTGACTATTTTTGTAGTTTATCTATTTTAGAAATAAAATGAAAAAGTAAACATTTAAAAAAAATTCATTTCAGCTGCAAAATATAAAACAACAGTAACGCGTTAGGAGCATAAAAAGTTGGGCGATTTTATATGAAGTTAGGAGGAAATGAAGGCTACACTTTCCAATTCCATTGTTTCCATTAATATTTACTCATCAGACACTTTTGGGCACAAAATAATTCATGTTTGCTTTCTGGAAATATGTCGGGTACATGTTGGATTTATGAGTTATTTAATAATTTAAAAAAAATGTTACATGCTTTAAAATTCCAACTCAAATATGAGTTGTTTTTTAAGTGAGGGTATAATAAATCAAGCTAGTTGGGATGATGCCACTATTGGTTACTGTCTTTACTGTACGAGTAGCTCACCTCACCTGCTATTAACAAGCACAGCTTGCCATTTGGAGAGGGCAAAGGCTACTGCTGCCACTAGAATAGATAGAACTTATTCCCTTTGTTTAATGCCTTTGCCTATGGTAGATAAATTTAATTAAATTGTGTCCACCTTCTTCATGTGAAACAGCCTTTAAAATTGTCACTGTCCCCTAAAACCCTTGCAATTTCTCATCCTCTACCTCAATTCCCCAGGAGCTCAACCCTAACAGCAGCAGACAAGCCTCCTCAATGTACAAAATTCAATAATTTTCCTCGCAAACTTGGGTCGTCTACATACACTAATTTAATATTGAAAACAATCTTCCATTAAATCTTTTTCCAACTTTGACGAAAATGAATTTTCCACTGGAAAATAGATTTGGGTCTTATGTGCACTAACTTTGTGCCCCGATACTCTACAATATAAATTACATATTTTACTCTCTCTTTTTTTAATAAAATATTTTACCCTAAAAATATATAGTATGAACTGTGTAAATAATTTTCCATAAAGAAAATGTCAGTAAGGATGTGACGATTATTGAGTGAATGAGAATTTTAGCTCATTGTATCTGAACATTCATAGTCGGGACCTTACATCACTAATAATTCAAATCCATCCCTTTCTTTTCCCCTTAAATAAAAACAAATGAATAAAAATAATAATTCACTGTATTCATTAAAATAATTCACAACTTCAAATTTAATTTTCAAAACTACGATTTTGACTTTTCTCAAAGAAATTAAAGCTGATTATTTTTTAAAATAAATAGCTTTTATAAGTTTTTGTTTTTTTGTTTTTTTCTTGTACATCCACTAAGGAGTGTACCTAATTAATGAGAATTTTCTTTAAGGAGTCTTTACATATTGCGAATGACTCTATAATCACAAACAATTATAACTAATTGAATTAAATTTTAAAATATATATGTTGATTTAGTCTTAACTCAATTGGTATGAACATTGTTGTTAATGTAGAAGGATGTGAGTTCAAGTGCGCTGAATCATATTATAGTATTATTTATGAGTTAGAAATTAACTATGAATAACCACATAATGAAAATTGGATACTAATACATAAAAAAAATTTTAATACAAAATAAATCACCCTATTCCTCTTATCTATCCCTCATTGAAAAATAAATAAACAAATCACAATTTCATATATTTTTTTCAAAATCAAAATCTGATTAGGAGAATTTCGGGCAATTTACCATTAAAAACTTAATTTTTTTAAATTTACCGAAATGGGCCCGGTATTCTATTATTTACCGGAATGGGCCCTTTTCCCCTAAATCGCATCCACGTCAGTGCGCTTTGCTGACGTGGCAGAAAATCGCTTTCATGTAAGCGCGGTTTGTGTCCACGTCATCAAAGCGCGCTGACGTCGACACGATTTGCTGACGTGTAGAGCGTTCCTGGGGACTCGATTTGCCCCGCGCGTGAACAGTGCAACGGTCATTTTTTTAACCATTGCCCCCCAACGGTCCAAAAAAAACTATAAATACCCCCACCCCTTTTTTTTCACAAACTAATCCTCTCCCAAATTTCCTCTCAATTTGCTCTCAAATTCCTTCCAAATTTCTCCCAAATCTATATTTAATCTCAATTTATTCTCAAGTTCCTATTAAATTTCTCTTAAATCCCTATTTTTAAATCATTTTTAAAAAAATTATTATTTTTTAATTTTTTAAACCGTAAAAATTTGTACGATTTCAGCAATGGCCAGAGAATTGACTCGTCTTGATAAGCAGCACATATCGGTGGAACAAATGAAAATGGTAAGTGTTAAATTTAATTTTTAAATATTATTTAAGAATTTTTTATTATGCATTTTTAGATAATTATTAATTTATTATTTGTTATAAAAGTCTGTAGATCGGACATTGGAATGCAATATCCGGAATATGCATGCTCCTCCATCACCGTTGGTAGAGAACTACCTGCGGGAAGCGGGTTTTTGGCACGTGGCGACGGTAGGCTGGGGATGCAAGGTGGACCCGAAACTAATCAGTGCGTTGATCGAGAGGTGGAGACCCGAGACGCACACATTTCATCTTCCATGTGGAGAGTGCATTATCACTTTGGAAGATTTCAGTCTGTAATTGAGATTGCCGGTGGACGGGTACCCGGTCACCAGGTCTGCCCAATCTAGCGATTGGGGAGCGGTGTGCTACGAGCTTTTGAGAGCTATTTTGGAGAAAATAGACGGAGGTAAGATCGAGATGGGCTGGTTAAGAGACACATTCCCGGATCCGGATGAAGATTCAACCGAAATAGAAAGAATTTGATATGATCGGGCATACATTCTTCAGTTAATTAGAGGTTATCTGATGCCGGACTCGTCATGGAGCCGCGTACATCTAAGATGGCTACTGAAACTCGTTGATTTTAGAGCAGCT
Source organism: Gossypium hirsutum (assembly GCF_007990345.1). Taxonomy (NCBI): domain Eukaryota; kingdom Viridiplantae; phylum Streptophyta; class Magnoliopsida; order Malvales; family Malvaceae; genus Gossypium; species Gossypium hirsutum. The sequence continues at coordinate 6,126,942 of NC_053447.1, read as the reverse complement.
AGTGAATTGAGTTGGGGGCCTGTCGTATTGGCAACATTATATCGGGAGATGTGCGGGGCGACACGACCGAGGAAAGCAAAAATCGGAGGTTGCCTGTCACTACTGCAGTCATTGACACGGTTTCGCTTTCCATTTCGACGTCCTCGAGTGGACCACCCATATACATTCCCACTCATAACGAGGTAAATTTTATATTAGATTTTACAATTATTATGTAGATTTTTAAAAATAAAAGTATGCTAAAAATTTATTTAATTAGGTGGAACTATCCGGCAAGTCATGCTCGATTACCGACCTCTCTTGAAGATATACGGCTTCTATTAGACCAACAGTCGGAAGCACATGTAAGTATTAAATAAAATTGATATTTCTATCATTCGCTAGTCGATTGGTATTTAGTATTTAGTATTATGTATATAACTAATATTTCTATCATGTTCATATAGTTTCAATGGACACCATACGAGGATCCGGCTATTCGAGCAGTAATTCCGGATGAGTTCTTACAAAATCCAAACGATTGGCAAGCGAAAGTCGCGTTGATCAACTACGCGACCGTGGAGATGCACCAGTTAGACAGGGTGTTACGGTAATTTGGATGTAGACAACTGATTCTCGTGGAACCCGAGGTGTTTGACGATCACCACATAATCGACCTTCGGTAATTGAATACGGATTGGCCGAGATACTGGTCCGAGTACATCCAAATATGGGAAGATCGGTATGATTATATACCTACTCGAGAACCGATCATTGTTCCGGAGTTAGCGTGCGTGCTGGAATACATGCCTTGGTTTAGGATCCATGGCAAGCCGTATTTACTGTCGCTAGAGGAGAGGCAGTGACAATTACGTGTCCAAAGGGAAAGATGCGGGCTTTTAAATCCAAAACAACAGGACGACGACAATGGCCCCTCAACGAGGCCCAAATATTCACTCGACCCATCATCAGCGGCCATTCAATCACCAGGCCCAACGAGAGCACTGACACAGTCACTCGACCCAGCAGTTCAACCAATAATACCCATGCAACCGCCTTTTCAGATGATGCCAGGTGCGTTTTCTAGCCCTTTTATGTATCCTAACCTTTATATGTTTCCTTTTCTGAATCCTATGGCAGGTTGGAGCCAATTGCCCGGTTCAGCTCCATTTCTTGTTACGCCAAGTGGACCGCCGATGTATAGGCCAACGGTGCAAGAGGGATTGCAAAAAGGGCCATCGGGGAGCTCTTCTTTTTACCAATCCCCACCACCATATGGGTTTTAAACACCGTCGTCGTTCGTGATGCAAACACCTCCACATTCACTATTCTATCAATGTGGCTCTTCGTCTCAACTCCGACAACCAGATGCCCTACCGGAAGAACCAGAATCCCTGCTGGAGGAACCACAACCGCTGCCGGAAGCTGGACAAATGAGGAATCCAACGCGTAACCGTCGACGGCCGCCATGTGGCACTGAATCCGGCGGGCACGGAGATTGATTTTTGTATTTAAATTTATTTGTACAAATATTTTGAATATTTTGATATTATTTGATGTAATAAAATAGAAATTTTTTTGAGTTATTACTTAAAAACCCTAAACTAAATTATTAAAAATTTATAAATTTATAAATTATAATTAAATGCATAATTTAATTGATAAACCTTAAACCCTTAACCTAAAAACCCTAACCCTAACCCTCAACTTAAAAACTGTAACCCTTGAATTAAAAACCTTAAACCCTTAACTTTAAAACCGTAACCCTTAAATAAAAAACCCTAACACTTAAGTTAAAAACCTTAACCCTTAACTTAAATATAATTTGATAATTTTACTAACCATTAATACAATTATCAGTTAATAATTTTACATTCACATAATGTTAGATTTGGAAAAATGTTTTGACTGGTACTAACAATTAATAATTTGATATAATTTGATAATTTTACTAACAATTAATACAATTATCAATTAATAATTGAAAAAATATAATTTTTTTTACAATTACATTCAACTATTGCGATTAGGGCATGATCGACTTGTATAGACTGGATTACTACACCATCCGCACAACTTCTGTTGACTGGTTGTTTCTCGGATATCCATATTGTTATGTATTTTAGTCGAGCAAGGTCGACCCTTTGGTTTGCGACGTAATTCTCTATCCGGTAACAACTTAAAAGGAGCAAGAGATACAAGCGGCAACTTACGTTCATCTAGGACCGTTGGGAAAACGTGTCTCTAGACGTTGTACATGTTTTCTAATTTGTACACTTCGTCCTCATAGCTCATCGGATCCAGACGGAGATTCTGACAAGTTGCAATAACATGAGCGCATGGATAACGAAGTGCATCAAACATCACACAGTCGCAAGTCCTATTTCGCAAGTGTACACGATATTACCCGCCAACAACACCTTGGTGCGGTCTGTCAAACTCTATGACGCGAAATCATACATGGTGTTTACTAGACCTGTCCATGGGCCGGACCGGGCCGGGCCCCAAAAAAATTCGACCCGACTCTTAGGCCTGGGCTCGGCCTGGCTCGAAATATGAGCCTAAATTTTGCCCAGGCCTGTCCCGGGAAAAAAATAATGAGCCTGAGCCCGGGCCGATTTTTAATAAATATAAAAAATATATTTTAAAAATAAAAAATAAAAAATAAATATTTATTATATTCGGGTCGAGCCAGGCCGGGCTCGGGCCAAAAAAGTTGAGCCCGACTCATTTTTTAAACGGGCCTCGTTTTTTTCCCAAACCCATATTTCGGGCCTATATTTTTACCTGAACCCTCCCATATTTCGGGCGGGCCGTCGGGCGGGGCCGGGCGTCTAGTGTTTACCCGCGCCTTGGCCTTGTTAATTTCTTGAACTATCTTACTGCACCATACATGGCCTATCTGCATCTGGCCTGCATAACTTGCTGCTCGCTTTGGAAATAGCACCGCCAAACGAAAATATGTCTCTCTCACAACCGATGTTATCGGTAGATGGCGCATTCCTTTAAGAACAAAATTTATGCATTCAGTTATGTTTGACGTCATATGGCCATATCATAGCCGTCGTCATATGCTTATGCCCATTGTTCGAAACGTATGTTACAAAGGTAGTCCGCCCCTTCTCTGTTAATTGAACGTAAAATGGGCAACATCTCGTGAAAACGGTCTTTATTTATTTCATACTCTGCCAATATAAGTTCATAGCGAATATTACATACCACTTCTACCAATAAAACTAATTCAAATTGACAAACGAAATAACACAAATATAGACTAAATACTCATGTTGGTTACTTGTCATCGTTCGCTCTTAGATGGATATTACCTATAGTAGTTCGAAGCAACGTGTCTTAGGCAATATCGATGGTGTGTGCGCTGCCATAAGCTTCCCTGTTGATCAAATGCAGCTAGTATATCGGCATCCCGATATGAAAGAACACAGATATTAGGTTGGGGGCACACATGCCTCCTTAACCTAGAGAGAAAGAAATCTCAGTCATCAGACGACTCCCCTAGTGTTTTTGCACATGCAATTTGCAGAATTCTCCCACCGCCATCTTGTGCCACTGCAAGCAATAGCCGATGAGTATACCTACCAAACATAAAGGTACCGTCAATTTGTACCAATGGCTTGCAGTATGAAAATGCGTTTCGGTATTACTTAAAGGTCCAAAATAGGCGTTTGAACACTTGGCATCCACATAGCAATCGGTCGTTGTAGTACGCATGTTCCGTTTCTAGGTCTGAGATGACACTTGGGACGTATCTCTCTAGCACTTGACACCACTGCCATATTTCATTATATGAGGCATCCCACCCACTATGCATCTTCTCCAACGCCTTTTGCTTAGCTATCCAAGCCTTACGGTAAGAGGGCGTGTACCCTATTTGGCTACGGATATTGGCAATTAACACCGACACTGAAGTCCTGGGATCTACTTTTACCGTGGGCAGTATCAAACTAGCTAACATAGCTGAATCTATCTTGGGATGATCTTGTGAAACACCTATAAACGAAGTACATTAAATAATGCAACATTACATAATAAAAATATTATTCAGAAACCGTCAATACTGTACCTACAGCACATATATGTGGACCTTTGTACTTTTTAATCTCCCACAACCCTGTCATTTTCCTTAACGAGGTGTAGATTTCCCATAAACATGTGTCGTCTTACACCGCACACTTCGCCTCAAACTTATCAGATTTGGATTTAACGACGTGGTAGTTAATGCCATTTTTTATGCTATATTATTTCAAAGCACAAATAAAACTATCATTGTTGGTAAACTGATTACCAACTTCAAATTCACCCGAATCTAGCCCCAAACTTGTACGATCACGCAACCGGTGTGGTAGATATGGAAACTTTAACACATCATCTGCAGACAGATCGACATTATGCATGTGGGCTGGAGGTGAGTATGCTCTGAATTGTGGATTTTCTTCTTCATCTGAACTCCTTTCAGCATCTTCAGGTTTTGTTGGAATAGGCTCCGGTTCAGAAAATAAGCCAACTTCTGTACCATCGGGCCAGGCTCTCGAGGTGGATCCACATCGGAGTCATCTTCTAACCCACAATCATTTGTAGCGTACGAGGTCCCCACACCGGTTGACGTCGTAAGGATTACATCATCCCTTCTTCTGGGCATTTCATAACTTCCCCAATTGGATGTAGATTGCCAATCACTAGAACTTGATGCCGCTCTCCAGTACGTATTTCCAGCATCAAACATCGAGCCACCAACGTACATGTCCCATCCACCGACTGAGTGTCTTGTAGGGGATGTACATTTGACACCGCTACCAAACATGGGCTGTTCCGTATTTTGTAACCCGCTAATCGAGTGTCGACCAAGGGTCGTGTATTCATCTCGAACACCGGTCGCAAGTACATCATTTGACGATGTAAATTGTACATATAACTCAATATAAGGTGCTCCACTAGCAAGATAAGTCTGCACCATTGCCTCCAAGCTACGAGCACCTTTTATGTCGAACGAGTCATATGTCACCGGATCAACAGAAGAACAAAATCGATACGTAATAGACAAAACTTTCATTGGCGTCGTTCCACAAATTTTATGCCTAATTCTTTTATGAAATTCTGTCAAATCTATGTTCTGGTTAAAAACCAGTCGCATCGTATTCTCGGACAAAAAAACAACATCATTCTCGATGTGGCAAACCTCACCGTCATAATAAATAAAAGGACTAATACGTTCACTCATATTTGAAACTCTAACCTTTTTAGCCTCTCTAAATTGTTTCTGCTGTGACTTATGCATTTTGAGAATATTTTCTGCCTCATTTATAGCCTCAGCCCAAACATGCTACTGTAGCAAAAGCGCGTCCACGAGGGTGCGATTTCACAAATTCTTCTCAAATAGCATCCTGCTAGAAGCATTTTTATACTATTTTCTCAGAAACGTCAACTCGAAATTATTTTTCCAGGACCTACTGTAGCAAAAACGCGTCCACGAGGGCGCGATTTCACAAATTCTTCTCAAATAGCATCCTGCTTGAAGCGTTTTTTAAACTATTTGCTCCGAAACATCAACTCGAAATTATTTCTTTCAGGACCTATTGTAGCAAAAGCGCGTCCACGAGGGCGCGATTTCACAAATTCTTCTCAAATAGCATCCTGCTTGAAGCATTTTTTTAAACTATTTGCTCAGAAACGTCAACTCGAAATTATTTATTCCAGGACCTACTGTAGCAAAATTGCGTCCACGAGGGCGCGATTTCACAAATTCTTCTCATAAAGCATCCTGCTTGAAGCGTTTTTTATACTATTTGCTCAGAAACGTGAACTCGAAATTATTTTTACAGGACCCACTATAGCAAAAGCGCGTACACGTGGGTGCGACTTCAGAAATCCTTCTGATAAAGCATCCTGCTTTGATTTTATCTTAAAAACCCATAAACACGAAACGTAATCTAATTTTGAATAAATTATAATTAATTTAATTGGGAAACCTTAAACCCTAATCCATTATTTGTTTACTTTTTTCTCCAAAACTTTAAAAATACTAAAAATCCTAAACCCTAAACCCTAAAATCTAAAAACATAACGTGGGAAAACGGGCAAATCGCGTCCCCAGAGGCGCGCTACGTGGCAACAAATCGTGTCCACGTTAGCGCGCTTTGCTGATGTGGACACAAATCGCGCTTTCGTGGACGCGATTTGTTGCCACATCAGCAAAGTACGCTGATGTGGCCGCGATTTTCTGGTACGTCCCCTAACATTGCGCTGACGTGGACACGGTTTAGAAGAAAATGACCCATTCCGGTAAATTTAAAAAAAAGTGGCTTTTTTGATATTTTTCCCAAAAATTTCTTCTTTTTAAGTAAGGAGAGGGAAAAAAAGAATATTTTGACTCCTTTTTTTTTTTTTGACCTTTCAACTCATAAAATCTCGTTGAAATAAAAAACCCTCATAAAATCTAAAAAAACGGTCTTTTGTCTGATTAATTTCGTATTATACGGAAAAATGGAAAAGGTAAAAAAAATCTCCTCCTCTTCTTCTTCATCATCTTCTTTATTTTTTTTTGTTCAAGATAAAAATACATTAAACCATAACAAAAATAGAGAGAGATGATGATACTTGGGAAGCTCCCTCCATTTTTCTTATCTTGTCTTCTTCTAACCATCATATTCATAGTCTTCATCCTCTGTTCTCCAAACCCTTTCAACCCCATCTCCAAATCTGACCTTCATCAAACACTTGCTTTGCCCAATTCTACCTCTCATGGTAATTCAATCCATTTTTCTTCTTCTTTCAGTTTCACCGAATGAGAATTTTGTTTGATTTTTCTTTTTCTTTTGGGGTATTTTAGGTTATGACGATGATGAGATTCTCAAGTGTGACTTGTTTAAGGGAGAATGGGTGCCTGACCTGCAAGGTCCTTTATATACGAACTGGAGTTGTTCAACGATTCCTACTTCAAGGAATTGTTTCCACCATGGAAGAAAAGACACAGAGTTTTTGAAATGGAGATGGAAACCTCATCAGTGTCAGCTTCCCAGGTTTGATCCTAAGACTTTCCTGGAATTTGTTCAAGGGAAGAAACTTGGGTTCATAGGTGACTCAGTTGCCAGGAACCACATGGACTCCCTCCTTTGTCTCCTCTCAATGGTTAGTACATTCATGTTGTACACATATTCTTCTCCAACATGTACTCAAAACCGAATAATATTGCTTTTCATCATAACAGGGCATTGTTCTTTTACCTGTGGCATGGTATGGAGTAATTTATCTTTAGATAAATTAAATATAATTTACTGTTTGAGTTGCTTGAATTGCAAATCTTTTACAGATAGAAACTCCGGTGGATCATTACAAAGATTCCGAAGACCGGCAACGGGTATGGTACTTTCCCGGTCATGATTTCACTCTCATGATTCTTTGGACGAAATTCCTAGTAGACGGTGAAGAACGAGTGATCAATGGTTCATCATCTGGTATTTTTGATTTGCACCTTCATAAAATTGATAAGAAATGGACCACAGATCTTCCTGTTCTAGACTATATCATCATCTCGGACGCACATTGGTTTTTCCGAACGATTTACCTACACAACGACACTGGTGTTGTCGGATGTGTGTACTGCGATCATCCGAATGTGACCGATTTTGGTGTCGGGTTCGCCCTCAGGATGGCTTTTCGATCGGCATTAAACCATATCAACCGCTGCAGGGAGTGCAAAGCGAGGGTGACCCTCGTCCGGACGTTTTCGCCGGCTCATTTCGAGAACGGGGCATGGGATACAGGAGGAAGATGCAATAGGACAAGCCCTTTGAGTGAAAGAGAGATTAAGTTGACAAGTAATGAATGGGAACTGAGGAGCTTGCAAATGGAAGAGATTGAAAAGGCAAATATAGAAGGAAATAAGAAAGGAACGAAGTTTGCAGCATTGGATGTGACAAGGGCAATGTTGATGAGACCTGATGGTCACCCTGGTGAATTCTGGGGAAATAAATGGATGAATGGATATAATGACTGTGTCCATTGGTGTTTGCCCGGTCCGATTGATGCTTGGAACGATTTCTTATTTGAAGTTTTGAGAAGAAAAGTTATATAAATTATATTGTTCGAACTTCATTTTTTTTAAAATATTCATGTCCGACATTTGTATTTGATATATGAATATAACTGAAAAAAACTTACAAAATATATTATATTTATATTGGATACAAATACTTATGTTAGACTTTCACACTAATTTAAGTAACATATACTAATTACGTATGGTTAATACAGGTAAACTTCATACATTATACAAACAAGCCACGATAGCACTCCAACATCACACGGCAAAATACACGATTTAACAGCCGATAACAAAATAAAGCCCAACTTGGCACAACTAAAACAAAATGCTCCAATTGGGCCTTGAACCCATATTTCAAACCCATGTAAGCCCAAATATACCATCTCTTTCGCTCCATCGACTCGCACATTTCGAAACATTCATTTCCCTACGTAATTGCCTCTGTTTCAAAGAAGCCGAAAGCAAAGAATCCCATACCCCAAAATTAACAATCTTCGTTCGAAATCCCTAATTTGAAACCCTAAATCCCCTGAAGGACATATTCCGATGGGGGAAACTAGAAAACGAGGTCGGAAACCTAAAGCCCCTGCATCTACCACCGAAACCATGGACTTCCAATATACGAGTGCCTCCAACGCCACTCAAACCGACTACGTTGCCGCCCAAAACGACGTCTTTAGCGCTGCAAACGATTCCGTAGCGACCGCCGCCGCCGCCGCCAAAAATGACGCCAACAACCCACCACCGGCAAGACGGGGCCGAGGGAGACCGAGGAAGTCTGAGGCGGGGCACATGGAGGATACGGAGCCGCATGCGGCGGCGTCCCCGGAGCGGAGACCTTATCAAAATGGGGCAGTGGTACTGGAGCCTCCACCGCAGCCAGTGGCGAAATGGGAGAGTGTGGCGGCAAGGGTAGTGCCAGCGATGGATGCAGTGGTGAAAGTTTTTTGCGTCCACACTGAGCCAAACTATTCACTGCCATGGCAAAGGAAAAGACAGTATTCTTCAAGTAGTAGTGGATTTATAATTGGAGGGAAAAGAGTGTTAACAAATGCTCATTCAGTGGAACATTATACTCAAGTGAAGTTAAAGAAAAGGGGGTCTGATACCAAGTACTTGGCTACTGTCTTGGCTATTGGGACTGAATGTGATATTGGTAAGGAAAAGTTTTGATTCTGTGGGAATTTTCATCTTTTTGGGGGTTTTTTTTGGGGGGGGTAAGGAAGTTAGGTGGTTTAGTTTCGAGGACTATAGGAATGGGTAGAAAATGGTATTTGGTTATTCGTATTGAGTGACAGGCTTAAGGTATTAAAGTTTGCATTTTTTTTCAGGAAAATCGTTTCGAGTGCTTGGAATTTTTTTCTTCTTTTCTGCATTATTCTCTTGCCCTTCTTGGATTTAGCAAATTTCAGTAATGCGATTTTATTGTAGGAAAAAGGCAGAGGATGATTCATTGATTTTGCTTGTTTAGAGTGGATTGCAGTAGCTGTTGTACTCTTTAATGTGGAACATGTATATGCGGAAATAACTCATCCTAACTTGTTTTCTTAATTTATGGTAACTTTGTTATTAACTGAGGGTTTTTGGATGTTGTAGCAATGTTAACAGTTAGTGATGATGAGTTCTGGGAAGGTGTTTCACCTGTTGAGTTTGGAGATTTGCCTGCACTCCAAGATGCTGTAACTGTTGTGGGCTACCCCATTGGAGGTGACACGATCTCTGTTACTAGTGGTGTTGTATCACGAATCGAGATACTCTCTTATGTTCATGGGTCAACTGAACTTTTGGGATTACAGGTTGTGAAACTAGTTCCCGCTTCTAGTGGTTCAACATGTTTGTTTGACATGTTTATTGATCTATTGCAATTGATATGGTTTTGCAGATAGATGCAGCTATAAACTCTGGAAATTCTGGCGGGCCTGCTTTCAATGATAAGGGCAACTGTGTCGGTATCGCATTCCAATCTTTGAAACATGAGGATGCAGAAAATATTGGGTATGTCATACCTACACCGGTTATAATGCACTTCATTCAGGATTACGAAAAGAATGGGGCGTATACAGGTATTTTTCTTGGCATTACTATTTTATTCAAGTTCAGTCATTTCTATTTTGGAATTAGAAAGAGGTTTTTCTTATATCTGGTATTGTGCTTGAATTCTTATTCCTGTCCTCTTCATCATTTCTATTTTAGGCTTCCCAATCCTTGGAGTTGAGTGGCAAAAGATGGAAAATCCTGATTTGCGCCTGGCAATGGGGATGAAATCAGATCAAAAGGGGGTCCGTATTAGGAGAATTGAGCCCACTGCTCCAGAATCTCATCTTCTGAAGCCATCTGATGTTATACTTAGTTTTGATGGGGTAAAAGTTGCTAATGATGGAACAGGTAAGTTACTCCCCCTACGCCCCATATGTTAGTAGGATGTCATTTATTCACCTATGAATGTTAGTAGGATGTCATTTATTCACCTATGAATGTTTGTGTGCATGGCCTATATATGCATATATGCATACTTTGTTTATTGCCCAGTAATTTCTGCATCAGCACTATACTGTTCTTGGAGACAATATCTTTGTTACTTTTTCTAGAATTAGCAACTGAAAGTGTCGAGTATTGCTTTCATATTAGTTAAAAGATTAGATGCAGATGTTTCTGTAGGATTTCCCTCTGATCTGAGAATGATAATCTGGCTGTGTGGTTTCTTTATCTACATGAAAATGTTCTATGGAGATATTGTTTAGTTTAATCGGTGGTTCATTTATGAGATTAAGAACTAGGCAGTAAAAGCAGTGTTCATTCATGGTGGAGGTAGTTTTAATGTAGATTTGCTTACATACAATACATTTGTGCCTTAAAAGGGTTGTAAACCTTCAAGACGAGATTTTCTTAGCAAGCACGATTCATATGATTTTGGCACAAAAGAGTTTAAAACCAGAATTTCTGAATTATTCATCCGCTCTCTTTTGGTATTCAATTCATTGCCTTATTTTATCGTGACTTTTGCAGTTTCCATAAATATGAAAGCTTTTTTAGTTGGGTTTTAGTTGCTTTTCTATCTACTGTGGGCTGTGGTTGATTGATGACTGTTGTATGATGCTTAGTCAACTCATAAATTACTTCAAGATTGAAAGCCCCCTAGATGACTCACATATTTAGCTCAAATAGTCTTTTAATGTTTAATTCAGTCAAATATTCCGGCATTATTGTCCTATTTTATGTAAGGAAACAATCTCCTGACCTTTCTTTCCTGTTTTTCATTTTCCCTTGACCTGGGAAAAAAAAGTTCCATTCAGGCATGGGGAGCGCATAGGCTTCAGCTATCTTGTTTCTCAGAAGTATACTGGGGATACTGCACTAGTTAAAGTTCTCCGTGATTCGAAGATACTTGAATTTGATATAAAACTTGCGACTCACAAGAGGCTCATCCCAGCGCACACCAGTGCGATACCTCCTTCTTATTACATTATTGCTGGATTTGTTTTTACTGCTGTAACTGTTCCATACTTGCGTTCTGAGGTTTGTAGTCATCCATCTCTCTCTGTGTTGTGTGTTTCTTTCCTTGAACTTGTTAATATAGCAATTGTTGGTAATTTGTTAACAAACTCCCTGTTTTAGTTTTTTGTTTATTGTGTTTATTGCATTATTGTAAACTTGATTGCTAGGAAAAGGGCCCCATTAGTGAAATTTGAGGTTTCTATTAGTGTGTTTTAAAAAAAAGAGGTTTGCATTATTGGAATGATTCACCATTCCTTGTGAATCATTCAAGGACTGTTTAATGTAGAATTGTCCTAACCATTGCTCAGAATTTGGAAAGAATATTAACTCTCTCTGAACTTTTGTTCTAGTCTTGAACATGCATAAATATATATCTTGTTTATATTTGTTAACATTTATAAAACACTTTGTATATTGTCCTATAGCTATAGAATCCCATTATTTTGCAGAAATTGGATAGAATCTTAATACTTGCTAAACTTTTGTTCTAGTCATTTTCTTTATTACTCATTAAGAAAGATAAGGGATCCTGTTTTGTGGGTCTAAAACTGACTTTTTTTCGTTTTCTATAACTGTTGCTAATTAAAAGGTCTACGCTGTTACATTTTTATGATTTCATGTGTGAGTGGTCACTGTTTGGGTTTGCTTATACTTCTAACTTCCCTGTTTCTCTCATTTACAGTATGGGAAGGATTATGAATTTGATGCACCTGTCAAGCTATTGGATAAGCATCTACATGCAATGGCCGAGTCTACAGATGAACAGCTTGTTGTTATTTCACAGGTCTATATGTTGTTTCTCATGTTTTTCCTTCTGATATATTGTTACAGCCCGATGTAACACAATGATTTGGCTTTCTTTTTTATTCATGCCTTTTAGACCTTATGCTTACAATGTTTTCTTTATTCTCAGGTGCTTGTGGCTGACATCAATATTGGATATGAGGATATTGTCAATACTCAGGTCAGGGAGTGTTTCCTGACATTGCCAGTGATGTAAAGTGTATAAAAAATTTAAAGAACACATGCTAACATTTTTCTTTTAATTTCATTTTTCTAGGTTCTTGCTTTCAATGGAAAACCCGTGAAGAATCTAAAGAGCTTAGCCAATATGGTTGATAACTGCAATGATGAATATTTGAGATTTGACCTGGAATATCAGCAGGTTTCCTCCCTCTCCGTCCCTCTCCCTCTCTCTCTCTCTCTCTCTCACACACACACACACACACACACAGTTGATGAAATGTATAATTTTTTGTTTAGCTGATTCTCAACTTTGCAACGCAGATAGTAGTGCTACATGCCAAGGCTGCAAAAGCTGCAACTTTAGATATTCTAACTACACATTGTATATCTTCTGCAATGTCTGATGATCTCAAGACTTGAACTAAGGTTGGAGGGAAACACTAGACAATAGTCTATGTGGGTCCTATTTTTGCATATGCCGTATACCAAACATGATTGAGTTTTGCATTTGTGGGTGTAGTTATGGTTTTTTATCTGGAAGATAGATTGCAGGTCTTGATTCTAGTTTATATTGGAAGGAGGTTTAGAGATGTTCTTTTTAACTAGAATGGTTCAGGAAAGCATTTTGTACCATTTTCTTGCTCATCTTATTTTTCACCTTTCTTAACTAATTCTAGAACCATGAGTAATCAAGTAGCGGTATTACATATACGATATTCGAATTATACCAAACTATACATGTACCCAATTTTATTTTTCTTAATATGCACTTGTCTAAACTTTAAATTCCAATTGTTAACATTTTTAACTTGCTCCGTCCACGTGATATTGATCGCTTCGTCACATTGCCTGGTTGGTCCAATCTAGTGTCGTATAACCTGTTTTCTCTTCAACTGGAGCTTCAATATTTGCATATCACATAGGAAATCCTTATTTAGATATGAGCTCAAACAGGGTTGTCTGAAGAAGACAGACCTTCAGAACTGAGAAAATTATCCATTTCCAATGCATTTGTTCCTACACTTGACCATTTTTATAGCTTTGAAGCAGGGGGTCCTTGTGGGAAGATGATGAATCTATGGTGGAGCCACTGCCATTGTCCTCAGCCGTTGCTTCTTTCACCTTTCCCCACATCAGCGAATAAAATCCAATCGATATTGTTGTTGCTCCGATAAGACTGCACAAGTATAAAAGAAACAGTCCATTAGCTAAAAAAACAAAGATATTAAAGTTACAATCTAAATAGTAGTCAGTACGCAATGTTATGATTGTCATTTTATGGTTTAGGTTTTTCTGTTGTAGGTATTTTACCCTTAATATCCATTGCAGTTGATTGTAGTATATGGTAGCAAATTGGTAATTTCAAAGTGATGGAAATTGACCATAACTTAAATCTTTGCTATAAGCAAAAGCAGTGCGTTGTGTATACCTCCCAATATGAGGTGTTTCAGTCAGGAAGACGATACCCATGGTAAAAGCTATGACGATGGAAAATGGCTTAAACATTGCCACGAAAACTGGTCCCTTCAACCGCAGAGCCCATGAATGAACTGTATTGTTCAAACAAGAACTGAAGACTCCCTGAAAGAGAGGATACAGGCAAAGTTTTCAAAGAATTTGCTATCTGTGGCGGATATTCTCGCAACAACCGTAATTTAAATACAATCCCTTGTTCTTACCGAGCAAATAACCGAGGCTAATGCAATGTCTGGCCTTATTCTCCAAGCACTTGCATTTCTTTCAACAACTAAACCAACAACGAGAGCTATGAAACACACACATAAATTGTAAAAGAACACTACGGTTAGTTCTGCTGGATACTCTTCCATGATTTGTGTCTGCAAAACATCAGATAATCCATTTATTTCTTAAAATTTCCAACAATGGATGCACCAAGCGAGATATATTTGTAAAATTGGTAAACGAACTCTTACAAGAAAAATGTACCAGAATGGAATCAGAATATTCTGAACAGTGAGGAAAACACCACCAATGACCCAATTTGTGCTTGAAGAGTTGAGAGGTTGATGAAGAGACATTGAAGCTTTGACAATGGCCGGACCCTTATATAGAGTCACTACAAATGCACCTGTAATTGATATTATGGTGCCCATTACTTTGGCCTGACTGCTTCTTCGTTTCAGTACCAGCTTCTCCATTCTAAAAAATCAGGTATGGGATTTAAGTAGCCGTGGCAACGCATGCATTAATGTGCGTTTTCGGAGTAAAAAAATCACCTGAAGAGGATAGCTAAGATGAAGGTAAAAGCTGGTGTGAGGTTGCTGATTGCAGAAGAAAGAGTAGGAGAACCATAAATGATGCCTGTGTACCCCATTATCTGACATGAAATCCTGAAACCAATTTCAGCAATATTACAGATAAAAACTGATGAAATTGAAAAGAAAATCAAGATCTTTCTATATAATGAAGCAAAATTAGTTGGGAAACGTTTGCTAAAAATCATGCTTCTTGTTTCTGAACCACCACAAGTTTTACCCTATAAACCCGAGAAGTCCAATTTTGCTTAGTATACGCAAGCTGAGTGGAGGTAGCACTCTTGATCTGCAAGAAAAACCAGAAATGAAAACACACTGTGGATTTGCATGTTGTAACGATTTGGCTGTAGATCCGTGGTGAGAAATAAAGGAAGGACCTGTAAGAGAAGAAAGGAGTAGGAAGAAGAAGAAGAGCAGCAACGGCGTAATCGTAGACCAAAAAAACATGGAAGCTAATGCCCTTCAACGTAGCTGCTTTAAACAGTGTGTTTATCCCCACTATTACACATTCCATTGTCACCATTGCTGTGAATGTCACTACATCCTTGTAATATTTCCTCCATGATCCCCACACCATCTTTCCTTCCTCTCAATTTCTCTCAAAACCAACCAATTAGTCAGGTTGTAAGGTCCTTATATTTGACAATTCTTTATCAAGAAAATCGGAGGGGAGGGGAGGGGAGATTACAAGCTAAATTAAAATTTTGAGTTTCAGTTTTAGGTTTCAAATTTCGTATTCCTATGAATTAAATTATTGATCCTTGTGATTTTTATTTAACTTATAATAATCTATATTGGATTTTTTATGCATGCGCGTGGGTTTGTGATGAGTAAAAAAAATAAAAATTGAGTTTATGGTGTAAATAGCATCTTGTCTTTCATAGAATAGACTAATTTTGGCCATGTGACATGAATGATCATAATTTATTATAAATATTTATTTATGTGGATAAAGGATCTTGTGATTATAGTTTTCTATAGCACCTAATGTCAGCAAATATTTTATAGCACAATTGCTGTATTAAATACAATATTTTCTTAATGTTTATCTGATGTCCACTTCTCAAATTCAACATCAAATCAAATTATAAAAATCCATGAGATAATGAATATTTATTTGCTTCAATGCTACTACATTTTCCATCCTTTGTATCTGATGAAAGAGAATATTTTCGTGGGTTTATTTTGGTATCGTGTTTATATTATTGTATTGAATGATTACAGTTGTTTGTTTTATGTTCATATAATGCATACGGCTTTGGTTGTTGGTTGGGCCGGTTTAATGGCTTTATATGGATTAGTCATTTTTTATTCTTCCGATCCAATTCTTAATCAATGTGGAGACAAGATATATTCGTTATACCCAACAGTATTTTATGTACCCAACTTTAAATATTTTGTATCTAATCTATGAATATATTGATATGGTTTTTTTTTTTGAACTTTTAAAGATCTTTAAAATTTATGTTTTGTTTAAATAAGGTTTTTACATTATTGGTAAAAGTTAAGATTTTGATCTTTTAAGTAATTAAATTTAAATCTTTTTATGTTTAATTGTTATGCCTAAATCTCTAATCATATTATATATCTTTATTATACGTGATCTGCAGTTTGTTTATACTTTTTATTAATTTTACTCTATTTTATAATTAATGGATATAAAAAGTTTTATAAAAGATTTCACCAAAGTGTACCCATTAGCCATACTAATTTTCCAAATCTGTATACAAATTGTGAAGCATGATTGATAAATATATAATCATCAATCTCAAACAGTAGAATTTTCTCAATTCTGCAACAAACTGGACAAGCCTGCTTCCCAATTTGTGGAGGCTATGTTATGATGGCAATGATAAGTGCGAAGGCGTTGACTATATTACCCCCACACATCTTGTTCAACTTATATAGCTTTGCAGAAAAGGACCCCTTCACCGGATTAGATCTGTCCATGTCTTGACTCGCTCGAAAAATAAGAGGGTTTGAGTAAAAATATAAGTTCGAAAAATAGGTTTGAACAAAAAAAATAAGATCCATTTAGAAAATGGGTCAAGCCTTGGGTAAGACATTTTTGGCCCTCGAGTCCGGCCCGAATTTGCACAAAAAAACTGTTATTGTTTTTTTTTGTTATTTTCTTCTTCTTGTTTTTTTTATTGTTTTGCTATTATTTTCTTATTATTTTTTCAATATTTTGCTACTATTTTGTTATTATTGTTTGAATATTGTATAACTCTTGTTTTATTGTTAATTTTGTTACTATTTTAGAGGTATTTGCTTGTTAAGTTGCACATATCTTAGTGTTCGTTTGAGTACACATTTTTAAAAAAATTTATTTTCAAGTTGTTGAGAAATATTTATTTTAATGTTTTTAGTATTTTTTATATATTATATTTTAAAAAATAAAAAATTAATACAGGCAGGCCAAGCTGGGCCCAAGTTTTAACATTTTTATTCGGGTTGAGCTTGGACAAAAGTTAGCCCCATTTCTTGAGTCGAGCTAAACAAACATGCCTAAAATTTTGATAAAATTCGGACCGACCTGACCCATAAACCTCTGCACTGGATGAGGTGTCTAACTTTCTTAACCCTTTTTCATCTCTCATTTCTTCTTCTTCTTTACAAGACTACTTGAAATGGTAAAGTTCTCAAGATTGAACTATGCCATTAAACCAATGTTGGATAATAGATTCTACAAAATAGTTGCTTCATGTTAACACGTTCCTTTCATTTAAATTATTCTAAACAATTTAGTTTTTAAAAAATTATCAATTATTTGTTAAACATTATTTCACTTATTTAAAAGCATAATTATTTGGCATGATTTGAACGGGTCAAGCTGATGCATGATATTAACATATATAGGGGTGTAGCTAAGAGAGCAAGCAATGGCCTTAGCACCCCCCTCCTTTAGCTAAGGGGTAAAATAGCAATTTTAGTTCATTTTAGTTGTGTGTAAAGCTCAAATGCACTAAGAGGGTGTGAATTGGTGATTAACAAATTTTGATAACGATGAGCAAATAAAAATGATACTAGAATTTAAAGTGGTTCGACTCTAATTGCTTATGTCCATTATCTTGACTTTCCACTACTAAAGATTTCTCAAGTTCACTAATTTGAAAATCTTTTAAAGATAAGGTTTAACTTTTACAAAATTATCTTTTCAATTAGATAAGATAGAGTCATTTTCACCAAAACCTAAGTAAACTCACACAAGTTAAAAAATGAAAACAAAAATGAATAAGCACCTCTGGAATGTTGATATACAATGATTAAACTCTCACAAATACAAAACAATACTTGAAAGAATAAATAAGAATTGAACCCACAAGTGTTTTCAAGTGAAAATGAGAATAACAAGGTAAAGATTGGATTTTTGTAGTAAACCTTGTAAATTTGTTTCTTGTCTTCATATTGGTGCCCTTGAACTCTATTTACTCCTTCATTTATTTCTAACCATTTGGATTGGTTATAGGGAAGATAGAGTCATTGGAGTCATTAATTCTAGCATTATATGTAGTTGTAGGACAGCATGTTTTGATACATGACTTTTGGGTGCAAATACCTGGCTTTGAAAAATGCGACCATTAGCTCCTTATGTATCAGAACTTAAGGTCATGTTTCAATACCTCTTAGGGTGGATTTGGATAAGCGGTGGGATGCGGTGTGGTGCGTTTTTACACTAATTGCAGGTAAACGCACCACCCATTCAAACCCAACCTTAGTTAAAGTTCAATACCTCTACAACTATGGTCTAATACATTTGTTGCCCTGAAAAGCTCACCAACTTCCTATGTTCTAGTGCCATGGACCGCGAATCAAATGTAACACCTCTTACCCGAAACCGTTGCAGGAGTCGAGCACGAGGCGTCA
This sequence comes from Gossypium hirsutum, assembly GCF_007990345.1. Taxonomy (NCBI): domain Eukaryota; kingdom Viridiplantae; phylum Streptophyta; class Magnoliopsida; order Malvales; family Malvaceae; genus Gossypium; species Gossypium hirsutum. The sequence goes on along the minus strand of NC_053447.1, from coordinate 6,108,300 downwards.
TCTAACTTAACTTACTAGTTCGGAGCATAAAAATTTACTTTTAGAATTAATTTCACTATTCACAACAAAACTGTCCACCTGCGCAGCTGTCACTAATTTAATTATAACTCAAGTTACGAAGCTCAAAATTTAAATCCATAAATTTTCCCTGAAACTAGATTCATATATCTTATTACCATAAAATTTTTAGAATTTTTGGTTTAGCCAATTAGTACAGTTTATTCATTGAAGACTCCCATGTTTCACTTACCGATGGTTCTCACCACCACTCACTAAAAATAAATTATCTCGCTGTACAGACTTCATATGGTGTTTTCGCTTGTTTCTATAGAAAATAGACTCACTAAGGAATCTATACATATAAATTATAACTCATAATTATTTCTGTACAATTTTTAATAATTTTCTAAAGTCTGAACAGAGAACTTCAAAAACCATTCTGACACTGTCTCACTAAAATTCAAATATCTCAAAATATAATTTTTTTCCTACACCGTTTCTTTCATGTAAAAATAGACTTGACAAGATTTAATTCTATATATTATTCACTCTCTAATTCCATTTCTACTATTTTTGGTGATTTTCCAAATTCACGTCGCTGCTGCTGTCCAAAAACTGCTTCTTTACAAAATTTTTACTCTTTTATAGTTTCTTTGTTTTAATTATCATTTAAGCATACATAACACCAAAACATATTCTTTACTAACCATTTCAATAGCTAATCTTTAGCCATATCATATGAACATACTCAAAATGAATAAGTCTCTATACATGCCATAACTTTAAACGTTTTGAAATCACATAATACTGAGAAGTTTGTTGATAGTGTGATACGAGGCTTCGATGATACCCAATTTGAGTAAGCTCAAAACACTATAAAATAAAGGAAAGAAAGAAATGTGTAAGCTACTAATAGCTTAGTAAGTTACATGTAAACAATAAGTACTCATTTAATAATTAACATTTTTAACATATAACTAATCAATACATTTCTTAGCAATTTCAATCACTTACACATGCACAATCTTACCAGTTCACTTGCACATACATTTACACACTTAACCTTCATCACATATGCTCATTCTTTCAAATGTAACTACATACATACTTCATTTCATGTTCACTTTAACTCATTATTAATCCCGTTGAACACTCAGAATATACACGGATACGTAGAGAATTAGCACATAAGTGTCACACTGATATGTAGCCGAAGCTACCACTACTATGTAGCCGTAGCTACCACTAAAATGTAGCTGAAGCTACCACTGATCAATAACACTGGAAATGCCCATGGGCCTGCTCACACAAGCTGTCAGGTGTCTGCAACACATGCTAGATCACCCAGCACCCGGGACTCACTGTAACACTATAACACTGGTCTCTAGTAACATGTCACTTGTATCCACTTCTATTCCTAAGTTCAACCGAGAATTTACACTTGACACTTTATTTTAAACACTTTATCACTTGAATAATTCATGAACAATTTTCCTTCCACATTCAATATTAATTCACATATCAAATATAATTCACAATTTATAAAAATATATTGCTATTATTTACACGTAACTTACCTCGGATGCAAAACGACTATTTTCGTAAATTAGTCGATAACCTTCTCTTTTCCCCGGTTACTTCCACTATTTCTTCTTTCTTGATCTATATAAACACAATTTAATATATTTTATCCACATTCCATTCAAATACAATTCATACACAATATTTTGGTAAACTTACATTTTTTCCCATAACTTTTCAAAAATTACACTTTCGTCCCAAAGCTCGTAAAAATAAAATTCACTAAATTTCTTAAATTTCAAACCTCACTAAACCATATTTCATGCTCATAACAGCCCTCAATTTCACAAAATCACAACTTTATGCACACTTTACTATCTTTCACAATTTAGTCATTTTTCAACATTTTTATCGAAATTCATCTAGTAAAACCCGTAATTAGCACTTCAAACATTCATTATCTATCATCACTCATCAAATTACAACTATATCATAAATGTGTCAATTTTTAAACTTTAATTCCATTTAAAATAAATGGTAGAAACATGAAATTCAAGCTTCAATAAGCATAAAAATACGAAAATAATTAAAAACGGGGCAAGAAATCACTTACAATTGAGCTTAGAAAAATCAAGAACCCTAGCTATTGGGACATGAAATTTTCAGCAACAAGCTCTTTAATTTTGAAGAAGATGAACACTTGTTTTCATCTTATTTTGTCTTTTATTCAATTTTGAAAATGCCCTTGACCCACTTACTTAGATATTTTTCTAGAATTACCCTTATGTGTCCATAACACTAATTTATGGTCTATTTGCCACATAAACACTTCTAATTTCATGCAATAATTCAATTAAATCATTTAATCACTAATTAGACACACTTTGCATTTTCAATTTAGTCCTAAAAATTCAATTAGGCACTAAATCATTAAAATTTCCTATCCATATTTTGACACAATTTTTTAATCAATTGGTAATTAATAAAAATTTATAAAATTAAACTATTTCATTTCAGATTTGTGGTTACAAAACCACTGTTCCAATTAGGCCCTATTTCAGGCTATCACATCAAAGCCTTTGACGAGTGTGCACAAAACGTTTCATGGAAGTCAACCGATTAAATGGGGCTCATTTGACCCACTTAAATTGGCCTGATTCTTGGAACACATGAAGAAGCCCATCTATTTGAAGCATTGGCGGCCTAATGAAACACTCCAGTAAAACTAAAGTTACCTAAGTAATTATTGTAAATCCTAAAGGGTAAATATGTATAAAGTTGAAATCTCTTAAGACTCTCTATTGTAGATGGGAGCTAATTTCAGTTATTGATGTAATTCAATTTGTACCGTTAGATTTGAGAAAGCTCAACTATAAATAGAGGTCTTCCCTTCATTTATAATCATTCCATTCATAGTTTTGAATATATTTAATAGTATTTACTCAAACACTTGATGTGTGCTATTTTTCTGTAGCTTCTTTCTCTTCCGAGTTTGCTTCCACTTTGCTTCGATGCCTTAGAAAATTTCCCTTGTGAATTTTTTCCTTTCATGAGTTATGCTGACTTAGGCGGATTTGAAGCGAAGAATCGCCTAAGACCGCGCGGTCCGCCAGACTAAAGCTCTAACCCCATGACATTAGAACATAAAAAGGTTATGTTTCAATACTTATATTGGTATTTTCTTTTAAGTTTTGATATCTATGAAGTTGGTAGTTTACTGACTTTATATGTTTCGATACTTAAGATCCATAATTTCATCATTTAAAGCATAATTTATGTTTTTTGACTTTATGCAAAAAAAAATACATAATTACAAGTATTTTTAACTGAAAATCTAGTAATTATCCTTTACGGATCATCAATTACGTGTCCATCTTTGACATGTGAGAGTTCCCTTGAGTGACTAACTTCCGTTTGCACTTAAGTTGGTTCATGAAGATCATGTTGTTTGGACTCTTGAATCAACCCATCTTGTGTTTGCTTCTCGCGATTAAGGAACTATTTTGTTATATCAAAATATTTAAAAATCAAAGCTAACATTATGAGTTATTCAATTCAAGTCCTTTTAAGCTTTTTTTTTTTTGCTTTTGACCCTCAAACTTATGAAACTTTTTTTTGGCCCCCTAATAGTATATTCATGGCTTCACCTCTGAACTTACCTCTGAGTTTCTAAACTTGCCTCAACTTGAAATAAGTGTTTCAAAATTTACTCAAACTTATCCATATTTGTAAATAATTAATTTAAACTTGTTGTATGTCATCCATATTATATTTTTAAAATTGGTTTACAAAAGTTTATGCTCTTATTTATTTAATACTTAATAATTTAACATTCTATTCTTTTAAATAATATAAATTTAAATATTAACTTCAAATTAATAAACTAGATTTATAAATTATTTGTATCTGATAAAAAGAATGAACTGTTGATAAAGAATTTACATAATTGATAAAAGCAAAAGTTCAACTTTTTGAGTACTCAAATTCGAGATCCATCATGCATCTATAAGTCCCATTACATATAATATCAATTTTACTAGGCTACAATAAAATGAAATATTAATTAATTTTTTTTAACATTATAAATTGAGAATGAGAAATTACATCCACAATAGACTTAACCCTTATGACATGGATACAAACAATTACATACCTTTTTACGATTATAATCAATTCATTTGAATAATTATATCAAAATTTAAAATAAACAATATAATAATCAAACTATCCAATAATAGAATTAAATTAAAATAAATCGAAAAATAATCTATATATAATAAAACTCCCACTTAAAAGTTTTGAAACACTTGAAATGTCAACTTTCATTATATCATACCTCATTACCAATAAAAACATGTAAATATGATTAGTTATATGTTTATATTTATACGACTAATAAGGAAAAAAATATTGGTTTTAACAAATGAGTATGGCAACGCAAAACTTTTTTTTTAAACAAACAAACACAGAAATGCAAGTGAATTTTTTTTTAAATTCATAAAAATGATAGGTTGTAATGCATTAAATTATTACATGATTCTTTCTATTTCATAACTCAGATTTTTTTTTCTTTTTCTTTTTCTTTTTCCCAATGTCTGAATTACTTCTAAACGTAAAAGTTACCAAACAATTAAACTTATATCAGTAAAAATAATACTCAACAAAAACCATTAAAATAATGTAATTTTTAATGTTAACCGCCTCTGAGCAAACCACCGACCGCTTTCTCGTGGACGTGAATGTTATGGTTTTTTTTTTTTTGGCCTGGACACGTGAATGTTATGTTAGATAAAAGAATAGAAGTCATGGACTTTCAGAAAATCACGTGCAGTCAAACGAGTAACGGCTCTTCTTTGTCGAAATCCAAGGAGGGTTTGGTGGAGAGAGGTAACGTGGCGTACCTGTAAGAGAAGTTTCTCTTGAAATAATCATCGTCGTAGTTGCCGTTTCCTCCCGGCCCTTCGTCGAAATTAAGGGCGTAACTCAACGGATCGTAATGGAATTTCCCTCCTCCATTACCGGTTCTGTTATTTTTGAACCGTCGCACAAACGTCTTCCATTTCGGGCCGGCCACCAACTCCGACCATTCTCGGAATCTCCTCCACCCTCGCGTCCACCATGCCTCGTTGTCGCTTGATGGCATGGATGATTCGGAGTCGATGTCGTTGTTGTACACCGCTAAATGCTGCCACCAGATTGGTCCGACGGCAGAGTTACAAGGCATCCAAAAACAACAGCCTCCATTCGCGAACTTGGCAACTTGGATGTTGTCATCGGAGCAGACCGCTGCCTCATCCGCCTTATTTTGAGGCGGCATTTTGTGGAGAAGCGAAGAAACGGTTAAGAAGTTTCTGTTAAGGGTAACGAGAAGGGAGAGAAAAAAAAAGATTTTCTCTCGCTTTCTCGAGAAAGCATGAAAATTAAGAATTTCCTATCATGGGACAGATTCTCGGTGTTCCGTCATTTTCACTGAACAGGCCTTTTTATTAATTAATTTTTAACAGAAACGACGAAAATTTAGGAGGTTCCCGTTCTACAGCTTTACCAACTAACAATAACAGTGCCTGATATACCAAATTAACTCGTGCGTTCTTTTAACTACAATCACACACGTGTCATATTTTTCTATTAAGGAGGGAGAGGGCAAGGCAATTCAATTATGGAAGAATATTTATGCTATTTCACTCCATAAATTTCGTAAATAATAATATATTATATTATTAAATAAATTTAGATTTAGTTAAATAATAATTAATTATATATAAATTTTAAAATTGAGATCTTAGATCCTAATCTCGAAGAGATTAAATTCAAAAGTTATTAATATTTATTTATAATTGTTATGATTATTTAATTATTTTTAAATAAAATTATTAGTAATTATTTACAGGTTGTCTCTATTTTTTGTTGTCTTTAATTGTGAGATATCGTGTTATCAGGAACAGAAGCCAATAATCTTTTTTGGTGTTGAAATTAATTTGTATATTTTAAGATAGTAAAAATATAATTTTATCATTTTAATAGCCTACGTCTTTATAATTTATAAAGGATTAAATCAAATTTTTATCATTTTGAGGGCCAAAATGTAATTTTACCATTACTGATTTAAATTTTTATAAACTATAAAAAGTCCTAATTATAAAATTTTCCATTTTAAGGGGAGGTCGACCCCTGCCTGCCCCCTGGATTCACCACTGCGTGTTATTATTCATGAATGATGCACGAAACTCATGTACCAATGGTGCATCAAATATTATTCCTTTAATTAATTCGTTTTGTATTTGTTGCAAGCAGATGCTTTGTCTCACAAGTTTGGCGAGAGGTTGAACATTTTCATATAATGATTTTGTTTAGAACTCAAGTGTCTAAATACAAATTAAGCATAATTATTTGTAACCATTCGACTCCAACTTATGCCCTATAGCATATAGAGCATGCATGGGTGATGATCCTACCACTTGAGTTAATTCAAGCACCTTACAATACTCTCCCACTCTGTGAATTTGGACCTTTTCCATCACATCATCTATAGTTTATTTCACATTATTTAATGACATTTCAGTAATTTTTTTCATTTCATCAACACGTAAATTTGGTAATTTTTTACCCTGAACCCCGAACTCTAGACTTAGAACCTTGAACATTAAATTCAGAACCTCAAACTTGAACCTTAAATTTAAACCTTAAACCCTAAATCCCAAAATCAAACTCGAACCACAAACTTGAACCCAAACTCTAAATCATGAACACCAAACTCATATTTAGGGTTTAGGATTTGGAGTTTAAAGTTTAATGTTCAAGGTTTTGGTTTAGGTTCGAGGTTCATGATTCAAGGCTTAGGGTTCGGGGTAAAAATTCGACTAAAATTATGTATCAATGACGTGAAAAAAAATTTGTTGATATATCATTAAATAATCAAAAAGTGACCATGTATAATGTAGTGGAAAGGTTCCATAAAATAATTTATCCTTATTTAGATACTTAATCTTTTGGCAAAGTCTTTTTATGAAGTTATGTGGGCTATTAAGAGGACCACCCTGTGAATCTGCTTAGATTCTTGATAGGGTCATTCAATAAGCTTGCTTGAGTTTTTAATAGAATTGAAAGACAAACCTATCAAAAATGATATTGGACTTGTTGAGGGTTCAACCCCTCGATAAGAAACTTGATAACAACAAAACTCTTTCACTACTATATCAATACCTTATATTATATTTTAAAAATAAAAATAATACATATTGAATTTTTAATATTGTTTATTAACTTAAAAAGGGTTACTATAATATCGTGTACCAAATTTTGATATTGATATTGAAATTAGTACTTGAAAATTGGCCCATAATTTTAAAATGTGGCATTTTAAGCAAATAAAAAACAAGCAGTTGTTGTTAATGGGGAAAATTACCAATAAAAGTCCTATTTTTTTAAAAGTTATTGAAATGGGCTCATTTAAAAATTAATTACTGGAATGGTCCTATTTCCCCGAAAAACGCGTCCACGTCAGCGTGTTGTCAGGTGACGAAGTAGGAAAACGTGAACAAAGCGCTTCCTTAAGGAAGTGTTTTGCCCGAGCGTGAACAGTAGCAACAACTACTTTTTTTGACCGTTGGTGACCCCCCCAACGGTCAAAAAATATATATATAAACCCCCTTTCATTTTTTTCACACCTAAATCCTTTTTCTCAATTTCTCTCCAATATTCTCTCAAATTCCTTTCAAAATCCTTTCAATTTCCTCTCAAATTCTTCTTAAAAAAGCTTTAATTTTTTAATTATTTTAAAAAAAGCTTTAATTTTATTTTTTTTGATTTTTTTAAATCATAAAAATTTGATTGTGTTAGCAATGGCCGGAGAATTAATTCGTCTCGATAACAAGCACATATCCGTAGAACAAATGAAAATGGTAAGTGTTAAATTTAATTTTTAAATATTATTTAAGATTTTTTTTGATTTATGCAATTTTAAATAATTTTTATTTTATTATTTCTTATAAAGGTCTGTAGATCGGATGTTGCAATGCTATATCCGTAATATGCATGGTCCTCCATCACCGTTGGTAGAGAATTACCTACGGGAAGCGGGTTTTTGGCACGTGACAACTGTAGGTCGGGAATGCAAGTTGGACCCGAAACTCATCAGTACGTTGATTGAGAGGTGGAGACCCGAGACACACACATTCCATATTCCATATGGAGAATGCACTATCACTTTGGAAGACGTAAATTTTCAATTGGGATTGCCAGTGGACGGGTGCACGGTCACCGGGTCTGTTCAATCAGGTGATTGGGGAGCGGTATGCTACAAGCTTTTGGGCACTATTCCGGAGAATATTAACAGAGGTCGGCTCGAGATGGGCTAGTTACGAGACACATTCTCGGAGCCAGATGATGATTCTACCGAACTGGAACGTACGAGGTGGATCCACATTGGAGTCATCTTCTAACCCACCATCATCTGCAACGTATGAGGTCCCCTTACTGGTGGACGTCGTAGAGAGTACATCATCCCTTCTTCTAGGCGTTTCATAACGTCCCCAATTGGATGTAGATTGCCAACCACTAGAAGTTGATGCCGTTCCCCAATACGTATTTCCAGCATCAAACATCGACCCACTGAGGTGCATGCCCCATCCACTGATAGAGTGTTGTGCAGGGGATGTGTATTCCATACCGCTACTAAACATGGGCTGTTCCGTATTTTGTAACCCACTAACCGAGTGTTGAGCAGGGGTCATGTATACCTCTCGAACAACAGTTGCAAGTGCATCATTTGGCGATGTAAATTGTACATATAACTGTATATAATGTGTTCCACTAGTGAGACGAGTCAGCACCATTGCCTCCAAGCTACGAACACTTTTTACGTCGAACGAGTTATATGTCACCGGATCAACAGAATAACAAAATCGATACGTAATAGACAGAACTTTCATTGGCGTCATTCCGAATATTTTACGCTAATTCATTTACGAAGTTCTGTCAAATCTATATTCTGGTTAAAAACCAGTCGCACTGTATTCTTCGATAAAAAAATAACACCGTTCTCGATGTGACGAATCTCACCATCATAGTAAATAATAACACTAATACGTTCACTCATCTTCAATTTCTATCCTTCTTAGACTCTCTAAATTTTTTTTGCTGTAACTTATGCAATCTGAGAAAAAAATTTGCTTCATTTATAGCCTCAAGCCAAACAGGAGCTACTGTAGCAAAAGCGCGTCCACGTGGGAGCTTCTTTCAGTACTTTTGCTGACAAAGCATCCTGCTTAAAGCGTTTTTGACCCACCATCATCTGCAACGTACGAGGTCCCCTCACCGGTGGACGTTGTAAAGAGTACATCATCCCTTCTTCTAGGCATTTCATAACGTCCCCAATTGGATGTAGATTGCCAACCACTAGAAGTTGATGCCGTTCTCCAATACGTATTTCCAGCATCAAACATCGACCCACCGAGGTGCATGCCCCATCCACTGACAGAGTGTTGTGCAGGGGATGTGTATTCCATACCGCTACTAAACATGGGTTGTTCCGTATTTTGTAACCCACTAACCGAGTGTTAAGCAGGGGTCATGTATACCTCTCGAACAACAGTTGCAAGTGCATCATTTGGCAATGTAAATTATACATATAACTCCATATAAGGTGCTCCACTAATGAGACGAGTCTGCACCATTACCTCCAAGCTACGAACACCTTTTACGTCGAACGAGTTATATGTCACAGGATCAACAGAATAACAAAATCGATACGTAATAGACAGAACTTTCATTGGCGTTGTTCCGAATATTTTACGCTAATTCTTTTACGAAGTTCTGTCAAATCTATATTCTGGTTAAAAACCAGTCGCACTGTATTATTCGATAAAAAAATAACACCGTTCTCGGTGTGACGAACCTTACCATCATAGTAAATAACAGCACTAATACGTTCACTCATCTTCAATTTCTATCATTCTTAGACTCTCTAAATTTTTTTGCTGTAACTTATGCAATATGAGAAAAAATTTTGCTTCATTTATAGCCTCAAGCAAAACAGAAGTTACTGTAGCAAAAGCGCGTCCACGTGGGAGCTTCTTTCAGTACTTTTGCTGACAAAGCATCCTGCTTAAAGCGTTTTTGACACTATTTTCTTAGAAACGTCTACTCAAAATTATTTTTTCAGGAGCTATTGTAGCAAAAGCGCGACCACGTGGGAGCTTTTTTTAGTACTTTTGCTGACAAAGCATCCTGCTTAAAGCGTTTTTGACACTATTTGCTCAGAAACGTCTTCTCGAAATTATTTTTTCAGGAGCTACTGTAGCAAAAAAGCGTCCACGTGGGAGCTTTTTTAAATTAACACTAAACCCTAATATAATTTTTTTAAAATTAATTAATTTACTCAAGTAACCCTAAATCCTAATTTAATTGATTTTTTCTTTAAAAACCATGAACATGAAACCTAACCCAATTTTGAAAAATTTATAATTAATTTAATTAATAAACCCTAAACCCTAATCCCTTATTTATTTAATTTTTTCTTTAAAACCCTAAACCTAAAAACCACAAAACCTTAACCAGCAGGAGACACGGGCAAAACTTGTCCTTGAGGGCGCGCTTTATGTCCACGTAGGCAAAGCGCTCCCTTGAGGCAGCGTTTTCCTGCCTCGTCAGCTGACAATGCACTGACGTGGACGCGTTTTCAGGGAATTGGACCATTCCTGTAATTAATTTTTTAATGGGCCCATTTCAGTAATTTAAAAAAAAAGAAGACTTTTATTGGTATTTTACCCTTACTGATGTGTTATTTTAAAATATTTTAATTTCATATTTATTTTTCTAATTAGCGAAAAAATCATCCTATTTGAACAAAAATGATTGGAGTAAAGAATGGTGGAGAGTGGGGAATAGAGGTGCTCATGGGCCGGGCGGTCCGGCCTGGCCCGACGGCCCACCCAAAATATGGGAGGGTTCGAGTAAAAATATAGGCTCGAAATATGGGTTTGGGAAAAAAAAGAGGCCCGTATAGAAAACGACTCAGGCCTCAGGCACCACTTTTTTGGCCCGGGCTCGACCCGGCCCGACCCGAATATAATAAATATATATTTTTTATTTTTTTAATTTTAAAATATTTTTAAAATACTTTTTTTATTTTTAAAATAAATTTTTAGTGTTTATTAAAAAATGGGCCGGGCCGGGCCGGACTCGGGCTTAGAAATTTGTTCCTGGGCCGGGACTGGACAAAATTTTAAGCCCATATTTTGGGCTGGGCCAGGACCGGGCCTAAGATGCGAGCCAAAATTTTTTTTGAACCGGCCCGGCCCGGCCCATGAGCACCTCTAGTGGGGAACGGGCAGGGCATACAATCTAGGTTTCTTGAGAAATGAAATTTAGCATGGGCGAAAGATGCAAACAGTTCATAACATTGGGGTGGAAATGATTTGGTTACTACAGGAAAAAAAAGACCATCAAAAAGGAGAAAATGGTGAAAGGATCGAGGGAGTGAGAAAAAATTCATTAAATGAGATATTAGTTGAATCAATAGTTTATATGGGCGTAAATTTTTAGATTTCGAACATTGACCAAAATTTTATGACGAAATTTTCATCAATGTTTCAAATAAATTGTCACAAATGTTTATAGCTTAGTTGAATACACAATGTATTGATAAGATATAGTGATAGATTCTCATAATAGGAATACAAAAATATCGTAAAAATAGAGTGATTCGTATAGTAAAATATGTGAAAATTTGTTAGATTTGAGAAATTAAAAAGATTTTTTATTTTATTATCAAAGCATTTATAGATAGAGAGAGGTAAGATGTAGGCCCCAAGCCCTCCAACTAGAGTATAAACATTGTGATAATGTGATAAGTATTAGTATAAAATGTTGTTAAAATTGACTTGAATGAATAAGATACGTGAGTTATTTGATGTAACAGATTGATATGTGTCATCAAAAGTTTTTTTAATATATTTTTTACAAATTGTGTGGGTGTCAAAATATATAATGCTCAGATGAAGACTCCAAGGGTTGAACCTTTAGCAAGAAGGCTACGGCACCATAGCTTGGGTTAGGACGTGAGGATAGACCTCTATGACAATAGATCGCTTTGATAATAAAAGAAAATCTAAATACTAAAATTATAAAATATGAATGTATAATACTTGTCCAAATACATGAAAAAATTATAAAATATTGATTCAATTAGTATCACTAAAATTTATTGAAACAATGGTTAAATCTCTCATTAAAAATATATATCAATATTACACAAGTACTTGATAAGCGTTCACTAAAAATGTTATATATTCAACTCATAACCTATAGCATTATTGAGATTGAACTTTTAGCCAGTATGACCTATACACTATAGTCTATAGCACCCGAGTTAAATCCCATCTTTTAGCAGCCACAGCATCGTTGTTCTCTCGGTAGGCAATAACGAGTTAAATTTTTTTTTTTAACTCTAATCGAATAATCTACCAACTCAACTGTTTCCAAAATGACTGGATCTTGTTTTTAGCCACTTAAACTTTCACAGCTTTCCGATAAAACGACAAACCCAAGTTTAACCCTAAAATTAACTCCTCCTTTGCTCCTTTTTTCCGCTCGTGGACCTCAAAGAACTCCCTCACCGTCAATCGCCTTCCTCCCAAAAGGAAAACATAAAAAAATCTCGGCCACCGCTGCTGCTGCCGCCATTGGAGTCTTCTTTGACGGCCGCTTCCTCGAAATTTCTCCTGCAAACATCTTCACTTACCTGAAGATGGTGTTGTAGACACGGTCAATTTGCCTTTCAATTCAACACCTCCAAGGCCTTAAACAATTCATAAACAGTTGCTTTGCTGAAGTGCACTTTTCTGCAATGGAGGGGGTGGCATGTGCTTCCTTTACGAGCTCCGCGTCAAAATCATTGTCATTTTCTTCTCTTTCGCAATCTTCTATCATAACACTCCGCCAAAACTATCACAACAATACTCTAAAATCAAAATCTCCAAGAAAACTTGTAATCCGCGCTTCATCTGGTTCCAGTTCTGGTACTTCCTTTCATGAATTTGGCGATAGTTCTAGTTCTAGTTCTCCAAGTGCTATTTAAAAAAAAAATTGGTTTTCTTTTAGGTTCGGTTGTGACGTTGCTTGATTATGGAGCTGGAAATGTTAGGAGTGTAAGGAATGCGATTCGATATCTTGGCTACGAGATAGAGGATGTAAGTCATTTTAGCTTACTTTTCTTTTTCTGTAATAGATTACTATTTTTATTTATTGAAAAGTTCAAGACTTTATTCAGATTTATTTAAATGTTTACATTCAATTTTGTTAGAGTAGCGTCTATATTTAGAATAAGAATCTAATATAAAATTTTTATGAGATAGAGAGTAGAAACAGAGGTGCTGAACTATAAAAAAGATTGTTTCATTTTGATTGTTCTTGTGATCTTCATGTCCGATACACACTTTTCCTAAAGTACTCATGTAATACAATCACATATAGACATGGGTATAGGGTATGATTCCTCCAATATATTCAAAGACTTGGAAAAGAACTTAGTATACTCATATTGGATACATACACGAATGAAATTTGCTAAGCATTACTAACTGTTTCCTACAAAAATGAAATTTCATAGGGAGTTTTTGTTATAATTTTCTTTTTTCCTCTGTATGAAGTATGTGGTGGCATGATTTTAAGAATGTTATGATTTGTATCAATTTAGTTTCAATTGCATTTCAAAGAAGTATGCATAATAAGTAATAGGTGTGTTATTTCTTTTGAATTCAAATGTAGGTGCGAACTCCAAAAGACATTTTGAACGCAGACCGCCTTATCTTTCCTGGTGTCGGGGCATTTGCTTCTGCCATGGATGTATTGACCAAGACCGGGTATTAGTTTTTATTACTTTTGTTTATGAAAATAATTATTGAGAGCAGTTCCTTTTTGGTCATTTTAACTTACTATTCGAACTATTTGTCCATGCATGGATTTTGGACGTGGAAGAACTAATATTAGAAAATTTCTTGCATTAGCATACTTCTTGGTCCGTGAACGTGCTATGTAAAGAACTTTAGGCTGATTTGTAAGAAACCTATGTATGAGGCTTCAGGGTTTTGTCTCTTCTTCTTTTTTACTTCATCTATTTGAAGAATTCAGTTAAGAAAATTGTCAAAAACCAGAATCATATGGCTATCTTAGATCATAGGTCTAAGCTTAGAAATGGTTGATAATTTCAGTTGTCATGATACTGATATTCGCATTTCTTTTACTCCAGTTGTCTTGTGCATATAAATTTTGAGTTGAAATCAAGGTGGAAAGAAGCTGAGGTCAAAATAATAAATTTTACTAATTAGAAATATGATCATAATCTTTGCAAATTCTTGAATAAGAAAATTCTTTTTCTCCTTGTTTTCTAGAAGCTTGTTTCAAAGGTCTTTATGACTTTTTTCTTGAATAAAGTGATTTGATCTTATTAGTCGGACAAAATGAGAAAGCAATTTATTGTGGGAGCTCTAGAGAATTTGGTCTTCCTTTTAGAGACTGCATTCTTTAGAACTTGCTTCTGTTTTCTTGTGGGAGCTCTGCAGAATTTGTTCGTCAGTATCTTCTTCTTTTCCAATTCTGTTGGATTTGTTGTGGGAGTTATAAAGGCCTTATTCTGATCATCATCCTTGAATTTGTGTACTTTTCAGTGATTTCGATTCTTTAATTATTTTTCTTAGTTGCGTGTGTCAAATGGCTTTGGGGACACTCCTTTTGTAGTGATAAGTGAGAGAGTTCTCTAGTAACTTGTTCTTTTTTTTACTTTTCTTCCCTTACAAATTATTGTAACTAGAGATATATAACTATTCAGAGATCAAATCTGATTGGATGATCCTTGAGCTTTTGAAAGTTGATTGGCAAACCATGTGTCTTTATATTTTTTTGCCAGTGGCTTGTAAAACTGCAATTAATCTATTTAGTATCACTAATAAAATTCAAAGAAAAATTCGAACATATACCACTTTGTAGTTGACTGAAAATTTTATTCGTACAAACTTTTTAATGATAACTAATTATCTCTTTTATTTAAATCAATTTTAATAACTTAGTGAAAATTGTCAGCTTAGAAGTTTCCATTTGTCATTTTCTGCAGGATGGCTGAAGCACTATGTACCTATATAGAAAACGATCGCCCATTTCTAGGCATTTGTCTTGGACTTCAACTGCTTTTTGACTCTAGTGAAGAGAATGGACCAGGTCAATTTTCAAACAACTCCATTTTTTTTGTAAAATTTTGAAAGACCTATGTATATATGATTTTAATGATTAGGACTTGATAAAGTTTCTGCACTGGTAGAAAATATGTCATGACTACTTTCCTGGATGTATGTTATGTTAGATTATGTAGTACATGAAGAAGGATCGGCAGGAAAAAAAAGGAAAAACAATTAGTCTTCCTTTTGCAAATGAAAAAATTTCGGATATTTTCTTTGTAGTATGTTTTCATTTATTTTCTAGTTTTTAACTTTTCAGCTTGATTCCATGGTGCATTTGTTTCAGTGAATGGTCTCGGCTTGATCCCTGGTGTGGTTGGGCGGTTTAACTCTTTGAATGGTTTTAGAGTGCCCCATATTGGCTGGAATGCCTTGCAAATTGCAAAAGACTCTGAAATTTTGGACGACATTGGAGATCGCCATGTCTACTTTGTTCACTCTTATCGTGCCATGCCAGTATTCTCTTTTTTGTCTGCCTCGTCATTATTTTGTAACACTTGCTCATTAATGTGCCTATTGCAAAAGCTACTAATAATCATACCTCGTGATCTTTGGTAACCTTTTTTCTCATTTTCTTTGTAGTCCAATGATAATAAAGAATGGGTTTCATCTACATGCAATTACAGTGATGATTTTATAGCATCTATTAGAAGGGGAAATGTGCATGCAGTTCAG
The DNA here is from genome assembly GCF_007990345.1 of Gossypium hirsutum. Classification (NCBI taxonomy): domain Eukaryota; kingdom Viridiplantae; phylum Streptophyta; class Magnoliopsida; order Malvales; family Malvaceae; genus Gossypium; species Gossypium hirsutum. Next base: position 6,092,374 of record NC_053447.1, on the reverse strand, counting down.
TTCCATCCAGAGAAGAGTGGAGGCAAGATATTTGTGCTCTTAGTAGTTATTTTTTCATTGCATGTTTCAAATTTCATATTGTGCAAGTTTCTTCTTGTTGGCCTGGGAATGGCTTGTTCACATGCATATCTCTATTTAACGATGTTTCCCTCTAAGATTGGCATCTCCTAGGTTTCTGTGTTTGTGTGAAATAATAATAATATAATCCTATTTATGATATCAACATGAGTACATGACGATCATCAAAAGCAGAATTTTTAAGGTGTTTGTCCTGACTTAGGAAGTTGGTTCATATTTTTTCCAACGTAATTATTTGGTCCATCTGATTGTTGAACAAGTTTCTCCTCCTCCTCCTCCTCCTTCTTGTTGTCATGAACAAATGTCAGACAATAAGAGCTTACCTGTTCATTGACAATTGGTTCATTGATAAAATTGTTTCAGATGTTGGTCTTTCTGTATTGAGAAGGTTCCTAAATCCAAAATCACAAGGGTCAAAGGTTGTCTTTGTGTCATTGGTTTAATTCATCTAGCAATTTTTATCAACCTTTACTCATCCATTTAACAATCTGAATGATTTGCTTGACTCAGAAGCCTACTCAGGGGAAAGCTTCAAAACTTGCTAAGAGGGTAATAGCTTCTGAATCTCGAACTATTTTGCATGTTTTTCTTGATTTTATTTTCTATGCACCTGCTTCACTTTTGGATAGATTTTAATTACATAGCTCTAGATTAGAACTATTGACATTTTCTGTTTGATTTTGTGGTTCATATGGCTCTTACCTGAGATATTGTTTCATTCAGGTGATCGCTTGTCTTGATGTTAGAACAAATGATAAAGGGGATCTTGTTGTAACCAAAGGAGACCAATATGATGTAAGAGAGCAGACAAAAGAGAATGAGGTGAGTGAGAGATCATACATTGCTCTAATTCCATGATCTCGTTGATCTTAGTTTTGGATTGGTGGAGGCCTAAATTAAATTTTTAATTTTGCCTACCAATGCATCATGATACCATAAATGACAAAAATGGATGTGCCCTTAGATATGAGAGTATATTAGAGTTAAATTATGTTTGTTTGATAGTTTTCTTCTTGATCTCCTATATATTAATACTTGGATTTGGATGCTGTTTTAACTCATCAAAAACTTTATAGGTGAGAAACCTTGGTAAGCCAGTAGAGCTTGCTGGACAGTATTACAAAGATGGGGCCGATGAGGTATTTAGAGCTTTGATTTTCTGTTTATATTGCAATATCGATAGTCATTTAGCCTCTCTGGAGTTTCTTTTATACTTTGAATTATTGATTCTTCTGTATTTCAAATTTCAGGTCAGCTTTTTGAACATTACTGGATTCCGTGATTTCCCATTAGGCGATTTACCAATGTTGCAGGTTTTTCACTTTTAATTATAAACATATTTTGACATAGCATTTTTAATTTATTCTTTAGTGTTTTATATATTTAAAATACGGATATTTATATCGATTTCCATGCTTTGCAGGTATTAAGGCACACATCAGAAAATGTTTTTGTCCCACTAACAGTTGGAGGTGGTATACGGGATTTTACTGATGCAAATGGAAGGTCTGCCTCTGTTTTCTACAGTAATTTAGTTTTCATGTATCTTACAATTAAGACTTAATCTCTGTTCAAATGATTTATGAGGCATTTCCTGATACTGGTTTCAGTGATCTTTGTGTAATTAACTGGCACAATTTTGTATATAAATGTATATTGATTTTCAGGTACTATTCTAGTTTGGAAGTTGCTTCAGAGTATTTTAGGTCCGGGGCTGATAAAATATCCATTGGAAGTGATGCAGTTTATGCAGCAGAAGAATATATAAAAACCAAAGTATGCAATACAACCTCATTAAAACTTTACAACTTATAACATGTGAAGTTAAGATGGTTATACAAGCATAGGTGTAACTACTAATAGTTCTGCAAATGCTTGTTTCAGGTAAAGACAGGAAAGAGCAGCTTAGAACAAATTTCTAAAGTTTATGGAAATCAGGTGATTGCTGGTCTTGTTTTTGATGTGTTGGCACTGACACAAATATGCATCCATGTATATTTTGTTAATCTTCCACGGTCTCATTCTGAAGTTTTTCCTGCTTGTTACTTGTCATTTGCCATAAAATGACAAAAAAAAAATTTAGAGGAAAAATAAATGTTAAAGAACAAATGAAAACTTACAAGTTGTAGATGGTTTTATGAGAGTTCTAAACGATATTACCCGACTCGGGTGTGTCAAATACATACTCGTGTCCAAATAGAGGATCTTTCGAAGGTTATACATACCCTATACCCATGTTGCTAATTTTTGCTATTACTTGTAAGCCAAATTTTGATTTATCATTTTGGCCACTTGATTACATATGCAGTATCCAGAGTGAATTTTTTTGAGTTAATTGAATATTTATTTGACAGGCAGTGGTTGTAAGCGTTGATCCTCGTAGGGTGTATGTTCAAGGTCCTAATGATGTGCAGTTCAAGACTATACGGGTCCCAAAACCAGGTAATAAGGATTTTACTGTTTATGGTTTTACCATTGTCTGAGAGTTCGTGTGAACAGAAGATAAAAAAATTTCTAGAGACATTTCCGGAGAATGTTTACCCTTTTTTTAGATTTCACAAGAATCCTTGATTAGAAGATGTCTTTTCTTGTGTTTAGGTCCAAATGGAGAAGAATATGCTTGGTATCAGTGTACGGTAAGTTTCCTTGCTCCCTACCTTTTTGCATGATCTTTGATAAAGCATTTATCTAGACGAACTTTTTAAACTAGATGTATGCATTAACCAATCATAAAAATTAAATCTTATTCAAAGCAAGCAAATACCTCTTGTAAAACCAAAAAAAGCTCATCAAACACTAATAACCAATCAAAAAGCGTACTTAAAACCTAGGATTCAAATGCATCTTATACCCATTCACGTCATCACAATTATGTTTTTCCCGATCAGTGGGCGACCATTGGCTTAAGTAGCCCTTAAAGAGGATAAGAAAAAGGAAGACAGAAAACACATGAAGATGTGGCATCAGATCAGATCTTGACCATGAGCATGGAGAAACTATGTTAATCAGGCTCAGGGATAAATGTCTGATAAGATGTGTCCAACACAAGTAATCTCTCTTTGTTCTATGTTCCACCGAACATCTGGAAGATCACACCCCATACCCATATTTGAATATGTGTTAGACACTTTCAGGAAAATGAGAAGTCTTAACACAGTGAAGAATGAAGAGAGTCGAGGGAAAGAAAGAAAAAGAAAAAATGTAGGCCTATGTGTTAAGCTTGTGATGATCATATAAAATCCTGAATATTCAGTGAAATCTGAATGTGCAAGAATAACAAAAGAAATGCCGAGATAGGAAAAGGCAATTAGCTTGAAGGTGCAAACTAAATAATGCAATGCTATAACGAACAATAGCATCTAAGGTACGCACAAACTGACACTATTCTATGGTTCAAGTGCAAGTTCAAGCACACCAACAAAGAAATATCTTGCAAAGCTCAACATGCAAACCTTACATGTCGTTTTGTACTGCACCTGAAATGTTGTCTTTAATGGTATCCAATTACTAAAAACCAAGAAATTGAGAATTTATCCTTTGCATCACTATAGCCACTGCCTGCCTCAACCATACACCCAGATAAAATATTATCATTTTGCATTTTAACTGTAGCAACATGAATCACGTTACATTCCTGGAGATTGTTTAGTTGCTTAATATGTTTATAAACAATACATAATGATTAAATAATCATTAGTTTGTTGCATATATTTCAAAAGTCTTTTAATTTACGTGTAGTTTAAATGGCTTTATGTTCCTAAGGTTAATGGTGGGCGAGAAGGGCGATCAATTGGAGCTTACGAGCTTGCGAAAGTTGTTGAAGAACTGGGAGCTGGAGAAATACTATTGAACTGCATTGATTGCGACGGTATAAACAACTTCCTCGTCACTCATAATTCGCCTTAATAAGTAATTGTTGACAACACAACATTAACATTTCAGATAATCACACTCTGTTTTAAAAATTATGTCAAGAGTCTTTTATTTACATTTACAACCAGTGGTTAAGTGCTATTGACAATATGCTATTGAGTATGCCAGCTTTTCTCTGATTAAATGGTAGGAGATGTATTATTATATACTTGTGGTATTCTGTTTAACCTGGTAGAGATTTGGTTTATTCTTCTTATGTTTGTTTTAATGCCTACTTGCTGACTTTACAGGTCAAGGAAAAGGGTTTGATATTGATTTAATAAAGCTGATATCTGATGCTGTCAGCATCCCTGTAATTGCAAGTAGCGGTGCTGGTGCTGTTGAACACTTCTCAGAGGTATTCATGAAAACAAATGCATCAGCTGCTCTTGCTGCTGGCATTTTCCATCGGAAGGAGGTAATTATTTAATTTTTTTTACAGTTTCAGGGTTTTCCAGTTTGATGAATGAGATTAAATTTTGATTACATTCCTTTGGTTCATTGGGTTTTAGGTGCCCATTCAGTCTGTAAAAGCACACTTGTTGAAGGAAGGCATTGAAGTAAGGATATGACCATATTTGTTATTGTGTCGATTAGGACCTCGAAATTTTGTTCCTAAATTCAGGAGTAAGGAAAGATGTGCAAACTTCAAATCTTACCTGTTTTGAATGTTTTATTGCATCTTGCTGTTCTGGGATTGATTTCAATTTTTTCTTTTTGGTGGCAAATGTATTTATCATGAGTTAGAATGTTTGTGAGTGAACCATTCCATGGATTGGCAATTGTGAATGTTAATGTTAAACTCTTAACTTTTTTGGTGTGTTTGGTAGAGTTGAAAAATAGGAGGATATATAAAAAGGGTTGAACAGTGGAAAGAAAATTATATCTGATATCCAATAATATTTGTATTAACAAAGATAATCCAAATAATAGATGTGGATATCTAACACTACTACTGTTCGGATCAAATTTAAAACAGATTCAAATATAATATTCAAGAGTGTTATTATTCATTGTCATCATTAAGTACTTTTGTCCTCTAATATGTATATAAATATGTGTGTATATATTATCAATTTTATTGCCTGCCGCTGGTGTCAACACAAGGCACTTGATTATCACATGATTAGCTGAACCAGAGGACCGTGGAGGCTGGATTACTGGAAGTTGGGATGGAGGAACTACACATCAAAGATTTTTTACTAAATAATAAACACCACAGTTCCTCCTATATATATAATATTAATAAATTGGAACTATCCCTGAAAGCTTCTTTTAATTCAAGTCAATGGGGAAAGGATAAAAATGTCAAGGTCCCCTATATCTCCTAAAACACAAACAACCCTGAGGTTGATCATGTGGGATCATCCCTCCTCCCTTGGATGTGTCTATACCCTCTAACATTGACACCACTTCATCCATCTCTGGCCGTCTGTCGGGGTTTGCATCCCAGCATCTTTTCATCACATTTGCAAGCGAACTTGGACAGCAACGAGGAATCTCTGGCCTCAGATTCTGTAGTTTAAAAAGTTTAATGTCATCATCCGTCTTTTAGCTTTTAGATAATTTCTCAAATATCTTTATAACTTTCAGGAGTACGAAAAAAGTACAAAGGAGTATTCCCATGGGCTATGTTATCCACACTCGGAATGGTATCGAATTCAGGTAATGTTTAATTTTTTCAGTCTTTGAATAAATTTGTATGATCATACTTTTATACCCATATCCGAGTACTCTAGAAAATTAGAAGTCCAGGTAATATAACGTCCGATTGTCATAGAATCATCCCAGTTTATAGTTTGTTCCTTTGTTGCTCCGACTCTCATTTTTAGTATACGTGTTTGACATGTATCTAGATATAGGTGCAGGATATAGCTATCCAAGAACCCTTCAAATACATGGAATAACTTAGGGAAAAAAATAATTAAACATACCTGGACACATATCCATATACGGCACTCTTACCTGATACAGGTTTTTGCAGCCAAGAAAATTATTATGGATAGACTAATTTACCTGGCGGACAACAGCAGATGTGACTTCTGAGAAGCTAAGATCTGGATATGGCATGTCACAGCAGTATATCTCCCACAAACATATACCAAAACTATACACATCACACTTTCTATTGTAAGGATTGCCATTAAGGACCTGCTCGAATCTCAAAATTCATCAATGTAAGATCGTAAAGATTAGATAATGCTGAAAAGTAATTGGCATATAATCTCCATTCAACCATAGCTAAATTAACAATGTCTGTCCGCATGAACATAAAGTTTTGAGAACACAAAAGTAGCAAAACTCGACCTAAATTATTTTTCTTCTTTTCCCCTCCCCAGTCCAAACACCTAAAAGAAAATTAAATAGTTTCTACGGTTTATGGTTAACCATCTTGCCCATAATTCAGCTTGAAGACCCTGCATTTTGATAATTCAAGGAAGAAATAAAAAAGCCTGAACTATCTTGCTGCCATTTATATTGCCCGTCTTCTCATTTTTCTTTAAGTATTTATATCCATCACTCAAGTCCAACACTCATCAGAGTTAGAGTAACATATTCTTTCATATATGATACACGTTTCCCTCGGTCCATAAATTCAAATTAGAAAAGTTCAAAATCCCTTTTAAAATCTTGAGGAAACCGTAATCCAAAACAAGCCATTCACAAGCTAGAATAACTGCAAATCTCAAAGAAAGCATATTGGCTGTAAGTATACCTCTGGTGCCATGTAACCAAGTGTTCCAGTCTCTCCAGTCATGTCATTTGGATTCGATGCCTCTAGTCGGGCAACACCAAAATCAGCAATTTTCAGAGTCCGTGTCTTGTCCAGAAGCATGTTTTCAGTTTTGACATCTCTATGGACAATCTTCTTAGAGTGAAGATAACTCAACCTAACAAAGTACATCAAACAACAAATGTTTACACAAAATGATCTGGGAACTTAATGTTCACTACAATATACACACTGAATATGATCCATATATTTGTAGATTTATAAGAATAAAATCGATATCGATAAGGCTCTGGAATCTGACCCTCGTGCAAGATCGAGTGCCAACTGAACAACTACTTTAAAGGCCAACTTCCTCCTTCGATTCTTTATCAGGTAAGATTTTAGTGCACCCCCAGGACAATATTCAACAACAACACAACAAACATTACTTGGCATGCCTATATGACCATTTTCCGTTTGTAAGTTCAGCTCTGATGACCCCATTGTCGCCCCTATAAACTGCATGAGATATTTAACACACAGATTAAACATGAATATAATCACCTTATGTTACTTTGAGTCTTCATTTTGCTTGAAGTATCAATATCCAACTTATACCCTGTCATGGGTATAAAAAATATAACCCTGCAAAGATCCTTCAAATGCATGAAAAAAACTAGAAATTATATATATATATATGACACATCCATATCTGACACTTGAATCGTGTTAGAGTAGCATAGTAATCATTTAATGAGCCTTTGACTGGCCTCAGACGTTGTAATAACCAAATGCCCATAATTCATTGTAATTATTCCAGTAAGCGTAAGATATTGCATAATACCCTCATTTGTCAACATCCTAATTAGTAAGTTGACCTACATAAATGAGTAGAATAAGAGATGGTAATATCCTAAATTCAAGAGAATTTGAGGGAAATAAAATTCCTAAACTTGTTAGAACTTGGTGTTGCTTCAACCCTTGAGAAAAAATTTACTAAATGTTTATGCTCTTAAGTCTAAACAACCAAGTAGATGAAATAAGTTAAGTTGTTCGGACTCTTATATTTTTCTTTTAGAATGTGTATGACATAAATTTGGACATGGTGATGGAGGTATACATCACTGCATAAACCCTCATGGAAAAACTTTTAAAATATTGAATATACTCATGTTTTTCATTTACGCTTATCATAGTGGGTTTTATATTATTTGGGCTTGGATATGAGTGTAGGATGTGTATGTGCTCGACACAGGCATGTTCAAACATGAGTGTCAAAGACAGTTATTTCAAGAAAAACGAAGAGCCAGGGTAACATACTAGTTTGCTACTTTCTATATTTTAGAGATGTCGAAAAATAAAGGGAAAACATGAGAAAGGTAATGTAAGAAAGAATACCTTTGTTACATTAGGATGGTCAAGCTTGTGCCATACAACAACTTCTTGTGTAAAAGCTGCTCTAAGTGTAGCTATTTCCGCCTCTGATCTATGGCCCTCTTCTCCCCAATCGAGAAGTTTAACTAAGCATTGATACAAGAAACAAACATTTAGAAAATACAAAAGCAAAAGTTAAACTTCTCATTCTATTTTCCAAACATAATTTTACATTAAAAACAACAGAGAATCATGAAAGAAATACCAAAGAAATTGTTCCCACGATCAATCAAATATGGGTCCCAAATATCTTCATGGATTAATGCAACAGTTAAGTCCATGTAAGCTCATAGAAGAATACTTGGGTGGTAATTTAGGGGTAAACATAAAAGAAAATTAAATTATAAATTCTTTTAAGGATCAAAATTTAAGTTCTTTTATCACTTTTTGACATGAAAAATCCATAAAATTTTGGAGTACAAGAGGGGGGTCAGGGGCTCAGGGCCACTACCTACACCCTTGGGTGTTATTTTTTTTTTTCTAGTAGATGAGATAAGGTCCATTTGGCAGCTTTTGGTAATGTCAATGAGAGAGGCTCTTTTAATGTTGTAGCTTTTTTATCTCCAAAAAGTAGTGATAAAAGATGGGTGCATAGCAACAATAAATAAAGACACATGAAAGTTTAGAGATAATAAATAAATAAAGAATTAACATCATTTAAGTCACTGCAGCAGTGCAACTAACTTCCACCTAAAAAGAAAAACTCCCATGAATCACGGATTTCCAGGAGTTAGATCCACAAGCTTTGATCACAAACTACTTTGTGAAAATCAGAAAGATTTGTTTACTACATTTCTGAATTATTTCCCATCTCATAAACCCAAACATATAGATCTTTCTTGTTGCTTACTATTAACAAGGGGGAAAAAACTTATTAAAATGGAAGTTTCAAAGTTTTGATTTCGTTTCCCCTTCACCTGCATTTTTCCTCAACATAAATGGAATAGTTGCAATAAATATTAACAAGATAGAAGCTGAAGAACATAGAAACATTAAAATATTAGATTCACTAACACTTTAAAGCTACAAAACACCCTTAAATTTTGGACTGTTTGACCTTCAAATCAGGAAGGCATAAACATAATGCACATACCTATGTAACATTTTATCATGTAGAAAGTTCATTTCAAAATGGGTTTCTCAGAGAGAAACGAGTGACAAGCTTTAGTTTCTAGATCAACAAGAAGAAAAAATGTCATTTTGTGGAAAGCTTAGTGTTTTAAACAACAAGACTCAGCCATATATGCTGAAGAGAAAAATGGGAGGAAGAAGTGAAATACCAGCAACATCTTGGCCATCATAAATACCACGGTGAACAGTACCAAAAGTACCACGAGCAATGACACTTTTGATGATAAGCTTAGAAGGATCAATCTCCCATTCTTGTCTTCTTACAGTGTTGCTTGGCCCACCAACACGTCCGCCGATGCCAAACCCACCTTCCTCTTTCCCATTCCTGTTATTCTCCAACGACCATGCTCTACTGTGATGCCTTTGAAGTTGCTCATCCAAGCTCTTCAAATCTATCTGATCAGCTCTTACGTACCCTCCACCACCACTCTCGCTTCTCTCCTTCATCTTCTCAACCAAAATCACAAACTTCACTCTTAAAGTACAAACAAAAGGACTTTGGAAACCTTTTTCTTGGCTTTTGTTCACTTGGTTTGAGCTATTTCTGGTTCTGGGTCTCTGTTTAAAACGTACTAAAAACTAGTAATTAATGGTGTGGGATTCACGGTCAAGTGTACCCTTAAATTGTTTTTGTTTGGTTGTGCCTGTAAGTGAAACTAAACTGCCCCTTCAAAGATGGTATACGCAACGGTTATACAAGTTAAGTTGTAACTTATTTTATATTATATATATTAAAATTTAGGGTAAAATACACCCATGACCACTCTAAAAAAGGGTCAATCCTATTTTGGTCATTCCAATTTTTTTTTAATTTAATCACTCTAAATAAAATAATTGTGCGAATTGCCACTGCATTTAAAAATTCCGTTTTCTTTTAATGGATTGCTAACGTTGCACATTAGCCTGTTAAGTAATTGGCATATGACTTTTTTTGCTGACTTTTGATTAAAGTTTAGGAATCTCCCTATAAAGTTTAGGGGAATTTTTTTTGGACTAATTATACGGAGGTCCCTAAATTTTAGCTAAAAGTCAACCAAAAAATGCCACGTGTCAGTTACTTATTGTGCTAATGTGCCACATTAGCAATTTGCTAAAAGAAAACGAAAATTTTAAATGTAGTGACAGTTCACACAATTATTTTATTTAGAGTAACTAAATTTAGAAAAAAATTGGACCATGAGTGTAGTTTACCCTAAATTTTACTAAAATTTTGGCTAAAATGGTAAAGTTGAGGCTGATTAAGGGTGGGTTTGGATGGGCGATTGGGTGCGGTGCGATGCGTTTAGCTTACTTTTTGTCTTACGCTACAGTATCGCTACAGTATCTAATCTCACCGCCACCGCTGTTTTTACACTAACTGCAGGTAAACGCACCGCCCATCCATACTCACTCTAAGCCTTAGTTCAATTGCAACCATTATTACATCTAGAAAAATGTGGGTTTAAATGCATTTAAGTGTGCTTTATTCTTCGATTTAAGTTTAAATCTTGAAGACACATTGTTGAATTAAATAAGTGATAGTGAATTTTTATTTTTTTTTAAAAGAAGTGTCTTAGGTTTAAATATAATCATACATGAGATTTTATTCATTTTATTTAAATATTTTTAAAAGATAAAAATATAATAATAATAATAATAATATAATTTTGTAAAAAAAAATAATTTTTTAAATTATTTTTGAATTAAGTTGGTGCTTAATTAATTCGAGACGCTAACTCAATTAAAAGTTTCTAAACAATTTATAGTTGACTTAACATATCCATTTTCATATCATAAATAAATAAAAGAAACACACGAGTAATGTTGTTAACTATATTATAATTGAAAGTTGTATATGATTTATTTAAGTTTTAAACCAACATAACTGAAAGTCTTATTTATGTTTGTTTAATTCGTCTAATAAACAAATATAAATGAATAAATTTGAATTGTTAGTCCAATACTCTCTTTATTTATAGCTCTAATTGATTTTAATTTGTAAATTTCAAAATTGAATTAAAATTTGATGATTATGTTAGAATTGTTTGGATGTATTTAAAATAATTTTTTTAAATTTTTTTAATATTTTTATGTCCATTTGATAGTTTATGTTCGAAGTTTGTAGTTATCTTTCTCAACAATGTGTCTTCGAGATTTATAAATTAAAAAACTAAAATTATTTAATCTAAAAATGATTTTTTTAAAGAAAAATAAATAACCCTTCTTGTAAAAATAAAATAGACTTAAATGACAATCTCATATCTAATTCTTATAGCTAGAAATTTTGTCGTGTATATGTGTGTGAAAACTACGTATTTAGAATACAGATTAAGAATATCATATTAAAATAAAATTTTAATAAATTAAGAATTTATTAATGTCAATATCACGGGATCAAATCCAATCATATCTAAAAAATTTTATTAGCTTTTTAAAGTAAAATAGACTAAAATCCCTTGAATAATGTTATTTATTCTAATTATAGGATATTTTTTTTTAATTTTCCTATTTAAATTGGCGTCTAATTATCTCGTGCTAGATTAATTCGTAATATCAACTCAATCAATTACTTTATTAATATTAGTATAGTTAAACAATTTATAATCTCTAGCAAGTATGGTTGTTTGGATTAATTTTACCTTCTTTCATTTAGAATACCGCAATTATGCAATAACATTTAAAGATTATAATATATAAGTATGCACCACTTTATATACGTGGATTTCACCTTATATTTTAATGGATTTTACAAAATATCGAATCTTAATTGGTTTATTGCTTTGTTATAATTTCTTTTATGAAATAAATTTACTTTTGTTATAATTTAATGCTTTGTTTGATTAGTAAGGTAATAAAAGAAAATTTTTATAATAATTAAACATAAAATAGAGAATAGTTAATAAAAAATATAAAAATTCTACTAAAAATAAAACCCCTTCAAAATAAGTAAAAATTATCTTTTTTATTAAAAATAAGTCATTAGAGTAATTAAATATTTTGTTCAAAAAAGAAATCATCATTTAAAATATAATGATGATTTCAACAAAGTCAAGACCGACAAAGAAATGTAATAAATACAAAATTATGTCTCACTAAAATTTATATAATAAATCTATTTATAAAAAAAATATAAATAACAAATAAAATCATATTTTAAATGATAAAATTAATATTTTGAAAATGATAACCTTTTAGATTCAAATTCTTATGTACTTGTATTTTTTTATATAAAATATATTTAAAAATAAAAAATAAATTTAGAATTCAATTGCTAAATTACACCAACCCAATCAATATATTTACTGAAACCGTCTCTAACTTTAAAAAAAAATCCATATATTCAGGGTAAAATTGGTAAAAACGGATCTGATTTTACCATTGTCTACAGGAAATATAGCTTAAGCCCTTTGAGGATGTAATAACAAGTGCGGCAGATCGAGATAAAACAAAGAAAATTAAAAATGGAAAGTGACCCCTAAACCATTATCTTTCCCATGAGTTTTATCACTAATTATGGCAAGCTCAAACCTCATGAAGCACGTGAAGTTTCACCTTTATTGACTTAATGCAACCTAATTAAGCAAAACATCAAAAAGAAACAGTAGGGTTTTTTTTTTATGGAGTGGCCTGGAAGGGGAGTCATAGATTCACAGGGCCAGGGAAAAGGCCCCTAATTGTCTCACCAATTTTCCTCGGGGTAACTGGGAAATTAATTAGAGACCAGCCACCGCCTACCAGGGTGGCTCCACAGCCTTATCCTTTCCCCAAGCGTCAAACTTTTCATGACTCCTTTTACTAGACATATATGTAATACTTCGCCCAAAACAAGAACACACGATCATATAATCAAAATGAATAAGAAGAAAAGGAACTGAACATTTACTCAACAAAATAACATAACAATAGTAGTAACCTATGTATCCAAAACCTTTGGTTTTCCAAAGGACTTGTATCCAACACTTGTGTCGACATATTCGAACATAGGTATAAGATTTGATTTAAAATTTTGAAAATATTCCAAGTCAGGCACAAACTTATATATTATACCAGTCTTGAATCTAAGTACTTACCATATATATGCTCTTGTCGAGCTCCTTTGATGGTAGAACTCAGTGTTTCAATCTACTGAAGCAATACAAGTATATTAAACCAAGATTGGTACCATGTTGCTATCCAGAATTGTAACAATTACCGCTCTGAGTTTTCTCTGCATACATCATGAAGAAATTAACGTAGAATTAGATAAAGAGGGCGCCATTCTGTCAACATTTGTATGCTCTCTTACCTGGCAAAAGGAAGAAACCTACTTCTCTAAAGTGCGCCATGCCATTCACTGAAATTTATCAGATATCAACCTGCCTTGAACTTTCACTCTATCAACTGGATGTTGTGCTTATATTTGTCAAGCTCAAAGTGCTCAACCAAAAAAATAGTCATATGCTAAAGGTGCAATGTGAGAACTTCATTTATAAAGTGCAGTGCGTAAAATATACAACACTCCATAAACCCTGTAGACCTTAATAAAAGCATCATATTGGAAGCAGCAAGTTTGATAGCTCAAAAACTTGCACTTTTTCAAGGCAATTATAAATTCAGTTCAAAAGTAAAAAACTGATATTTCTCACCCAAAACCCCAAAAAGCAAATGACCAACTATACAAAACGGTTCATTTGATGACACTATGATTCTCTCTTTCAAGTTGAGTGAAAACTAGAATGGCTTTTATCATAACAACAATCTAGTAGTATAACTTTTGAACTGCATTTACTTTGCATGTGGCAAATGAAAATATAATCTATATATATTTTGGACAAAAAAGGAGTAACAAGGAGAAACAATCAACACCATGCAGCCTTAAAAGCGCCGTTTCTTCTTCTCAGGTGTAGCATGCACTTGAGCTTTAACTCCGTAGATTTTTAGTTGAAAATTTTCGAATGCCTCAGAGACAGCTGCTACCTGTTCATGAGTACAATCAAAAGGAACAAACTATGGTCACAAATATAATGGAAAAGAGAAATATAACAAGGAAATAATAATTTCATTTGAATTCACCAACCAATTCAGGTTTCTTCGAGTACACTCTCACTATCATATCCTGATAAGATGTGGGCAGCAAGTGACTGATGCGTTCATGTGGTATGGGGAACTTCTCCTGACTCTCATAATCCTGGCCAGATAATTAATCCTGTCAGAAACTAGTACATACAAAGGAAACGACTCAAAATGCCTAAACAGTATCAGGATCCAGACTACATAATTTAGGAATCTATGTTACTCAGGTGTAGACACCTGAACACAAGTTTATGTCTGACACAAGTATGTTTAGTTCTTTTTTAAGATTTCTATGCATTATGAGTGTCTTTGGAGGATCATATTCTATACTGCATATCCAGATATACACCAGACACAGGTACTTAAGCAAAATGAAGAATCAGAGCAACATAGTGAGGAATTTCCTCTCTTAAGTAGCTAATATAGGTCAAACTTTTATGTTTGCATCGCCATTGAAAAGGCAGCACAATTTTATCACATATGCTAATAGTATCTCCTGTGCATTTACTACTATCCAACAATCAAAATATTATGGAAAAATAACAGAAAAATAAAAAGGAAACCCATTATTGACAGAAACCAAATAGAAATCTCAATTGTCAATAACCATCCAGCCTAGCATTTTCTTCTTCGGTTAGGGAAGTGATATTGAATCATTTCAAATGTCAATAACCATCCAGCCTAGGTTTTCTTCTTCCAGTAGCAGAATGAAATTCAATGTTTAAGTCTAGGCATGAATGTAGAGCAAGTAAAAGGATAAGGTGAGTACCTTACATTTTAGGCCACAAAGCCAGACAAACAGGAAAAATAAAAAATTAAATCAAGGTAAGTGATTTTCAGTACCTTGAAAAAGTTGATGCTGCAAGAGTAGAAATGAAACAAAAATGAACAAGAAAAAAAAGTATCAAAGACAATAGTCAAAGATGAAACCTAGAAAAACAAGGAAAATATTTGCCTCTTCAAATTGAGCATAAACGGCTCATGATACCTTTCTAGAGGATTTTGCCTTCCACGAGTCAAATCAATTCTGACATTGCTAACAGCAATATCATCTTCTTGCAGCAGTACTCCCCCATTTTTCTATTAAAATAAAATTGCCTTGTATCAGTATTGGAGACTATTCAATTGTTTAGCTAAGAACAGATGCATAAGATCATGCAAATGTAAATGGAAAAAAAATATATCACAACAGACCTGGGAACAAGCAATGTCTTGTGCAGTGACATCTTTGAAATGTTCCAATTGGTCTTTTGGAACTGAATACTCGTTACAGAACTGCCACAGAAAATAACACAATATACAGTAAGTTTCGTCTTTCACATATTTAAAAAAAATAAAAAAGAATAGCATGTTTGTTTGCAAGCTACCATGATCAAAACAAAAAAATGAAGTGAAAGTAAGCAAAGGTTTTCCACCTGATACAAATTTCTCCTACGAATGCGCAGAATCAAATCTCTAGATTCTCGGAGTTCTTCATCTGGTGCTGTCTCGATAGTTTTGATTATTGTGTCATCTAGCTGGATTCAAAGAAAGAATAGAATACAAAGCATGTTATACATTTGGACTCCAAATTTTTAGCAACTCAAAAGAATGCTAAGCATGTTGTCCAACCTTCCAGTACTCAGAAGGATCCTGAATGGAAGAAGAGATTTCTAGATAACTATTAGCTTTTAAAAGAGCATCTACTATCATTAGCTCAACAGCCTGCAATAAAAATGAAATCAAACCTCGCCACTTCAGATAAGACGCCTACACAACTAATTACACAAAAGAAAAAGAGGAGAAAAAACAACAATGTAAAAAAGACGTTTGAATGAGACAATATAGAACCCAGAATTAACTCTGTAAATACCTTCACTTTAGAGTGGGTGTACACAGTTCGATAAAGATCAGCACGAGTAGCAAATAACTTGTGGATGCTAAGATCTAGCAAGAGCACCCATTACCATTATTAAGGAGGAGTAAAAAAACACTAAAAGAACTAAACATGTATTTTGCAAGTAAATGAAACAGATGATACTAACAGTCTTTAGCACGATAGCAGATCTCATCACCCAAAACTCGCATAGTCTCCATCAACCTGCAGATGGTGTAGCATGTATATAATGCTGGCAAAAGAAATCTTCTAACTTTTATTCTTTTGCTTTTTAATACATCTATTGATAACAGAAACTATAAGCTAAATGCCTAGGAAGATTTAACAAAAACCTGTGGAAATCAAAGCTGCATCCTAGGCCACAAGCTCGACTGTCACGGACAATGTAATCAAACCTACACAAGTAAAATTTCATGCTGTTAAATTCTTTTATTCAAACTGGAAGGCCAATGTAGACAAATAATTAAGTTTCACTTACTTATCCACATCAATTCCATTCCGACCATTTGCAACAATATCATATAAGAATTGCTTCTCCTTTGCACTCTTCAAAGTAAGCACAAAATAGTGTATGTGTTAGATAAAGCAAAGAAACAAAGAATGTCTGTACTTCATACTGGAGCAAAATATAAAAAATCCAGTGATCAACATGTGCCCTACAAAATGGGTGTTAGAAACAAAACACTTACTTTTGGCAGTGCAAACTCAGAGCTAGCTAGTACCATTTCCTGGAAAATAAATAAATTAACATGGATGAAAATTAATTCTTATTATAAACATAAGGCTCAGAGCAAAGCAAAAGTTGCAAGCAGAAATTATTAGGATATATGGAGGAAGAAAATAAACAGGTAGACATCAAGAAAGTTTCTGGTTCTGCTTACTAGCTACAAATAGAGAATTGAAGAAAGAAATCATAAGGTTAAGTATGGCTCAGAATTCAAAAACATAGGATTTATTAGTATCTAGCTTCTCACACTTCTAGGTTTATTTGGGAATATTTGCAACATCAAGACCAGGAAAGGCAAAAAGATCGTGTATGAACAAACTCCTAATAAAATCAGCTTACCTTGACTCTTTTAATCATCTCAGATTCAACATCGATATGGTGCACATCAACAATATGATCAATCAGATCTGCTGACATTTGTTCATGAGCCCTAGAAAATACAGATATGATGTTAAATGGATGAAAACCATATTTTTCAACCCCTAACATTACCTAAGCCAAAAAGAAAAGTAAGTACTGATCAACTATCAAATATCATTTTATGCAAAAGTCATCAGACTGGTACATACACGAGGAATCACTGGGTGATCAATTTTTTTAAGATTAGAAGTTAATAATGCATCATATAAAAATATTCAACATTTACCATTTGAAGCTATTAAGAACTTTGGGGAGAAATTCCCGTTCAAACAAGTGGCTAAAAGGTCCGTGGCCTACATCATGTAGAAGTCCTGAAATTGGAGGAACAAAATCTATAAAGACCCGATTCAATTGAAATGAGAAGCACCTTTCAGGAACACAAGCTTTTACCTGCAACTTTCACTGCTTGAACATCAAATCGATCAATACCAAGCTCCAAACCCTACACAAAAGGATCTTAGTATATATAAATAACACATGGTAGATTGTAACAAGAGAAAAACAGCTCTATACCTGATAAGTTTTGAGCTTTTGCATAGCTTCACCCGCAAGCCAATACACACCAAGAGAATGCTCAAACCTGGAATGTACAGCCCCTGGATAAACCAGGTGTGCCAATCCTGAAACATATTAATAGTTAGCCAATCAGCAAGTTACGGCCTTACATGTGAGCTCAGTGAATTATAGCAAACTAAATAAAAGAAACCTCGTATAAATTTAGGTAAAATCAACACCAATGCAATGCAAGCCATTGTTGAGTCTAATACAAGTGAAGAAACTAAGATCCTATGAAGAGAATCCTATTTTACTAACAGCAGTAAATGCAACCGACAAGAAAACAACAAAATAAAGCATAATATCACTGTTGTTTGCTAATAAATAAATGTAAAAAACAGATACTTTTACTATAGGATAGAGGCCAAGCGTCCCACCCTTCATCCATTCCAACATAGAAACAGCATACAAATGAAGAAAACGCCAGTTCTCAAATCAATTTTATGGTGAATCGATATTTTTCACCACGTCTATCCTTTTCTGAAGCATGTGATATATTCATCATCCCATATAAAAACATAGATAAATAGTTGAAAGATCATAAAAGTTCCTACTTTTCCATGTAACAGGGATATAAATTCGTAACCATTTCAAATATATCCTATAAAAACTTGTCACGACAGTGATATATATTGCATGCTTGATAATAAATCAACCATCTCAACCGCATATATTTCAAGACAATTCACAGTTCCTAAACACCCATTCTCACAGAAAAAAAAAAGTGGAAAAAGAACATGAAAATGAACTTTACCAAGTTGTTTCAGCTCACGGAGCCTGTATCATAAAAATCGAAAAAACAATAAATGAGATCTGAATTGAAGCTAAACCAATAATAAAATAAAAGTACACACTTACCTTTGAAATTGCTCGGTGTCAATAAACTTCAAAGAGAGCTGCGACCGGACAGAAAATTAAAAATAATAATTACAATAATCACACACAAAAATCAAAAGAGCAAAACTCAGCTACTGTTGTAGTCCTCGCTCTCAGTCTCCAGTCAACGAATAAAGAAAAACAAAAATAAAAGCACAATAATACTCATATTACTGTGAGTTCTGATTTAGCATATCGAAACAGTGAAAAAAATCACAATTCCAAATTAAGAATCAAACAAAACATTTCTGTTGAATTTTTCTACTTACATATAGGGCACTTCGCTAAAACAAACATTGAAAATGAGAAAAAAAAAAGTAAAAGAAAAAGGAAAAATGGGAGAGTGAAAATGAAATACAGGATCGAGATAAATGTTGCCGTGAACGTTGTCGTGGACGTGTTTGGAGAGCCGGAGGTCGTGAGAAGGAGACAAATTACAAGCCGGAGAGAAAGAGAGATTTTCATCACAGTAAGCGCCCATTTCCTTTGAGAAAGTGGATGAGAAAAACGTATAACCAAAAAAATGTGTTTGGAGGAATTTTAGGCCAAGTGAAAAGGCCGGCAAGAATGTCCAAATATAAGGGATTTTGTATAACTAATGCTGGAACGCAAGCGCAAATAAAGTTTCCTTCCGTTCTTTAATATTTGGCTTAAATGGTTAAAAAAAACAACAGTAAAATTAATTAATTAATTAAATTGAGTTCTTAATAATAAAAAACAAACGTATAATTGAGATTTAAACTGAAAATTAATAATCAGCTAAGTTCTTAAAATTAATTTTTTTCCTAAAGTTTCTGACCTCTTTAATTTGGATTGAGTGGCAAGATAATGTAAAGGTTAAAACTTTTTAAAAAATAAAAAGTTATTAAAAGTTCTGAATTTTATTAGAAATACATCTAAAAACTATAAATTTATAATATAAATGTAAATTTAAAAATAATATACAATAAATAATTAAATTTATTATTTGAAATTAATTAATAATAACACATGAAATATGTAAGTTATTAAAATTAAAAAATTAAATTAAATTATTTATGTTGTCATCAATCTTGAATCGATATCGAGTTAATTTATTGCACTAATTCAATCAAATTATATATATATAATAAGCTACACGAACTCAAGTTGTCACAGCTTTTTTTTTATTTTTTATTTTTATTTACAAAACAAATTTTAAATAATTTAAACACAATTTTATTTTAATATATTACAAATTTCAATTTTAAATGGAAATTGTTAATTGAAATATATAGATTTACCTTTCTTTAAATAATTATTATTTAAATAAATTATATAAATCCTGTATAATGCTCAGTATAGTTCTTCAAATAATATTTTAATATACGAATTGTTGTCTACATATTTATTTAAATATATATTATATTATATATATTAAAAATATCGATGAATTTGAAACGGTACACCAAAATATAATGATATTGGTACATACCAGTACCAGTAGAAAAATTGTACACTCATTGGTACGATACTGAATACCTTAACACAAACTCAAGTACACACTTAAATAATAGTATAAGTATAGATATAAAAACAATGTGGGTGGAGCAATTTGTGTAATAACATTTAAATGTTCAAAAATATTAAAGTAAAATTTTGGTTGAAGTGGTAAAGAAACAATAACTTATAAATTTTATCACACCCGCCATGTGGTTGAACAAAAATAATTTATATTAAATATATATTTATAAAAAATATATCAATCAATATTATTAGTGGAGTGACAAAAGCTTTTTATATGAATTTGTCAGTTTTGTGTTCCATTTTTAAATAATTTTTTTCAATTGTTTTATTTGAAGATTATATAAAAGTATGAAAATGTGATGATGTCCTTTAAAATAATAATATTTTAATAATTTCACAGCTGAATTGGTGTCGAGTTGACTCGTGACACTAACTCAGTCAATCGCTTTATATATAATATACATAAATAATATAAATAATAATCTAAAAATTTTAAATGTATATACAAACTATAAAAATTATTAATTATATTGAAGATTATAACAGCAGCTTAACGAACTTTAGAAATATTAATAAATTCTTATAAATTTTGCTTAATCATTATAAATTTTTGTATAACCTTATAATTTTTGGTATAATCTTAAGAATTTTAGTATAATAAAATATTGAGTTGATCAAGTCGAGGCCACAAAGGAAAACTTTAGAAATATAGGTATACTTTTAGAAATTTTGGTAAATCATTAGAAATTTTGATAAAATCTTAGAATTTTTTATATAGCCTTAAAAATTTTGGTATAAGTTTAGAAATTTCGATATATCAAAATATTGAATTGATCGAGTATGGGATACTGAAAAAAATTGATAAACCCCTAAAAATTTTGGTACACTAGAATATTATGTTGATCAATAAGGAAACTACAGAAATTTTGGTATAGCTTTAAAAAATTGGGTATAAAGCTTGAGGAATTTGGTGTAACTTTATAAATTTTGTTAAATTCTTCGAATTTTTTTTATACCAAAATCATGATTTCATTATTCTTTCCCCTTAATAGCTTGAAAACCATCCGGACGACATTTTTATCATCCAAATGGTTGTTTAAAGAAAACCAATAATCTACTCCTTTTAATTTGAATTTTATTCGATCAAATTTACTGTCTTAACATGTCAATAATATATGAGTACAATTATGGAATTCATTTTTTCAATGATATAAAATTTGGAATTAATAATAAGATCTCAACTTATTTAACATCTTCTATCCAAAGTACTAAGAAACATGGCAGAAACATGGTTTTACAAAAAAAATAAAATAATACAATCATCACATACATTTGTAAACAATTCAAGTAAGATTGGACCAACATCTTCATCATCATCCTCATGTGTAGATACATCGGGTGGTGGGTACTCCCTGTCCGGTCCAAAGGGAGAAGACATCAACACTAGATAATTTGTGGAATCTTTTCTCGAAACTTTCAGCATTTGACAACGAAATTGTGGATCTTCTTCTCATTCTCTATGCGATGAGCATCGGAAATCTCGAATTTTTTTTTCAAATTTTGTAGTGTATCCATAATATATGACCAATTTAACTTAATTAAGCTGCTCATGGATTTGAAGACAAGTCTAGGGGAACTTGTTCAAATGACAAAGGTTGTGATGCTTCGATAGCCAAAACCTCAATACAAACTTCTTCACGAGTTTTTTCAACCATTGGTGTAATTGATATAATGTCTTTGTATTAATATTTTTGAGATCACCTTGGATGATATTATAAATAATATGTTTGTCAATTGGTTTGTTAGGACGAGTCGTAGCTTCATTAGGCAGTAATTGGACTTTGGCTTCAAAACCCAACTCAATAATCAGACAAGTAAATTAAAGTGTTTGCAGACTTTGCATGGATATGAATTTATTCATTCAGTAACTGTCCAATGTCTATATAAATCCAACCAAAATACAAAAAAAGTAGGGGGTAAACTCCACGTTTCAACTCATTATTTTGCTTTGACAAAAATATGTGATGATTAATGAATTGTAATTATGTCTTTACCTCTAGAGAAAGATTCGTGGAGCGGATTGTATAATTGGCATATATAAACACTACCCCACACCCTTAAGTCAGCACATCATAAACCACATTCATATTTACCTCATAATTAATTAACTTAGTACACAATGCTCAACCATTAAACGTTCTTATTTCTGAATAGTCTAAGGATCAAAATACACTTTCTTCTTTATTACAAAATATGTATTTTCACTTGCTTCTGGAAGGTTAGTGTAAAACTCTTATACAATCGATAAACAATAACTAACAAGTGTCTCATAAAAAAATTGTCATATCTCTTAGCAATCATATATTTTCACTTTCACCATTTTTGCTCTTCTCTTACTTTGAGGTTGCAGAAAAAGATTGATAGAAAATTATGTGAAAAATGTTAGGGGCTATGGGACAAATTGTTGTTGGATTCACAATGAATGCTTCGAGCTACAAAGGCAACCAAGATTAGGGCTCTTCTCAAATTTGAGAAATTTGAGTTTTAATTCAAATAAAATAGATTCTCTTTTTTAATTAAAAATAGTTATTTTTATTTTATATAAATTTCATGTTAAAATTGTTTAGTTTTAAGAAAATTTACTCATCATCTCTAAAAATGTCACAGGCAACAAATTTTTTCAACATCATAAAATTATTTGGTGTCTACACTACAAATGTCCATATAAGTTCTTAGGGTGTGCTTGGGTGAGAAATTTGTAGGAGAAATTTTATTTATATCAATGATTTTAAAATTCTAAAAATGAATTTACTTGTTTGGGTAAATATATTGAAGAATTTTAGAATTTGTAAGTAATTTCAAGAGGGTATTTTAATAGCTCAATTTCCTTTTCTAAATTCCACCTAAGGTGATTTTTCAAAATTCCTTATAATTTTATTTAGGTAGTGTTTGGAAAGCCACCTAGTAATTGAATTTGGGTGTAATTGTTTGTAATTACACAACCATGACATGTTTGGGTAACAATTATAATTGGCGGGTCTCACTGAATTGGGTTTAATTGGAACACCTTAATTACACTTTCTAATTTTTAGAGAAGGGTGAGAATTAAAGTAATTACATAGATAATTACACTCAAACCCAATATATATATATATACAAGTTATAAAAATTATATTGTGAGCATGAATATGTATAAGGTTTTGGATAGTTATGACAAAAAAAATATTATAAATCTTAAAAAATCATATTATAAAAATAAATTATGCATTTTATAAAGTTATAACAAAATATATATTACTTAAATCCTAAAAAATTCTAAAGTTGTAAACATACATGTTATAAGTGTTATAATATATTTATTTTATAAAAATTTATGGCCTAGAAATATGAATATAATATATATGTGATTAAGTTATATATTATAAAAATAATATACTTATTTAAAAAATATAGTTTTTATCATAATTTATTTATAAAAAACAACTTTTTAAAGTTATGATAAAAAAATTATATTATTTATAATAATAGCTATGAAAGTTATTGGATAATTTATAAAATATTATTTATAAATGTTATTTATTATAAATTTTATATTATGTTTTACTTAACTTACACACTATAATAAGGGATATAACCCAAGATTAGTTTTTTTTTTAATTTAAATTTATATAAGTTCTTCATAATTAAAGATACATGTTATTTGGACCGTGAACTCAAATATTATAATATTGATGTTAATTATGTAAATACTAAAAAAATTATTGCACCTATCATGGGATATGATATCATTTGAGAAAATGGTACTAAACACAAGCACCATAGATAACTTGCGAACTTTTTAATTTGAGACATTCAATATAACAAAATGTGGTTGAGATGACATTTATTGCTCTAAAAAATATTTCTCATATTAACAAAATCACCTTAGTGTAACATAAAAAATAAGGTTGGACCGTATCAACATGTTGCATATTTCATAAATTCAATAATAGGTGGAACTAAAAAGATCCATACTTCGAAGACTATAGAAGAAGAAAATCTTGGTAATCATAATAATGCATATTCAAATTTAGATGATGAACTCGGTCAAGGACTAATAGATGAGGATAAAGAGCATATATTAAGTATTAAAGAGGGAATAACCTAACAAAGAAACACTAAAAATATTAGATAAAATTACATATGATGATTTGATTTTAATTTTTGTTACTTATTTAGAAATTTTTTTATCATACTTATAATTTTTTATAATAATTAATATTTTTACAAATATAAAGTATGTAACTATGTAATTATAATTTATACTATAAAATATTATATAAGAAATTATGATGTAATTTCATTGTGTTAGCCAAACACGTCTAGAGAACTACAATTTTTTTATAATTATTATCCTAATAATTACACTTTGATTACTTTGTATTATCTAAAGAGACTTTAATTTAAGTACAAATGATTCCCCCATAAGATAAAAACTTAAACTTCAAAAAACATTTTATTTAATTATAATACATATTTTTAAATTTTGTTTTATTAAAACTACTTATAAAATTTTACAAATATAATGATATTCATATTCAATATATTTTATATTATTTATTTTTAATATAATTATTTTTATTTTTTAATTTATAAAACTCTAATATTTTTTTTCTAAATTAATTATTTATCCAAATAAAATTATTACAAATTCTAACCTCCTAAATTTTAAAAGTCTAACATTTTAAATTTTTTTTTTTGAAATTAACATTTTAAAATTTTAATTCTTCGTATAAACGTACTCTTATTTGAACAATTTAGCCTTAGAAATTCCGTCTTTAATCAAATATAAAACTAATTAAGGGAAAAAAAAAAGATCAATGGATAACATATATATATGTATAAACGTGCGGCTAAAAACACAGCAATCCAAATTCCAAACTCCAACAAAACATCAATGGCGGCAGCTAAGCCATTGCCGTCATCCCTTCACACTCACAAAATTCTCTCTTCATGCAACCAAATTTTACCTTCGCTCCTCCATTTCCGTCAACATTACAGCAACCCAAAAAGCCAACAACCACAAAGGCGAAGAAAACACTCAAGCTCCTTAGATGGCGCCTACGGCTTGGCTATCAAAGCTTACATGGAAAACCCAAACTCCATTTCTGGTTTCGCAAACAAAGTCATTGGCTCTCTCCCTATAGTCGGCCTTGTCGCTAGGATTTTCAGTGATGAAGGCGGTGTTGGTGGGGATATCATTGATTTTGCTGAGTTTAGAAGAAGGGTGGGCAAGAAATGTACTGTTACTGATTCTAGAGCCTTTTACGAGTTCCAAGAAAGGAGAGGCCGGGTAATTTTTTCTTCTTTCTGGTAGGATAATTGTAGTTAAATGAAATGTTCATAACACAAATTTGATTAATTTGTTTTTCTGTTTTACATATGTTTGGTGTTAGTAATTGTTAGATTAATAAATGTAAATGGATAAGATTATGTTATAGAACAAAACGCCATTTCATAATAATAATAACGTAGCCTTTTGGGTGATCATGCATTGTTTTGTGTTATTTTTATCTTGTCTGCTCTCGTGTTCTTATCTTTTAACACGGTATTCTAACATGAATTAATGAAGACATTCGGCTTGGATTTTGTGGTTTTGGATAGGCAGGGGATCCTTTGTATGTTCTGCTATCATGTTGGCTAGCAGCTGTGGGTGCTGGTCTTCTTAAATCTGAGGAGATATTGGAGGGGGTGGCAAGGCTTCGGATTTCCAATGATATCGAATTCGAAGAGCAGAATTTTATTGCAATGATGAATGAAGCAAGAGAGGTCAGTTCATCTCATTCACACTATCCCATGTCTACATATCAATGTGTCTTGTGTCGGACATGGATACTTAAAAAATAAATGAAGAGTCCGTCGGTTCATTTCATGCCAAGCACTTCTAGTTATTGCCTATGTTGGATAAAGCCTTCACTTCACCCTAACATGTAACTAGTGACAAAGTCAAGAACTTCAAGTCAGGGGATCGGGATAAAATGCCAAAATAGTTTGTTTACCACTTTTGAATTAAATAAATTGTTACAACCTTGAAATTTGTAGGAATTATAAGGTTTGAAGGAACCAAGCTAGGCTAAGGATGCCATCTGCTTGTGTCCTAGTTACCTATATTCAAGGGAGCATCCGATATGTGTATGTAGCAGCTACAGATATGCTAACTTTTTCTCTATATATTTTGGAAGATCATTATCTTACTCCTATGTCTGGATAATACAAATTGTGTCACATACTTGACTACAAAAGGATATCCTCAAGTTAACTTAAAAAATTTGCATCCGTGTCTGATACCTTGTCTCGAGTCAATATAACATGGTTTAAGTACCATATTATAATAGGAAGGGAGGTTTTAAATAAGTTCAAAAGATCAAAGGAATTTATGTGCTACGAAACATAATCTGGCCGACCAGCTAGATTTTGTGGATGTTGGGACAGTGCTTTTATGGTGCTATAGATTTTCATTGTCACGATAAATAGGCTTTAGTTGGTCTCCATTTCACTAAACAAATGATCAAGATAGTTTGGAGCGATGGCATTCAATAGCTATGTTGCTCGGACTAGGTATAGTTTTGGATATGAATATGTGTCAAACATGGGTATGTTCAATTTCTTTTTATGTAGTTGGAGTATCCAAGAAATTTCATATCCTTACACCAATGCCTAAGTATGTGTGGGACAATGATACTTCAAGCAAGATAAAGAGTCAGAGTAACATAGTTCAATAGCTTTTAACTGTGAGTAAGAGATGAGTGAATAATTAACTGCTCGATAATCTCTGCTCTATGTGGGTGCATGGTTGTTTATGTTTCCAATTTTATGTTGTCCATGGAGTTTTTAATGCTTATTTCAGCTTGTTTGACAAACACACACACACATTTGTGCGTGTATTTATATATAACATGTATTTAGTACTTATATTGCTACAGAGGCGAGCTAAGTTGAATGCGGATGCCCCAACTCTTCCCATGGAGATTAGAGCCGAAAAGGCTGTTGATGCCATTTACGTCTGTTGCTTCGGCAGAGACCCGATAGAAGAGGAAGACGAGAGCTTGCTAAATATCATGCTATGTGCAGTTTTCCCAACCGTCAAGCGATCAATGATACAAAGAATCATCAAGGACAAAGCAATAAAAGTAGCAGAAGGTGGTGATGATGCAGACATCGTTCCAGAACCAAAGCCATTATCAAAGGAAGCTGTACAAATGCAAATGAAAGACCTTGAATTCCTTAAACAAAACACGGAGACATGAAAGAACTGATTTTAATGAAAAAATTGGAGTCGGTTCGCTTCTTCGAACTGCACTTGGATGGTATCGGAAAATGAAGCTAAGAAAATGGCTCCATATTGAAACCATCCAACACTTGAGTTTCAGATTGCACTCAATGGCAGATAAATCATAGGTTTACTGGGTCTTCCATATGTTTTGTTTCTTCTAGTTTGAGTTGAAACTCATTTTTAGGGTGTAACCATTAAAGGCAACAGTTTGCGAGTGAAATACAAGTTCATAGCAATGTTTTTGGAACCGGCCTTATGGTCAAATTGGTCCAGAAATTAAAAAGAAAATCGAAAAAAGAAGTTTTAAATAATGACATAAGCATAAATTATATCCTTTTATTTAGGTTAATTTTCCCCCTCAATTTTTGAAGTACTTGGGTGGATTGGATTTTTTTTTCTTTCGGTTTGAGCTAATAATTTAGAGTAAAAACATGAAAATATCGATTCTAATCTCGATTTTGAATAGATCTAATCTTTTTATTTGAATTAATATATTAATCGATTTTAAGTTTGATTAACCGATTTAATTATTGTATAAGTAAAATTAGAATCGAAATTATTAAAAATTATATAATCACTTTTTCTTTTATTCTTTATAATTAATGAGATATGAACTTTGTTCCTTTAAATTAAATATCGTATCACTGACCTATCATCCTAGCAACTAGTTGTTGGGTGGATGTATCTTTATCT
The DNA here is from genome assembly GCF_007990345.1 of Gossypium hirsutum. NCBI lineage: Eukaryota > Viridiplantae > Streptophyta > Magnoliopsida > Malvales > Malvaceae > Gossypium > Gossypium hirsutum. The sequence continues at coordinate 6,064,131 of NC_053447.1, read as the reverse complement.
CGAATTTTCTCAAACTTTGTTCACCTTTAAACATGCATGCGTTAAAGAATTTTCTAAAATATAAAATAATTAAAATTTGATATAGAGTAATCTACAATCATTTAGTTTAGTAGCAAATAACGTTTATATTATGGTCCGAAAGTTTGGATTTAATTCCTAATATCTCGACTCCTGCCTTTAATTATAAAAAAAATATATATTGATATAAAGTATCTTTATATATATTTTTTGAAATAATATAAAGTATCTTTATGCATAAATATTATAGGAATCATTTGTAAATATGAATTAGTTATATTAAATTTATGACACACTTACAATGTAGAAGAAAATAAATTTTTAATAATTTTTAAAGTTGAATATAAATATTACATATGTGTTCAATTGTAATGATATATTTTCTGCATTTTATATTAAAATATAAAAAATAAAATATTTTTAAAATAATATTTACTCTTTATAAAAATAAATAATTTTAATAAATTCCAATTGAATTAAGACATAGAAGTATAAACATATTTATATTTAATAAATATATAATTTACATGAAAACAATAGCAATATAAATATTAAAATTTTGAATTTAATTTTAAGTTCAAAGATGAATTTGAAACAGATTTAAAATTCTTCAAACTAAAATGATATATATAATTAATTTTAAATTTAACGGTAAATTACACATGTGGTCATCTAACTATTAGGAAGTTTCTTTTTTGGTCATCTAATTATGAAAAGTTGCAAAATAGTCACTCAACTATTTGATTTTTCTTTTGTTGTTACGGGTGGTTAAACAACTAATGGGAAGTTGATGTGATAGCTTTTAAAATTGACATAATAACAATTTTAACCCTTGACATTTGTACATTGTGCCAATTTAGTTTTGATTCTAAAAATTGAACCCTCAACGTTTACATATTGTGCAATTTGATCTTTTACAGTTTTACTTTTCGTTGTAACCATTTCTGACGTTATCCATGTGTTTGATTCAGTAAAAAAACAAGAAATAAAACAACCCAAAATTTGAAAAATAGACAATTTAATTGCTTGAAAAAAAAATCTGCTTCATTAAGTCAACCCAATTGTAAGTCTAACTACTTAAAAAAGAAGAAGCTTTGATTTACTTCTTCAATGGCGGTCAGTTTAACCTAACAAACAATGAATTAGTATCACTCAGAGCTATTAAATTTGTCATTTATACATTGTGTCAATTTAGTTTTGATTCTAAAAATTGAGCTCTCAATGTTTACACATTGTGTAATTTTATCTTTTACAGTTTTACTTTTCGTTGTAACATTTTCTGACGTTATCCATGTGTTTAATTAAGTAAAAAAAAGAAAGAAAGAAATAAAACAACCCAAAATTTGAAAAATTACCAATTTAATTGCTTGAAAATAAAAAATACCTACTTTATTAACTCAACCCAATTTTTAGTCTAACAACTTTAAAAAAAAAAGCTTTGGTTTGCTTAATTAAGGGAGCTCAACTTAACCTAACAAATAATGAATTAGTACAAGAAAATCAATATATTTGAGGATGGTCTAGTTTAATAATATTTTTGTTTTATTTCTAATTTACATGTATTGAATTACATTTTCATGTAAAAAATAGAATAAAGTAGGTAATATGCAAACATTGATGATTAATTTTTTAAAAATTAAAATTAAATTAATCTAATGTGTAAATATTGTAAATTAAATTTATTATTATGTCAATTTTAAAAACTAACACTTTTATTTTGTTAGTCATTTAATAACGGATTACTAAAAAAGAAAAATCTAATAAGTGAATGTCCAGTACTTTTTAATAGAAGAATGTTCAAGAAAGAGATTTATTAGATTTTATATTCAAATTAATATTTAAATTATTTTTAAATATTAATTAAAAATAAAATAAAAATCTATTAAGCGAGTACACAATAAATACTTTCTTTGTGGTCAAAAAAAGTCCCCTTAAAATTCAGTAATCTTTGGTTCGGCCATGGAAAAATTTTCAAAGAATAACCATAATAAAATTGCAGTGAGTTGTCTAAACCAGTCAGCAAAGAGATGGCAGCTTATTCACTCCTGTCCACACTTTCCTCCCCATTTTCTCGCTCCCCAAACAGAACTCCAAAGCTTCCTCCCCTCTCTCTCACTTCCACTTCTAAACCTTCTTTTCTCTTTCCAACCAGGAAACTCTCTCTCCCTTCTCTCCACAGTCTCATTTTCAATCAATCCAAAAACAGTTCTAACAAAAATTCTAGTAATAATTGCATCGTTTCTTCAGCTTTCGATTCCTTCTTTATTCTCTGCACTTCGCTTGCTCTATCTTTCTCGCTATTCGTAACCGATGTGGGAGCCGCCTCGGCCTTTGTGGTGACCCCTCCCCGGAAATTACAGTCCGATGAGTTGGCTACGGTTCGTCTTTTTCAAGAGAACACTCCCTCTGTTGTTTATATCACCAATCTCGCCGTCAGGTTAATTCAATTTTAAATTTCCCGTCATTCATTTTTGAGCTTTCTTATTCAATTTGCTGTTGCGTAGTTTGTATTTCCCCTTTTTTTTGGGTAACGGGCTTCTTTTTTCAGGCAAGATGCTTTTACGTTGGATGTGCTGGAGGTGCCACAAGGATCGGGGTCGGGTTTCGTTTGGGACACAGATGGTCACATTGTTACCAATTATCATGTGATCCGTGGTGCTTCTGATCTCAAGTTAGTTCTTTTATTAGTTTTATTATTTCCTGTAATTCTTGTAAATGATTGGGATTGAACAACCGCAGAATGGAAATGGAAATATTTTTAGATGATATCAATTCACTTCATTATGGAATATGGGTGTTATTTACAGTGTTTGGAATGAATGTATTGGAAAAGCATGAACCTATATAATCTATTTGGTTATCTAAGCATGGAAAAATATGAAAAGATCATTTAGGGCTAATTTATGTTTATCTGGACTCTTCATTTCCTTAAATTACCCGTATCCGATGCCATTCGGATGTTGTTATAGGGTATGATCCTCCAATTATGTGAAAAAAGTTGGAAATGTTGAATATACTCATGTTAGAAACATATTTGTTTCTAGCACTCATTCATGAGTTCGAGTAACATAGGAGTAGAATGCGATGCATGACGAATAAACATCTGGTTCTTGGTATCTTTTTGTTTTGTTAGAGCAACGGGATAGTGCATTAAATAAATTTGAGGAAATAAATACACCATTTATTTGGAGGTATTGAGCTTGGTTGAGTTGCTATTTTGACTGTTTCTAAGTCTTGAAAGTAATCATATATGAAGAAACAGGAGTTAGCGGCGTTAACTACCTGACCTTTGGCAATATGGATATAAAGGATAAAGATGTTTTAAAGCTTCTTGTTCTTGATATACGAAACCTTATATTGGTGCTCATTATTTGAAGGGTTACTTTTGCGGACCAGACGACGTATGATGCAAAAGTTGTTGGATTCGACCAAGACAAGGACGTAGCTGTATTGCGTGTTGATGCCCCCAAAGACAAACTAAGACCTATACCTATTGGTGTCTCTGCAGATTTACTTGTTGGCCAGAAAGTATATGCCATCGGTAACCCTGTGAGTACATGTTTATACTTGTAGAATTATGACCTATACCTGTGTGGTGAGTACTTTATTTGTTTCACTTCAATGGAGACTGTATGTAGTGATATCAAGGATATGAACATACTTATATATGCAGGTCGTTAAATATCATATACATTTCCTTCATCATATATCTTATTTTTTATTTTCCGATACATCATATTTCCGTTTATCCATTCTCTTCGAACACATTTATTAGGATGTTTAATAGGATTGGCATGGAAAAGAGGTTGCTTTTCGATATGCTTGCATAATAAAGTGTCGGATACAAGTATGTGTCCAACACGGGCATTTGAATTTTTTTGAAGCTTTTCCATGTCTTTGGAGAGTCATATCTCCGTACCCAAGTACGGATATGCATCAAGACACAAACACTTAAAGAGAAATAAAAGTGTTGAAGCAACATAGATGAATTTGATTAATAAGAGTGCTGCCCTCACTATGGTTTTAAGTGCCTGATCAAGAGTTAATGATCGTCTGCTTTTACTCCTATTCTTTTAGCTCTTTGATTACTTGTTTGAGTGGATTTCTGATTTTTCTTTTTCGTGTCCTTGCAGTTTGGACTTGATCACACTCTTACAACTGGTGTTATCAGGTATCAAAGACCAACGATTTGTGACTGATATATCATATTTAAGTTTTCTCCTATTGCTCTTTTTTATATGAATTACAGTTGCTAATGCTTCTTTTATATTTACCTATAGTGGGCTTCGCAGAGAGATCAGTTCTGCGGCTACCGGTCGCCCAATTCAAGATGTTATACAGACAGATGCTGCTATTAATCCTGGTAATAGTGGAGGGCCACTCCTAGATAGTTCAGGAAACCTTATTGGGATAAACACCGCTATATATTCTCCTTCTGGTGCAAATTCCGGTGTTGGATTCTCAATTCCAGTTGACACAGTGAGTATTAAATAGACCTTGATTTGTTTGAGATGGAAGAATTTATATTGTTTCGTTTTCTTTCCTAATTCATCTCGCTATTCCTACATGTCCAGGTTAGTGGCATCGTTGATCAGTTGGTGAAGTTTGGGAAGGTGACAAGACCTATTTTAGGGATTAAATTTGCACCCGACCAATCCGTCGAGCAGTTGGGAGTAAGTGGTGTGCTTGTCTTAGACGCTCCTGCGAATGGTCCAGCCGGCAAGGCGGTATATTATTTCTGCATCGAACTTTCACCTTTTCCTTTTGAAGATTGTTACATTTCAACGGCATGTTGAAGCTTTTCATATTTTCTATTGACAGCTGACCTTTAACGTATAACAGGGTCTGCGACCAACAAAGCGTGATGCTTATGGTAGACTCGTATTGGGTGATATAATAACTTCTGTTAACGGAAAGAAGGTCACCAATGGCAGCGACTTGTACAGAATTCTTGATCAATGTAAAGTTGGTGATAAGGTATATAATCAAATACTGCCTGTATATTCCTAGAATATTCTTCAGATGTTTTAGAAGTGTAGATTTTTTCCATTATCTTATTTCTCACAGGTTACCGTCGAGGTGTTGCGCGGGGATCATAAGGAGAAGATCCCGGTAATTCTCGAGCCAACGCCAGATGAGACATGAAATGTCCTTTTGCTGTGGTGTGTAACATTAGGTACGTGTATATACAATGAAATGCCATTATTTATTATAACCATTCCACTGGTAATGGTCCTGTTATACAATGTACATATGCCATCAGCGGGTAAATTATAAAAATAGTCACCCAACTATTAGTGTGTTTCTGTTTTGGTCACTCAAGTTTAAAACTTTCTATTTTAGCCACTAACATTATCAAAATTTAATATTTTGCTCACTCATCAGTTAAATCACTAATGGTGACCTTTCTATTGGCATAATAAATTTAGCCCTCTAATGTTTATGGATTCAATTAATTTAGTCGTAATTTTAAAAAATTCAACAAATTTAGTCCTCAATTTTACACAATCTGGTCAATCCTAGATGGGTTGCAACTGTTACGAGAACGGGGCTTTAGGAATGTCGTGGTTGTCTTGGTCCAGCGAATTCGAGGTTTCCTTACCAGACAATGGAATGTGGTGATCTAGCATGGTTATGGTGAAGTCAACCTGCCTGCGGATTCTCTAGCGAGAAGTACGAACTGCAATCCGATTGGTTTCCATTTTCTAGGGAGGGCTCCAGCTGATCTGCAGCAGATTTTATTGTTCGAGAGTTCAGGGACCTCTCCTAGCAGTCTTCATCGGGCATAGTTTCTCCTAGTTAGTGTTTTGTCTTTGTTATTATTTACCATTTTTTTAATTTAAAATTTTATTTTTTGAAAAAAAACGTATAAAATTATAAATAAATGAACACCCATTTTTATCATTTTTTTACATGAAATTTAAAATAATATTTTTATAAATAATATATATTTTTAAAAAGAAACCCACTAACAACACAAATCAGCTTCAAACTTTTTTTTATAAATAATAAATTTTATTATATATCTAGCTCTTCAGTTCTCATCAAATTTGTCAAATGTCGGGCACTACTTTCGTCCCTAATCACTAGCACAAATAATATTTACTTTAAACTCATCGATTTTCACATCTATTTTCATACTATCAAACTAGGAATTGGTTGTAGAGTTATTGGCATGGTTTTTCACCTAGTGGATTTCTAACACCTTATTCTCATATATATATTTCCAATCATACTCACCCTCAAACATAATTTCAAAGCCAAAAAACCTGACTAACTTAAAAACATCAATTTTCAACTCAAAATGAACATGTGAATCTGTATATAGTTTTTTTTTCTCTTAAATTATTTTATTTATATATTTTAAAAAATAAATTTGATGTTAGAAAAAAATATTCATTTATTCATAAATATTTTATGTATTTTTATTGAAAAATAAACTTTTAAATTTTTTAAATTTTTAAGAATCAAGATTAAATTGATAAAATGTGTAAAGTTGAATGCTAAATTTGTTGAATTTAAGACTGAACTATAGAATTTGTAAACATTAAAAGACTAAATTTATTATTATACCAATAAAAAAGTAATCTTTAGTGATTTAATGAGAGACCAAAATATTAGATTTTGATAACATTAGTGATTAAAATAGAAATACACTAATAATTCTAACATTATGAAGCAAAGAAATGCAAAAAAAAAAAATCTCTCTAGGTATAAACTCAATTGGTGTAAGTACTAAAAAGCAAAAATCATATCTTCTTAATATTTTCCCCTATTTAAACCTTAAATTGCGTTATGTTGAACTGTCATAATTCTACGTTCTTTATAGTTTCGAGCCGATTTTGCTTCTCATAAGTGTTGATTATTCGATGCGGTGGAATCTTCACCGAATTTCATTGCTTATTTTGATGAATGAGTGGGTATGGTGTATTCTTTTTTCACTTATGTTTTTTAATGAGACATTTTTTTATAAAGATTAGTATTAAAATAATTTGTGTTGCTTAAGTTATTATTATATCAGATTTAAGATTTAAATATTTACAAATTAAGAATAGTAATGAATAGTGTAATTTCGGATAATATTTAAATTTCTATTCAGAGTGCATATGAATAATATTTTTATATTTATTAAAGGATCCGAATATTTAACGAATAATTAAATTAATTTAAATTTGAATTTAGATAATAATATTTAAATTTAATACGGATAATAAATAAATTTATTTTCAGATTCAAGTCAGAGAAAATATAAATATTTGATTTGCTGGCATCCATAAAATAAACCTTCCTCGGATAATTGCACGTATAAAATTTGGTAAATTTTAGAAAAACTGCACTAAGCGACAATGGCAACCAAATTAAATGCACGGATAAAATTTGGCAAATTAATCTGATTTAAATTTCTTTTTTTTTTTCGATTTCCTTTTAAGTTCTAATGATGGTAATTACTGTTATTTAAAATTTAATAAAATAAAAAATATTTTTATTATTATTACTAGACAGTAATTTAAATCAGTGAAATATACAAAAGTTGAATCTAGTGGCTTGGCCACACCCATAGAAATTAGAAACCAAATCCAAAAGGATAATCTCGTCGTTTGATAGGTTAATAACGTGATATATATGGTAAGCCTAGAGTTCTTATAGAGAAGAAAAATATCAAACAACCACCTTTTTAGCCTTGAAATGAAGATTCCTGTGATTAATAAACTATTTTTTTCTTTTTTAAAGAAAAAAGTTTGATGGTGAAGCATGTGAAATAATAGTGACATTCTGAATAAAATTTTCATATTTTAGTTTTCTGAAATAGAATTATTGATTTTTTTGGGTAAATTATACAAATGGTCACCCAATTATATCCGTATTTCTATTTTCATCATCCAACTTTAAAAACATTTAATTTAGGCACTAAATATTTGTTCTTATTTTGATTACCCACCTTTAAATTGATATTGAAAATAATAGTGTGACCTTTTTTTAACTGGTATAATACCATATTTGGTCTTCAAATATTTACATATTTTATCAATTTGATCTTTGAACTTCCTGACCAAAACTTCCAACTTTTAAGATTTTAAATTTGTAAAATCCAAAAAGAAAAGAAAAACTTGTCCAATTATCATCACATATATGGATATTGAAAGTTTAATTTTTATAAGTGAGGTTTAAGAAACTATCGCATGTTTAATTTACTTTTAATTTTTTATTTTATTTATCTTTTTTATTTTACTTGTGGAAATACTAAACTTGATATTAATCTTTAATTTACTATCTGTACTTATTATTATTATTATCATTATCTCAAATCTAATATTCAAAAACCATAAATGAAAATAAATTTTATAATAAGTTCACATTTACGCAAAATTCATATTAAGATTAATTGTATTGAAAAAAAAAAACTTAATTATCTTAATTTTATGTTTTGTGTGGCGGAGACTTTGTAACTTACCTTTTACTATTATTGATTTATGCTTATTATTATAATTTGCTCTTCAATAATTTTAGATTATAAAATTTTAAGGAAAAAATATGCACATATATGCATTCCCCAAAATTCTTCAGAGATGTTAAAAAGTTGAGTGATGGAGTTTGCACAATTGAAGAAGTTTTTTTTTTTTTGAGTTTTACAAATTTATAGATGTGGAATGCTTCTATTATTAAAGCTAAAAGCTTTCGTTAGGAAGTTTGAGGATCAAATTGATAAAATTTATAAATGTCAAGGGTTAAATTTATTGAATTATTTAAAATTAGGGTCAAATTAATAGAATATGTAAGTAATGAGAATTAAATATGTTACTATACCAGTTAGAAAAACAGAAATGAGTACAAAATTTAGTGCCTAAATTGAAGATTTTAAAATCGAGTGACCAAAACAGAAACATGGGCATGTTGGATGACCATTTATATAATTTACCCTTTTTATTTTCCTATTTTGAAAGGTATATAAGATTGAAGAAATGAACAAACTTCAAGCAATGAAATATGAGCTGAGATTGTATTTCTATGCCAATTATTTATAGTTCAACGGAATTATTGAAGCCCTCTTGGGCTTGAAAATGGCAAAAATAAAATATATATATATTGAAAAGGATCAATTTGATTTTTTTTTTGTTAAAATGGTAATTAAAAAATGAAAACAAAACTGGAAAAATGTTTTTATTCAATGATGTCTCTTTGCTTTATGATCCAACAGAAAATTTTGTACTAAAATTATGATTTGGATGTTGAAGATGAAAATATATATTTCTTGAATTTTATCATATCAAGAAAGAAAGAAAAAAGCTTTAATCCTAAGAATAATTATTATTTTTTGAACAATTTTTTATAGGTTTTGATCATATCTATTATTTTTGAGACACTGCTTAGAATTACTCATAGTCTCTCCTCAACTCATAAATAGAAATGCACTTCAGCGCACTTGAACCCATATTTTACTGTATTGACAATAATGCCAATGCCAATCAAACTAAGACTCAATCGGCAAACCATGATAATTATTAGGGTAAAATACCAAAGTAGTCAATTTTGTTTTCCTCAGGTTACATTTTAATCACTTATATTTGAAATGTTATGTTTTAGTCACTTAGGTTACTGTGTTGTAACATTAACGGTATAACGGTAAGCTGACGTGGCAAATTAAATCATCATTTCAAATGAAATTTTTAGATTAAATTATACAAGTGCCCCCTATATATATTTTTTTTTATTTTAAGCAATTTAATTTTTTTTATTTTACGTTAAAAGAGATAGAGTAGGGAGGAAAATAGAAGGACAAGCAGAAGAGAATGAAAAGAAAAGAAAAAAAATGGAAAGTTAAAAGAAAATAAAAGAAAAAAATTTGCTCAAAACAAAAAAAGATAGGGACTAAAATTGTATAATTTAACCTAAAATTTTTATTTAAAATGATTATTTAACGTGTCACGTCAGCTTGCCTTTACACCAACAACTTAATGACTAAAATGTTACAACATGTCAACGTAAGTGACTAAAACGTAACATTTCAAACATAAATGACTAAAATGTAACCTAAAAAAAACAAAATAGACTATTTTGATAACTTACTCTAATTATTAATACACATATTTTCAACTCAAAAAAGTAAAAAATTAATTTTATATCATTAAGAAAGAGAAAAAATATTTTTTTCTTAAATTTTAAAATGATACTTCAATCTCACTTTTGAAAGTTAAGTATTAGGATGGAAGGAAACATAATAAATTTAATTAAGACGCGATAAGATTTCATGACATGATTTACAGTAAAAATAAAATAATTAAAATATGAAAAGATTACTAAATAAAAAAAATTATTTCACATGAATGCGCCAAAATTTACGCAATTTAATTTATTACTGTCCATCAACTGATCAACGTATGTTACTAAGCTAAAGAAGATACGATATTTTCACCTACTAAAGGAAGAGAAGATAAGATAACTCATAAAAATCTCTTCTCACTTTCAACTATGTATATATATTTTTTACTTTTTCACCCTCATTTTACTATGCTAAAACCAAAGCTTAAAAAAAAAAGTAGAGTATTTTATTTGCAAACTGCGGAAGTTGTAAGATTTGATCCAAGGACCTGAAACTCGACTGGAATTTTTTATTTGACTATTATAATATCTGTCCACCAATTATTACCATCGCTATTTGTCATCTTTAGAATCTGTATTCAACAAAAAAAAATCGAAATTTGAAACTGAAGAAGCTTTTAAACAAAGTCTCGTGAAGTGGTTTGGAGGAGGAGGTGGGGCTATCAGATTTTCAGATTCAGCTTTGATTTCAATCCACTGAAATACCAGGTTTGTATAAATCTATGGTAATTCTAGCTTCCTTTTTTTTAATCATGAAGTTTTTGTTATTATTTTTTGTTGCTTCGGAGGTTGTTTGGAATTCGTGAAATTTGACTATAGTTTCAGTTGTTTTGTTGAGGAATTGTGGAAACTTTGAAGCGATTTCATGAATGTTATGTTATATCATAGTTAATTTACTTAGAATTAAGACTGTCTTTAAGTTTATTTTTTAATTAAATAAGAATTATATAAAAGAAAATGCCTTTTCATTGATTTTTTAAAAATAAAGTTTAATCTAGATTGCTATACAGAAGCTAAAAGAATTGAAAGAAATTAATCAGTCTGTTTTCTTTTTCTTTTTTTTTTTCAATTTTTGTTTTGTCTGATTTTTTAAAAATAAAGTTTAATCAGATTGCTATACGTGTTTCAAGAGCCTCTAATACATTTTACTTAAAACTTTTGCTTTGCTTTTCTTTTTTGTATTTATTTTAATTGTTTCGAAAAGAAATTTGTGTTTTTTTTAAAAGTAAGAAATAACACTTTTTTCTTGGTTTTGTATAGGTTAAAAATACCTGATATCACCTTTCTTGTAACAGGCTTCTTGTTAGCTCTAGTTATTTTGTTTCTTGGTTAGTTTGCGCAAATCTTTTCTTAGTTTTCGAGTGCATTTATTAGTTTTGTGCCATACAACATTTGCTAACGTTTAGGCTTCTTTCTGTCATCTGGGGTAAATGACTGTTATTGTAAGCTTTGTTGACTGCTCTTGGTTGACAGTCCACTGCTAGTTCCAATAGTTCAATCACTGGATACTTGGTGTAATGCAATATCTTCTCTGTTGTTAACTAGGATTTTGAGGTTTAAAGTTTAAACTGTATCTGCATGCAAGGAAAAGGTCTGGGACCTTGATGAAGTCAGTTTACTTGTATATTCTTGTGCATTAAAAAAGAGAAGATGCTACCAAATTGGAAGAAGTCCCGCATTAGAATGACAGTCCAATCTTTAGCTAAAAGTGTGTCTTTGTTAATCGGAACATCTAGAAGTAAAGAGAGTGGCAATAGTATGCAGTAAAAGGGAACCATGGAGCATACTTTGGAGAAACGATATCCAGTCAATCCAAAAGATTACAAGTTATATGAAGAAATTGGAGAAGGTGTCAGTGCCACTGTGTACAGGGCTTTATGCATTCCACTTAATGAGATTGTTGCTATCAAGGTTCTTGATTTGGAAAAGTGCAATAGTGATCTGGTAAGTATGATCTTTCACAGTTTGTTGCTGAGAAGTCATGTTTACTTGTACCTTCTCTTATGAGTCCCAGCAACTCCGTCACATCAAGAGTTGGTGTCAACACATGATATCTGTTCATGAATGATGCAGGATGGCATCCGAAGAGAGGTACGTACCATGAGCTTGATTGATCACCCAAATTTACTATGGGCACTTTGCTCGTTCACCACTGGTCACAGCCTTTGGATTGTGATGCCATACATGGCTGGGGGATCCTGCTTGCATATAATGAAATCCGCTTATCCAGAAGGTTTTGAAGAGCCTGTTATTGCTACTTTATTGCGTGAAGTCCTTAAAGCTCTTGTCTATCTTCATGCCCATGGGCACATTCACAGAGACGTGAAGGTTTTTAATTGCCCTTTCTTGTTTTATTTGAATGCCATGTGTTTTCTTGTTTATTTATGCAACTAGTTTGTTTTCAGGGACCAAGCTGATTAGTTATTGACTATCTCATCTGTAAGATATTGCTTCGGCTATATTTTGTAACAATCACATGAAGAAACTTATGGTTCTTAACAATCACATGAAGAAACTTATGGTTCTTCTTATAATGTAATTAACTATATATGATAAATGCTGGAAATATAGCTTTGTTCCGCACACAAACTTTATGCTAATATTCTCTTAGTCTAGTAGTTCAACATGACTTTTTCTTGTTTCTTTGGCAATATGCCAACAGCTTACTGCCTGATATTTTGTCCTAGTTCCTTTTACCCTCATTTTGGGGATTTTTGTCTTTATTCTTATCTACGTTCATGACTTATGTTTGCAGGCTGGGAATATCTTAATTGATTCTGATGGTGCTGTCAAGTTGGCAGACTTTGGAGTGTCAGCAAGCATGTTTGATGCTGGAGACAGACAGCGTTCCAGAAATACTTTCGTTGGAACTCCTTGCTGGTATTTATTCCCTTGGCCTTCCAACCATCTCAGTGTTTACTTTATATCGGTACTTCTATCATGTAAATTCATTATTGAGAGTTGATAATGACCATAATGTGTCTCCTTATTGTTGCTCTATCTCAGGATGGCTCCAGAAGTTATGCAGCAATTGCATGGTTATGACTTCAAGTGAGTTGATTATCTCGCTGATACAGATATTTACTTTTCTTTTCATTTCATTTCCTTTCATTCTTTTGCTTTTATACCTTTTGAATCATTATGTTTCTTGTTCTTTGACGTTTACAGAGCCGACATCTGGTCTTTTGGAATAACAGCACTTGAACTTGCTCATGGCCATGCCCCATTTTCCAAGTATCCACCGATGAAAGTAATCTCTTAGTTTTCTGATAGTTATATCAGTTTATTATTGTATTTATCTTGCTGTTGCCTTTATTTTTAGTTCTTGGTTTGGTTGTTTACTCCCATTTTTGCCGCAGGTTTTGTTAATGACCTTGCAAAATGCTCCTCCTGGTCTAGATTATGAAAGGGACAAAAGGTTCTCAAAGGTTTGTGCTATTCTATTCTGTCTTACTGTCTGGTATCACTTGATGGTATCTACAGCATCGTTCTAATAGTGTTATTATTCTCTAGTCTTTCAAGGAGATGGTAGCTGCTTGTTTGGTGAAAGACCCAAAGAAACGTCCGACTTCAGAGAAGCTTTTGAAGCACCAGTTCTTTAAAAATGCACGCTCTTATGATTATCTAGCTCGAACCATTCTTGAAGGTTTTGCTTCATTAGGTGAACGGTTTAGGGTGCTAAAGGTCTCTTGCTTACTGTTTTTATTGAATTTGTGATCTCTGTTTAAGATGGGGAATAAATGCAACACTCTGATCTGGTTTTTATGTCTCAGACAAAAGAAGCTGATCTTCTTGTAGAGAACAAGGCTCTCTATGAGGACAAGGAGCAATTATCACAGGTGAATAATGTAGCTCTTTTACATTTCTCAACAAAAAGTAGAACTAGGTTTTTTCCTTCAAATCTTACTAGTAATTTTAGGTTGTGTTTTGGGTGATCCAATTGCTATCAATTCTATGGTTATCCCAGGTCTTAAAGTTTAGGAGAAACTATTGCAGCTAGTTTTTCTTTCACTAATGAATAACCATGGTATATAAAAAATTTATGTTACATGGTATCACTTTAAATATGAATCCTTTCACCTTGCAGAAAGAGTATATAAGAGGAATTAGTGCCTGGAATTTCAACCTGGAGGACTTGAAAAGTCAGGCTGCACTTGTAAGTAGTTTCAATTGTCCAGCTCAACTTATTATTTGTTCAGTGGTTTTAACCTGCATCTCTTGAGTCTTGGGCTTCCTATGGTTCTATCATTATGTTGTGCCCCTCCATCTTTTGCCAGTTGGTTTTAGGTTGGATGTTTAACATTATTTATGTGGATGAACTCCGAGACCTGCTCTATTATTTTTATCTCATCAGAAATGCTGACTGTTTTACTTGCAGATTCATGATTATGATGATGTGCCAAATGCAGAAGATCGAGATGGCAGCAATGGTGTTGTTGGATTATCACCAGAGAGAATGTCTTCTGAAATGGCTAGTAATTCCATTGCTTCAAGTAGCCAGGAGGTACCAGTAACCCCAAATTATTTCACTGTAATTGAACTTTCAGACCTGACGATTAAGCTGGTACTTCAAGATTAATATCCTCCCTTTAACTTGTTTCAGGATGGGCCTAATGATCTTCATGATCTAAAGAGTTCCCTTGCTTCATTTCCCATTAAACCTCTTCAAGCACTCAAGTACGACATTTTTATGCTTGCTTGACTTTCTATTGCAAAGAATTCGTTGGTATAACATATTTAGTAGGCTATCATTATTCACATTTGTTATGTTCAAAGAGATTGTGATTGTAAGTGTTATTTTTTTTTTTTAAATGCAGAAAACAGTAAGTTCTCACAAGTTTAATCCTTCATCTTTTAAGTTATGTGGTTTTTAATAGTATCTTCTTTCTATGTTTTAAAAACATTTATCGTATCTCTTCAACTAATTACTATTTTGGAGAAAGAAAGGTTGGCAGTCGAATTGTTTTTGGTAATTTAGCTTCTTTTTTTATTCATGCAACTATTTAATTGGTTCAGAGGCTGTTTTGACATTGGTGAAGATGATGAGGATGTAAACAGTCCGAATCGGAAAGGTGTTAACCAATCAGGAAGTGAGCCATTTGTTATAAAGTCATCAAGAGCTATGGATCAAGATGCTAGTAGAAACGAGGGTGAGAACTCCGGGCAAAGTAGCTCGTTACTTCATCAAGCCATTCCAGAGCACAAAAAGTTCTTGAGCGGTCCACTAATACCTGATAATGCCTTCTCTCCTAAAAAGGTTACAGGAAATGGGGACAGGTAAGCTTCATTCCGAGCGAAGTTATCCCTAGCTGCAAAGTTGTTATCACCAAACATGATAAAATAACTGAAGTGACTTTTCTAAATATATATATAGGAAGATTGTTTTCCCATTATCAAGCTCTGATATGATGAGTTTCTATATTCTGTGGATTTCGAGTTGAAGAGAAGTCCTAGATGTATGATCTGCTACACATGACATAGGGACTGTCTTCTTGACTTGGTCGTTGACTCCGCTGTTCTGTAATTAAAAAGGAATATTGTTGCTTTTATCATTGCCGTTTACTTTAACTGGAAAAAGTGATTCATAAATCTATATTAAATTGGGTTTACCAAAAATGTTTTGAAGGGACTTTCCACAGCCCAAATTTCAATCTGAACACAACTACAGTGGTCCATTGTTGTATCGCCAGAGGAGAGAAACAAATAGTCCTTCACCAGGTATTTCCTGGTTTTTTCTTCTATTTCTACTTAGAAGTGATGCTACTTGTTTGTACTCTACTGACCTTGGTTTGATTTCTTTGGCCCTTTATTCAGAGGATGCATCAGAGGGAGCAGTTGTTCGGCGGGGGCGCTTTAAAGTGACTTCAGCCGAACTCAGTCCCAAGGTACATCTGCAATATAATGATATGTTTACCTCATCCATTCAAAGAAACTTTGCAACCTATTGGGTACTGTCGTTTGATGTTATGCAATTACATGCATCTTTTTGCTGTTAGGAATTGCTGCATATATGGTGTCTATATTATATATTCCTGTTTGTTATAATATATTACTGTGAAGTTTATCTGTAACGATCAATATCTGCATAGTTGGACACCATTTGTTAGGCATCATGTAAATGCTGCATCAACAGAATGACATACATCAATTTTTTTTCTTTCTTTTATTTTGAAAAAAAAAAATGACATACACATAATGCTGTCAACTATTACTTATGAACCCCACACCAAGTAAATTACACTTCTGCTAAAGGGCTATATTCTAAGTGATTCCACTGAATGCTTTGGTTTCATATCTTTTTGGTTTCTTTACATGTGGTTGTAATTGATTATGCATTTCATCTGCTTGATGCATCCATCCTAATTTCAAACGTATTTTTCGTGTTAGATGTCATTGCTGTATGTTAAGTTTATCCTCTAATATCTGGATTGTTTATCCATGAAAACATTTTGGCTTTTACTTCCTCATTGCAGCGTACAAACTGTCATGTATGACTGTCTATATTATCTCATGTTTCACCGTTGAAGAATGATAAGAATTGAACTTATCAATTTATCTTTTAGGCAATGGCTTTGTAACCATTGCCATTATTTTCTCTCATTCAGGGACCTACAAACTGCATACTTAACCCGGTTACCGGAGGTTCAACCAATCCAGCATCTCTAAACCTTTCACCTAGTGCTGTTCTCCCATCTCTACAATGCATTTTGCAACAGAACACCATACAAAGGGTACGTTTATTTTTGCATGTCCAATCTCATGTCATAGAGATTGCCAGTCTTGAAACAAGTCCTGTTTTTGATGATTGCCAACAGGAAGAAATTGTTAGACTGATCAAACATTTGGAGCAAACTTCTGGTAAAGCCTCTATATTTTGATGGACAGCTTTTCTGCTGCATGACCACAAGAAATTATTTGATGTTAAATTTGCCTTCTCTTCCTTGTACAGGTAAGCTTGGGGATTTTACAGAAGTGGGCATCAATGACTTTTTGCAGGTATCAATCCTAACTTCTCTGTAATCATATGACCTTCTTGATGGAATATTCCATGGTGTCAGTTACCCTCTCTATTTATGCTTTCTTTTAAGTGTTTCTGGTTTATCCCAATGTTGGATATCTCATGTTGAGACAAACTTTGTCATATAGGTCTATACTTCGTTAAAAGATTTTAGTGAATGATTTAACTAATTGTACATGCAGATAGCGCACTCTTCTTCGAGGGAGAAAGAACTGCAATTTCGGGTGCTTCAACTGCAACAGAGGTAAGAGGTGAAACGCAAAACGGTGCAGACTTCCTTTCTTTATCATGTACATTTTACTGAAACTTTATTTATGTTGTCAGTATTGGGAACCTAGTTGAGGAATTGCAGAGACAGAAAATGAAGAACGCTCAGGTTCGTGCGTTATTTTTGAATGTATATTTTTGCATAATTCTGAGGATATTGATATTTCATGCATCTATGTTGGAACGACTCTTCATTTTTCTTAGACTACTCAGATCGAATACATGTTTAGAGACATAGCCATACCATACATGCACACATTACGTCCAAAGGGGGCTGCCTAAATAATACCACTTGCTTCCCAAGAGACTCAAACTCGAGTGGGGTTCTATGGGGTGAACTCCCCTTGGTCAACAAGCCAATCACAGGAGTTCACAATCACTTGTTTTGCTTGCAAATTAGATTTGTTCTTTTTTGTTCATTGTCTGAAAACTAAGTTAATTTTACGTTGTGGTGTGACCTTGCAGTTAGAGAAACAATTAAATGCATTGGCCAACAACAAAGAGTGAAGGTGAAACAGTGGTGAAGATGTTTGATACTTAAATTGCCAGATAATTTCTTCATCGATGTTAGGGTTCATATTTTTTTTTCTTTAGGTAAATAGAAGTGTATTTGTTTGTGTTTTTTTTTCCCTTGGTGTACACCATATCCATGGCAGTCTCTTAAGCTGGAACTCGTGCAAATTTTGAGATGCCATTGCTTGGATCTCAGTTGACTTTGTTGTATTTATTGACACCATATTGTAATATAATTACAATCTTTCTCTCTCTCCCTCTCTGATATATATGCACACACTTTGCACACACATATATTTGTGCTAGAGATGAATGATTTTAAAGAAAAGCTTATTGGTTTAATATTAGATTAACAGTTTGAAGGTAATCTCAGTTAAGTGTGGGCTTAACATGTGTTGTTGAGTCTATTTGTGTATATAACCTAATTTTTAAGCTAAGCAAATGAATGTTCAATTCAAAATTTCATAAAATGTTATCTTTAAATTTTGATGGTGATTAAGATTTAAGAAAAAATTTCTTTGAAATCACTCAATTTCGTTTATTTAATAAAAAAAATAACTTGATAAAAAATATATATCAAGGGTAGGGGCAAGAGAGGCTTAAATCTAATCTAAGATTTGATGGTAATAAAGATTTAGAATTTTTTATTGAAACAAGGATTTTGAAAATGGCTGAGTAAAACTTACTTTTAAAAGTTGAAAGCCAAAAAATTAAAATGAGTTAAATTAAAAATTAAAGTTTGAATTTTAGCTTGATTAGGATTGGTATTGTTGTTAGTGTAAGAGGTTGTGGATTCGAGTGTGTCAAAATGTATTATTATCTTATTTAAAGGTTGGAAAGGGGTTATGCATTGTATCAAAAATAGCAGATTTATAAGAACTTATAATGATATTAATATTAAAAGAAAAAATCAAAGTTTTTGTTGTATAGCTTAAAAAATTAATTTAACTTTTTAAAAATACATACTTTTTGAGTAGGTTAAAATCTACTATAGATTTTAGTACTCTTCACAAATTTAGAATTTAAACTCTATACTTTTATCAATTAAGTCCTTTTTAATTTTTAAATTTTAAATTTAATTATTAACTGTGTTAAACTTGTTAGTGTGACATTTTAAAGAAAAACACTCGTTTAGTAGGAATATAAAAATTTGTTGTCAATGATTCATGTTTAAGGGTCTTTAACGTGTCAGTCAATTTTTATGGCTAATCAATATAGAATGTTTAAAAAGCAGTGTTGCATAGGATCCAACTTGTCAGGCTTATGGTTGCGAGTTAGAAATGATATTGCACGTTTTACGTGACGTGACTGAGTTTGCATAGGCTATTAGATTTCGGGTCTTACTTGCTCATTGCGTGGCCGGCTTTCCTGCATCGAGGTCTACTGATTGGATAGTTGGCAACATTCGAAATTGCCTTAACATTGTGACGCCTGGTTTGGAATGGGGCTTACTCTTTGGTATGTTGGCTTGGTGTCTATTGCATACTCGTAACAAATTGGTTTTTACTGAAGAGAACGTGTTGCCTGAGGAAATTATTTCTTATTGTCGTGCTTTGTCCACAGATGTTTTGAAGGCAGACCAATATACGTATGTTGGTGCTGACAGTTTGGGTTTGAATGCTCACTTGCTAGCTCCAGATATTGGATGGGTTAAGCTCAATTGTGATGGAGTGATATACCCGATTTCGAATGAAGCATCTCCTACTGGATCACCATGGTAACTAGTTAACGGATTCAGCGGGTATTTGGGGATGAGCTCGATGCTGCAAGCGAAATTACACGCTATTAGAGAGGGGCTGCTGGTTGCCTGATCTGCTGGTTTTCGACAGGTCATTGTTGAGACTGATTGTGCCCATTATAACATATATCAATTCTTCTCTGAAAGCTTCAATTGCGCTGGGGGTGATTAGTAGTATAGGGGAGCTGTGCAATCGACAATAAAACATACAATTTAGACAGGTCTGACGGGAGGCAAACTGTGCTACAGATTAATATGGCCAATTTTTTCAGTCATTGTAAGGTATGAAGCTGAGCTGACAAGTTGTCCACGCAAGAAGATGTCTATTACCTTTCTTAATAATTAAAAAAATTAAAAAATCGAATAATATTAAAAACTAAAAAAGAAAATCCCAGTGCAAAAGAAACCCCAAAAAAGGAAATTGAGAGAATTCAAAAAGAATCAGAGAGTTTGCTACCTCTGCTCAAAGAAAAGCTTTCTCATACAAGGGGTGTCAGAAATTATAAAAAAAAGCACTCTTCATCGTTGCCTTCATATCATTAATTTCTTTCTTTCTTTCTTTCTCTTTTGTTTACCTTAAATGAAAAAAAAAAAGAAGAAAAAGGAATGAACAAAGAAAAACGGCAGTGGAGGAATTGATACCGTGAATGAGGGATTTAGGGTACGTTTGGTTCACTGTAATGGAATATAGTTATAATGGAATAAAGCCGTAATCAGCAAGGAATGACTGTCAGTGTTTTTGAGGTGAGAATTTGGTGAGCGTAAAATAGGATTCTTCAAGCACCGAATCAGTAATCGGCGGAAAGGAGAGAATAGAAATCAACAAATTTCTCTGCATAAGCCCGGAATGGAATACACCTATAATAAGATATTTTATTGAACCAAACAGTTGTTTGTGTGGGCCTATAGAATAGATTTGTAATGGCTATTACATTGAACGAAACATTACTTTAGGGTTTTAAGTTTTAACCGTTTGATCCGAGAAGAATTTGGGGATGAATTTTATAAGTTTTTTTAATGGGCTTTTTGGATTTTTTTTGTTCAAAATGGGCTTTTTAGGTTGGAAGATACTTTTATAATATTTTTTAGACAAAGTTGTTTGGTAAACTATACCATTAGTTACTAAATTATGGGTAAATTTTTTGTTTTGGTCAATTAAAAAAATTAAAAATTTGATCATTAAATTATTTAAAAGTTTTCGTTCAAGTCACTGGACTGTTAAAACCGATGCTATATCTTTATCTATTTGCATTGTCTGCACCAATCGAAAGCTCTCTTTCTCCTATATTTTATAGTTATTTTTTTATGAAACAACTTTAAATGTTATAAATCTGTGAACTAAAATTCAAATAATTTTTTCTTCAATTTTCGACACTGATTGTTAGATTGACTTAGATCATCACTTGTAGCTTGATGGCAAAAAAAAAAAAAACTTCATAGCCCAATGACTTAAATGAAATTTTGAATAGTTCAGTGACTTAAATGAAACCATTTGAATAGTTTAGTGACCAAATTGTAATTTTTTTAGTTAAGTTACCAAAATAAAAATTTACCCTTAATTTAGTGACTAATGGTGTAATTTACCCAAAAATAAATTATTGGGAAAGTGGCTAGAAAATTATGAAATCGTAAAATTGAATTTCAAGAGATATATGTTCAAATTGCTTTGCTTTCAATTTTTGTATATTGAATTTTGACAAATTATGTCTATGGGACAAAAACTCAAAACGTTACTTAAAACTGCTATGATCATCCAGTAGACTTAAGATGAGGAATCTGGTGTTTCCGCATGATGCTGGATTTTATGGAGTTTCTTTGGGGAAAAAGGTTAGAAAATTGTTTTTGCAACATTGACTTTTGTCTTCAAAGGAACAAAATGAAAAAATGTCCTCGAGAAAGAAAACAAACAATGAAAGTAGAAATAGAAAACACTTTTCTCCCAAAAAACAAACTCTCTAAACCAGTTAGCTAGCATCATCCGAAGACACCAGATTCTCCATCTAGGCTTGAGGAATTGAGCGATCCCCCTCCTGATTTCTACAAGCATCCACCATCCCGGTTCAAATATGTGAACCTCACGTACCATTAGTTTAAAATTATGATAAAAGAATTATTATTTTTGGTATTTTTTATGGTCCATATTCAAGGTTCGTAGTTGTCCCTCCCAACAATGTCATCTTTAAAGCTTGAATATGAATTCTCTCCTCAAGAGTGCAATATACCTTACTATTACACGTAACTTTAAATAAACTTTTAAATAATATATCTCGTTAGCCTCACTATTTACTTTAACTTAAACCATTACATTTAAATTTTATTTAAATGTAATGGATACGATAAACATGTTACATCACTTAAATTAATCACAACAAATTTTAAATGAATGCGCATCATTTAATTAAGCCCACCTTACAAAATAATTATTAAATAATATTTTTAATATATTCTACACTAGATTTGATCATGGGTTGGATCGATATAAAATTTTAAGTCTATTTTTCAGGCTTGGATTCGGCTCGAAAAATAGACTTAAAATTTTGCCCAAACTTGAACCAGATTAAAAATGCTAAATTCGAGCTTAATACGACCTGCTCATATTAAAAAAAAAGTAAGATTATTATTTTTATATAAAACAAATTTAAAAATATAATACATCTAATACATTAAAAATATTAAAATAAATATTTCCCAATAAATTAAAAACACATAAAATAAGTTTTTATACTTAAATAACACTAAGATAATTGCAACTTAGTAAACAAGTGCATCTAAAATAGTATCAAAATTAACAATAGAACAATAGTTATATAATATTCAAACAATAACAACAAAATAGTAACTTTATAGTAATGAAATCACAGCAAAATAGCAACGAAATAACAACAAATCAACAACGAAATAATAACAGAATAAAAGATTTAAACTGATTCGAATTAAATCGAGTCAAGGCTAAGTCAGAAATCTCATTTAAAGCTAGCCACATGTAAAAATCGAACATTAACTTTTTATTCAAACTTATTTTTTTAGATATATTTTGACTTCAATCCTCCGAGGCTTAGAGCCTGAGCAATTCACCCGACCATCATAACTTGTACTCCACCTGCCCTGGCCAATTCCCCTAAAAGCAAAAAGTAATAACTGTTAGAAGTGGGGGAAGAGCTTAAATAAAGAAGAGTGAAAAAAGTGGGACAATTCCCTATATTTGCTGTCATCGGGACTTATCAAATTCTTTTATTCTACGCTTTCTCCACTATTACTCAATAATTCAAGGATCTAAGACCCTTATTATTACATAATTACATTAATTAAATATAATACGACCAAAAAATAAGTAATTATTATAAATACATTAAAATACCAATTTTTTATATAATACGAATTATACTTTTTTAACTAATATTGGATTGTCAAAATCTATGTTAACATAAAATATTTTTAATATATGTCAGAAGAAAAATAAACACAATATAATTATATAACCGAATCATTTGATTATATATTAACTTGTAACACATTGAATTAATCATGTAACTGTCTTTCTTCTAACAAAAAAAGAAAACCCATTCATTGAATACATTATAGTTTCATTACTGCTTATTCCCAATATTTCTTTCACTATTTTCTAGAAAGAGTTTTTAGAGCATTAATATATTAGAGATAATATTTCGAAATTTGGAAATGATATTATTAGAAAAAAAAGCATAGTTACGAATTTTAAAATAAATTTAAAAAATATCAATAAAAATATAATACATGAGATAGTTTTTAAATGGATAATTTTTTTTTATCCTTCTTAAAATTAACTATTCCTTTTTAATCCTTTTAAAAATACCTGAAATTCAGGAAGAGAGAGAGAGAGAGAGAGTGGAGCTCTGATTCTCATGTTGAGGAAATGCTAGAAAACCAAAGAGCTTAAAAAGCTCATTCTGATTTTGAGATCACATCAAAAGCTTTTCTTTCTTTCTTTTTTCCTTTAAAAGAAAATTCGTCACCATTATTTCCCCTCGAAAGCTAAAAACAGGAGCAGCCAATCCAACCAAAGGTAAGTTCATGTTAATATATTTCATCATGAAATCAATCATAATGCATAAAAAAAAAAAATCTCGAGTGTGATTTGTATCTTATTAGATTTTTCATTTTATAAATTAAAATTTTCGATCAAATTTGATTATATTTAACTTGGTATATTATATTTAAATTTTATTTATATACTCGATTATACTCTATATTTTGAAATTTAACTTTTAGAATACTATTTCAGTTTTTTTTATTTACTAAAATTATTATTTTTGCTTTTACAAAAAAATGTGTTTTTTAATGGTAAACTACGATTCCTTCTAACACTTATAATAATTATTTTAAAATTTTAATCTTATTTTCTTTTCTCTTTTTTTTAATTGCGAGTTTTGTGAACGGTTCATCTTTCGTTTTTTTATGAGCTTAAATAAACAATAAAAAAAATACAATAATTTTATGGGGGGGAGGGATTGTTAATAAGCATGTAGTGACATGGATTAAAAATGATAAATACAGAAAGAAAAGTTGATAAATGCATTATTCTTTTCGAGTTCAGTAAGAATATATTTCTAAAATAATTATTAAATAATTCTTAGCTGGATTTTATAGAGACCATGTACGTTTTTCTTCTGTCTTTTAAATTTCCTTTTTCATTGATAAGACATTAAACAAATGTTGGCATTTCAAAAAAGAAAAACTAAAAATATTAAATATATTTGATTTTTAAGCGTTACAAAATAATTTCAGTATATCACAAACATTATTACTTCGTTTGTTTTATGATTTTAATTTTTTTTAAAGTTAAGAAAATGAAGAATAATTTTGTGAATTTGATTAATTAATCCTATAACATTAATTAAAGATAAATAAAATAACATTAAAGTGAAGACTGTCACATTTAGGTGTATTTGATAAATTATTAAAGTTACTGTCACATTTAGGTGTATTTGATAAATTATTAAAGTTTTTAAATATATTTTTTTAACATTTAATATTTTAAATATATTTGATAATTATTTTAATTTTTTACTTCATATAATATTTTCAACAATAAAGTGTAACTACTTATGTAAAAAATATTAAATTGATTTTATTTTATTAAAAATTAAAATAAAATATTTAAAAAAATAAGATATTCAAATTATCATATTTATTTTTAATCCAAAACTATTCAAAATAATATAAAATATTATATTAGTAAGATTAAAATTTAGAACTAAATATTTTTTTATTTTACTAATCGTTTTTTTAATATAAATTTAGCACTTTTAAAATTTAGCTATAAAAAAATTAGTACTTAATTTTTTAGCACTTAAGTTTTCAGTTTATCAAATACACCCTAATATACCATTTATGTTAAATTATAAAAATAAATAATATATTAATAATATTTTTCTTAAATATCATCATAAATAATGTTTAATGTTCTAATATATATACCGTTATCGTATCTTGAGTAGACCTGCTTATGGGTTGAGCCGCTCGCCTAGACCCAAAGGCCCATTTGGAAAATGGGTTCAGTAAAAATTTAAGCTTTTTTTCTATATAGGTCGGGCTTTGGGTAAAATTTATTGGCCCGAGCTTGGTCCTGATATTATGTTATAAAACAATACTATATTAATCATATATGTTAAATAATAATTATATATATTTATATTTATATTTATATTAAATTACTCACTTAATAACAATTAAACTTATTACCCAAAACCTAAAAAGAATTACCCAACTAAAAATATTAAATATTATATTTAATACAATAAAATATTTATATATTTATTTGTGTTTTTTAATACAATAAAAAAAGTTATTATATTTATAGTATTGTTTTTAATATAAATACTGATAACAAATTTATTTTAGCATTTTTTTAGTCATTATTTTTTTTAATTTAATTTTAAATAAAATTTAATCTTAAAAATTAAATATGGACGGGCCAAATCTAAATTTTTTTTAGTCAAGTTTGAAAAAAATAAATCCATTTCTTGTTTATATTATTTCTATAACTTATCAACATTTTTCAGATTTTGGTATCACAACATTGTTGGGATCAAAGTTTAAAAAAAATTTTAAATATTGCTTTATTCCAATATGAAATAATGGAAAGTATCGATGTTGTGGGTCTAGTGACATGGAACTTTATGTACTTTAAGTGAAGCTTTTAAGTTTTGTTGATAGAAAATATAACGTTAATGGTTGAATTTATCCAATAATAAATTTAATTATAATTTAATGTGATTATTGAAGATTAAAAAATTTAATATATATAGTGTTCGTAAATAAATAAAATTTATTTTTTATTTAATGTTATGTGCTAATCACTCAAGATAGTAATATGTTATATTAGTATCCCGTTAAAAAAAATAAAATTTTTAATAGTATTGACTAATTCACACAATTATTTTATTTAAAATGATTAAATTAAAAAAAACCAAAATTGAACCGACTTTATTTTAAAGAGATCAGGGAGGTAATTTTACCCTTGTTTCAAAACTAAAATAGGTACGCCGAAAGAGACAGACATTTGCTTATTTATTTATGTAATTCAAAACTAAAATAGGTACGCCGAAAGAGACAGACATTTGCTTATTTATTTATGTAATTTATTATGATCAGTAGTAATAGGAAATGGAAAGAAAAATATTATTGAACGGGGTATTACTGTCTCCGGTGTCTCGTCTCAGTCACATTTCCATTTTCAAGCACCCCACGCCTTCCTTCTTTTTTCTTTAATTTTCTTGTTCGTGTTACATATTTTTTAAATTATTTTTGGGCTCATATTTTAATTATTTTTTCGTTAATAGTATTATATCTACCATTTTTACTATTTAAGCTAAAAAAGCTTTAAATCACAAGACAAACTTGGTTACAAGGAAATTTTATTTTAAAAAAAAAAGGAAATAAGTTGGCATTTTATTGTAATTTAAGAAACTTTCCATTGTTGTTAACCTGCTAAAAACAGGGAGGTTTAGGTAATCTCAGAAAATTTTACAAAAATTGCATATCAAAATTCCACGCGCCCAATCCAAATTCTCACACACTCTCCATCTATGTCAAACCTTCATTGGTTCTTCATCTCACCCCCACTTATGCGCGTGAGGTTTCCGGTTAACTACAAGTGTTGCTGAATTATTACAGAGATAAAAATGCATGTAAGAAGGGGGGAGGGGACTCAGTTCACTGTACATATAACTTTATAGCATTTAAAAAAAAAATAAAGCTCTAAAAACTTTCATCTCAACATTGTACAGATTTTATTCAATGCGTCAGATTTTAGAGAGAGAGAGGAAGAGAGAAATGATTGAAGAAATTCAAATGGAGGGGAATTCACATAGAGGAAAAGGAAGATCTGCAAGGAAAAAGAAGAACGCCATTGATGAAGGAGAAAAAGAAGGTGGGGATTTGATGGAGTGTTCAGGCAAGTATTGTGGATCATGCACCGCTGCTGTAATCGCCGATTGTGTCGCAATCTGTTGTTGCCCTTGTGCTTTGCTCAACTTTTTGACACTTGCATTGATTAAGCTACCGTGGAAGATGGGGAGGAGGTGTTTGGGGTTCGGGAAAATGAAGAGAAAACGCAAGAAAACAAGTGGTACTGTTAATGAAGGTGACGGGAATTTCAAAGGGAGGGTAAGGGTAGAACAGGAAATCTGGGAATTTCCAGCAGGATTTGAAGAAGAAGAAGAAATGGGGAAATTTGGTGCCAGATTTGAAGCCGAGAGTGTTTGGTTAGAGCTGTATCAGATTGGCCATTGGGGTTTTGGGAGGGTTTCTTTCACTGGTATTTAATCTTTTTCTTTGTTTAAAAAAAATAAAAATATATGTACATTTGTACTTAGGATTTTGTAAAGTTTGAAAGTTTTCAGAATTATTTTCTCGGAAAAAAGAGGGGGTATTTTAGTTTAGGGTGGGAAAATTAACATCAGAATTTAGCTGGGATTTTCTCCCTTGATTAGATTAATACATGGTAATTTGTAAGGAATTCGTAAGAAAAACATTATATATATAGTAGTTTTTATAATTTCTCCTGCATTTGTGATTGTTTGAATTGTAGTTAATAATAAAAACTTGTAATATTAGGATCTTTGACTTTAAACTCTAGGATTTATGTTTGAGTTGTAGTAAATTTTTATTTTTATTTTTATTTTACAAATCATAAGCTACGCTCTGATTATTGAAACATTATGTAGCACGAAATCTAGCATGCATAATCTCAAATTTATCACATGATAGAGGTTCTCAATCCTCAAAGGTTCTCGTGAAACTAAAAACCTGTTATCTAAAGGTGTATTAATTGTTGGATTACATGCGGAGCGCCCCAACAGATGGATAGGTTGAGTTGATCAATTCTGATGGAAAACTTTTTACTATCTAATATTTTAGACATTATATCTAGATGACATTAAAAAAATGAATCTAGATAACATTCAAGAAATATAAAGTCAAAATAGGTAGATACGTAGAAAGAGAAAATGATTTGAAAAACAAGACATCCAGATGCAAACGAATTGCAAAGTGAAACTATCATCAAATCAATAATCAACTATGGAAATAATCATGATGTGATCAATGATGAATGCAACCATTAATAAAGACAAGCTACCATTAAAGCAAGTCAATGACGTGAAAAAAATCATTAATTCAACTATGCAACATGAAAAAAACCATGTTCATGACAAAGATAAGATCCTTATCAACAAACTGTGCGGGATTCAAAAAGAATTAAATAGAGTTTTGTAATTATATTATAAATAGAGGATGAAAGAGTCTAAACAAGACATCGATTGTAACCTTACCTTTCTTTTCTTTTCTTTACTTTTCTTATATAGATCGTAAAAAATTTTCCTTTTGCTCTTGTAAAACCCTTAAAGATTTCCGCAAAAATACCTAAAGACATAAAAATATCTATCTATCGAAGAAGACAAACTAGATATAAACCTTCCGTTATCTGTTTCGGCTATTTAGGCGACCTTTAACTGCTTGATTTCATGCGAAGCACCCAACAAGTGGGTAGGCCAGGTGGACCATTTGTGATAGAGGAGCCCATGATGAAGGAAGTAGACAATGTGGATTAATCCTATTAGATATATCTTTTAGGAATGGAAAGTGATTGGGTGGGAAGAATGTCACGTCAAACGCTCTAAAAAAATAGATAAGGTACGTTGATCCACATCGGAAAGAATATGAAATTCTTGGGGTATATAAGCCCATCCTATTAGACAACATCTTTGCGAGGCTTGTGATACAATCTTAACCATAAAAGTTGATGTTGAGTTAGTCCATCTAAATACAATTTTCTTCCAATCAACCCTTGTAGTATTGCAGTCTCGAAAGTGCATGTAAATTTCAAATTTACCCCCACAAAGCATACATGATGTATTTGTAGCCGAAGCAAATCTTCAACTCGTTGCTGGGACTTGACTCCTATTATTAGGAGTGGTTAAACTTCAGTTAAAACAGATCGAATTGATCTATTTTAGTAAAAGAATATATATAAATTTTGATTATTTCGGTTAATCGATCGAATTAATCGAAATATTTAAGTTCAGTTAATTTTTAAAAAATTTAGTTCAATTAATGGTTAAAAAATTAAAATTTTTGATTAATTTCAATTAATACTAATTATGTTCAATTAACTGTTTGAACATCCTAAATATTATACTATATGTTAGAATTGTGTGACCCAAATTCTAAGAGATTGCTTGCAAGTCAAGTTAAACAAAAATATATTTTCTTTCTAGAAGATTTAGTATTTATTAGTATAATATATTTAGCATTTATTAGTATAGTTTATTTGACTTACTAATTTAGCCTATAAATAGGCTCCTTTACAATCTTAGAATTAAGAGACACCCATTAGATTAGAACTCATAACACATTCAGAGAATTTTGTGTTTACGTTTGAGGGTTCTTTGTTTTTCGGGTTTTCGGGGTTTAGTTTTTATCTCCATCTTTTGTACTCTTCATTCTTTTGCCATTATAGTAAAATTATCTTTGCCCGTGATTTTTTATCCTCTTTTGAGGGGTTTTTCCACGTTAAATTTGTGTGTTCATCTTCTCAATTTCTTCTACTATTTTTACTTGTTCGTTGCTTAATCGGGACGATCCTAACAAGTGGTATCAGAGCTAGTTTAACTTTCATAGATCAGCCCGGTCAGAGATGGCAGCAACAAGGTTTGAAATTGAGAAGTTCGATGGTGAGACAAATTTCAATCTGTGGCAAGTTCGGATGATGGCAATTCTAGTTCAAAATGGCTTGAAAAAGGTTGTTACAGGGAAAAAGCCTGAGAATCTAAATCAAACAGAATAAGAAGAGCTTGATGAAAAGGCCTTGTCTGCAATCCAGTTGTGCCTCGCGAATACAGTATTGCAGGAGGTATTGATGGAGAAGACCTCATTCGCCTTGTGGAAAAGGTTAGAAACTCTTTATGCGACTAAGTCTCTGGCTAACCGTTTAGTGTTGAAACAATGTCTATTTACGTTTCGCATGAACGAAGGTGAGCTTCTTAAAGATCACATCAGTCAATTCATTACTCTTTTAAATGATTTAAAGAACGTTGAGGTTCATATTGACGATGAAGATCAAGCTATGCTATTATTGTGCTCTTTACCCTCTTCATACAAGTCTTTCAGGGAGACCCTGATTTATGGCAGAGACAAACTCTCGTTCAAAGATGTGAAGGGTCATTTGTTGAGTAGAGACAAACTCGACAATGAGTTTGATTTGAATAGCAAAGCAGATAGACAAGCTTCCGTTTTGGTAGCATCAAAGAAACGAGACAAAAGGTGTCGCTATTGCAAAAAGTTAGGTCACGTCAAAGCAGATTGTTATAAACTGCGAAATAAAAGAGCTGCTGAGAGTAACGAGGAAGATGTAGCTGGTGCTAATTTGGTCGATGAAGGCGGTGATGATTTCTTGTTAGTGTCAACGAGCGATAACTCCAAGCTTACGTCTGAGTGGATCCTAGATTCAGGATGTTCTTTCCACATGTGTCCCAATAGAGAATGGTTCTCCACATACAGTTCAGTTGAAGGTGGAGTTGTGCACATGGGAAACGATTCATCTAGTAAAATAATCGGTATTGGTACTGTTAAAATTAGGATACACGATGGGACGATTAGGACACTCTCAGATGTCAGGTATGTACCTGATTTACGAAAGAATCTCATCTCATTGAGTATTTTAGACTTGAAAGGATGCAGAATCAACATCGAGTCGAGCAACATTAAAGTATCTCGTGGAGCTCTCGTTTTGTTAAAAGGTAAAAGAACCGGCAGTCTTTATATTCTAGAAGGTTCTACAGTGACCGGTGAAATCAGACATCCCTCGTCCGTTACGGAGTCAAAGTCAACTCATTTGAAGCGGAGGCAACTTGGTCATAGGAGGGAAAAAGGTATGACCGTTTCGTTGAAGAGAGGTTCTCTTTTGGATGCAGGTTTTGAAAAGTTAGGGCACTGTATTCGTGAAAATCAGACCCGGGTTAGTTTTGATTTGGCAGTGCACGAGTCGAAGGCTAGAAGTCTTCCAGCTTCTAAGCATAGATTCGACTCAGTTAATTCCCTGCATAGTTCAAGATAGGCCCGTGGCGGGTTTTGGCAAAGATGGCATTGAAAGAATTCGTGTCAAGGTGGAGATTGTTAGAATTGTGTGACCCAAATTCTAAGAGATTGCTTGCAAGTCAAGTTAAACAAAAATATATTTTCTTTCTAGAAGATTTAGTATTTATTAGTATAATATATTTAGCATTTATTAGTATAGTTTATTTGACTTACTAATTTAGCCTATAAATAGGCTCCTTTATAATCTTAGAATTAAGAGACACTCATTAGATTAGAACTCATAACACATTCAGAGAATTTTGTGTTTACGTTTGAGGGTTCTTTGTTTTTCGGGTTTTCGGGGTTTAGTTTTTATCTCCATCTTTTGTACTCTTCATTCTTTTGTCATTATAGTAAAATTATCTTTGCCCGTGGTTTTTTATCCTCTTTTGAGGGGTTTTTCCACGTTAAATTTGTGTGTTCATCTTCTCAATTTCTTCTACTATTTTTACTTGTTCGTTGCTTAATCGGGACGATCCTAACACTATATTTTTATAAATGTATTTAATCTTACCTTTTGGATGATATTAATCAAGATGATATAAATAGATAATAGAGTATTTATTTTTAAAGTGATTTGAAAAATAATATAAAATCCAATGAGTAGATAATTTGTTAGCTTTAAAAAATAATTTAAAAAAGTATTATAATTATAGTTTTTAAAAAATACTTTTAAAACATTTTTTAAAATGTTACCATTTATCAATTAATTGTTATCATTTTTGTGTAAAATAAGAAAAGTTAACTAAACAAGAAATCTTATCACTTGCGTATGCGTATGCGTATGAAAACCATGAATTTAAAATACAGATGTGTGTTTAAGAAATACATACAAAAAAATAGTGAAATGTATAGTTTGAAACTAATTAATCATAATAACACATGAAATATGTATAATATTAAAATAAAAAATAGATTAAATTGTGAGTAAAACGAAATTAAAACACATAAATACATCAAATTAACAATATTAAATGCACTACAAATTTTTTTATCACAGTGTTGTTATCAATTGTGAAATGGTGTTGAATTGACTTGTGACACCAACTCAATGGTGACATAATTTATATACACAAATTTGGTGAGGAAATAACATTCCAAGTTAAAAGTTAATATTTTTAAAGTTTACTAAAGAATTATTATTGGTGTAGTGCTAATAACTAATTTGTTTATAAATTCATTAAATATAGATTTAATCCCTAAATATGTTAATTGTAGTTTTTTTATTATTTAAAAATTATATAAATGCATGAAAAAATAAAAAGACTACCAAAATAATAATAGTAGTAATTTAATAAAAATATATTAATACTTTATTAATCGAATTGGTATTATTAACCATTAACACCAATCTAATCAATATCTTATTAATAATATAAATATTAGTAAGTTACGCGTAACACTTGTTACAATATTAAAACGATACATTACATTGTTACTTAAAATGTTTGTATATCTTATTATATAATATACATTAAATTTATACCTTATAAAAACAAACTTTCAACAATAATTTTTTTAAAATTTGATATATTTTAAAGTTTTTAATTGGTTATAAGCTCCATGTTATCAAATAACTTGTTTTCTCTCTCTCTCTCTTTCTTGGTCATGGTGATTCCAAATCTGATTAGAACCGGTAGTTTTTTACCAGAAGCTTGTAATTTAGTTTTTGATGCAGTTAGGGAAAACAATTCTTAATTGTTGGTACCAAAAATAAAGTCGTTGATTCGGTAGCGCGGGCTGCAATAAGGGCTCGGTGTCATTATGTTAATAAAAAATGGCTCAGTTGTATGATAACAAATTGATCCACTACAGAAACGAGGCTTCATAAGTTCGGGAACTTGAGAACAGAACAAAAGACGGGGGACTCAACCGTCTTTCGAAAAGAGATGCAACTATGTTGAAGAGACAATTATCTCGCTTGCAAACAGATCTGGGCGGGATTAAATATATGACGAGATTTCCTGATATTGTAATCATCGTTGATCATCAAGAAGAATATACGGCTCTGTGAGAATGTATCACTTTGGGAATTCCAACAATTTGTTTAATCGATACAAATAGCAATCCTGATCTAGCAGATATTTCGATTCCAACAAATGATGACGCTATAGCTTCAATTCAATTAATTCTTAACAAATTAGTCATCGTCGTTCGTTTTAGATAAATTAAGTGAAGTAGTCAAATTAGAATGTGACATGTAGACAAAATAGGGACCTTCCACTTTAATAATTCTAAATTTTTTTTAGAAAAACTTAAAAATTCCAGGAAAAATATAAGAAATATATATTATAAAAATTTAAAAATTAATGTATATAATTCAAAAATAAAAATAAGAAATTAGCTAATATTTCAAAAAATTAAAAAATGGGAAAATATTAAAAAAATAAAAAAATAAAAAATTATCGATGTTGATCAATAACGATGCAATGAGAGCCATTTGTTTGAATTTTTATAATATTTTTTCCCTTTTCCAAAATTTTGAAATCTAAATATTCTTTTAATTTTCGAATTTTATTCATATTCAATTTTTGAATTTCTATAATATATATTTTTAAAAATATATATTTTTTGAATTTTTAAATTAATTAAGGAAAAAGATTAAAGCGAGATCAGGAATTTTTTAAAAAGTTAAAATTAAATTATAGTTTTTATGATAATAAAAATATAATTTTGTTGTTTTAATAATCTATATATTTATTAAGCGAATTTATTAGTTGAACGTGTCACATATTTTGACACTGTTAAAGAACCTAAATTTGATCGGGGTTGGGTCGAAAAGACTACAAATGTACTGCGGCTTCCTACCTCTTCGGTCTTTCTTTCGTAGAAAACACTGCAAAAGTGATAGAATAGAAAAACTAAAAAATAGCAAAAAGTAAAAAATAAAAATCTTATTTCTTCTCGAAAGTGCGATCCTCGTTCATCTTCTTCGAACCGGCGCCGTCAGGTACTTCGATTGCCATAAATTCTCGCTTCATATTATCATATCTGATTTTTATTTTTGTGGTTTTAATTGGTTCTCTCGATCCCTTGATAAAAGAAGGGGTGGGAATTAGGGTTCTAAGTTATCGTTTACCACCTTTCCCAATTTTAGGGTTAGGGTTTTGATTCCTTATTAGCAGAATATGATGGAGATTTTTTTTCACGTTGTTCTTGAACCTGAGTTTGATTGAATGCGAATGTAGAGTTTTTGGGTTGTTAGTTTATTCTCGATTTTAATGCTTTTGTTTCAAATTAAAATAAATAAATAAAATATAAGGACCAAATTCAATAAAAATGTAATATTAAGTTATTGTATAATGCAAATTGACTTGTAACTCATAAGATATTATAATAAAAATTTCTAACATTCAAATTTGTCAGAAGATGGAAAAGAACTCGATCATGATGCTAAAATGTAATAACTTAATGTCGGAGTTGAAAGTTTCACTAGTCTATCGAGATAGGATACAATTAGTGATATTACCGCGACTGAGCAATCAAAGTAGTGAAAATGGCTTTGTGTTAGGCTCTAAGTGGTGAGAATTGACAAAATTTTTAGAGAAGTGACAATTATAAGCAAGATCTTATATAAAAACCACATAATTAATCAACATTGCTTGGATTTAAATGTCTCATACATGCATATATTTAAAAATTCTCCAATTTCCTTGTCTCTGGATGGTCCTAACAGTATCATATCCTTTTGCCTGTTTTTTGAGATGCATCAGTCACCGATGCTTAAAAATGAAGAGTCAACGCAACTTAAAGAGTAAAGTCAAATAAATGAACGAGACAACATTATAAAATCAACATAAATTTGAATCAAAGTTACTTGAACACAAAATTTCATGATTTCAAGGTCTTCTTTTTCCTTTCTTTTTGTTATTAACACAGAATGTCATTAGCAAGGACAAACTATAAAAGCATAGGAGAAAATGATTAGTCTGTGTCCACCATTTTAGCTGTGTTTGGTAGCTGGTTCTAGTGTTTCAAGCAAAAGAAAAACTGAAACATTTTCCTACACTTTTAACCTCCAGAGAAATGGTTCTCTTTAACGAAGCAAAAGCAGAACAGAGTGTTTTGCTAAACTGTTCAGCCATAAGAGAAATGGTTCTAGTTATTAAAACAAAAACAGGACTGACACTGAACATTTTGCTTGACTGATTAGCTGCCTGATAATAAGGGTCTAGTTTTTACCTATTTATAAAGAACGAAAAAGAATCTCATAAATGAACTGACTTTTCCATCTCTCACTTATTATCCATTCATGGAATCATAAAGCCATTGTTTAAGAATTGCAATGGACAAAGGAGAAATTTGTGAATGATCCTAGTGCTGTAATCTAGGATCAGGAGATGTGAATGATGTTTCTTTACAGATATCATTTTTGATACATTGACATACAAATTTTCAACTTCACAAGCAGGTCACATGCTTTCTTCGTTTTAGTTTTTATTTTCTTAATATATGTTTCTTAGATAGGCTAATTTTTTTTCTTGTTCACAAATTAACAATATCTATTTTTTTTACCCAATAATATTTATAGGCATGTTTGGGGTTTTCTCTCTCTTTTTTTTAATGGATGTATTAGTTCACTTTTTTTTTGGATTATATTTAATAAACTCCATTTTCTATGCACTCTTGGAGTTTTAAATTTCTATCAACAGGAATAAGAATCTAACATATGTTCTCTTTGTTATATTAATTTTTTTAGTATTTTTTTATTATTCCTTACAGAAATGTGTTATTTTGCTAAATTTACTAGTGAAAATTTACCATGTATCGGAGATAATTCTATTTAAACAGTATAAAAACTGGATTAATTCAACCCTTAAAAAAGAGAAAAAACCAAAACCAAAACCAAATAATTGAAGAACTTCTTAATGAATGCATTGCAGTTCTTGGAAGAGCAAATAATGGACTTAACATCCTCATCTTCTTCACCTCCCCAAAATTCCAGCAAAGATTTTGTCAATATGATTAATCACCATCAAAATGAAGATATTCACAATCAAGGCTCTGGGTTTAGTTCTGGTAATAAAGGGATTAATAACAAAGAAGAGATCCTTCCCAGCTATGATTTCCAGCCACTCCGACCTGTTTCAGCTAGCCTTGATGCCCTGGGAGTTAATAATAATTCCAGGTCTTGCAGTTCAATTGATGCTAAAATTAAGGTAAATCTTTAACCTCCTATTTTTTCTACTTTTTTGTTATTTAAAGTTTGGGTTTTCCGAGGAATTTATTTTTTAGTTTTATTTTGTGTTATTGTTTGATCAATAGATATATATGTATATTTTCAAATTGATTCAATTAAAGTTGCTTGTAAACTTTTTTTTTCTTCAATTTTTTTAGTTTTGTGGGATTATTTTATAAAATGTAGTTTGAGTAATGATCTTATGTATCTGGTGATAATTTTTTAGAAGTTAACCTTACTATGTACTACTTGGAGTATTTTTTATAATTTTTGGGATTTATTCAATGAAATGTGGTTTGATTAATAATCTTCTGGGTTTGGAATTAATTTTTGACAGTTAACCTTACTACATGTGAGTTTTTTGAGATTGCTATTTTTTTGGTTAATGACTTTTTCTTTTTTGTTATGGTTAGATTAGTAAACTTTTATTGGTATCAACTTAATTTCTTAGTAGTTAAGAGATACAGTTGGGTTTCTTCTACTGCATTATTGTTTACCTGTATTTTTCCTTGCTTTGGGCAGAAGTATGGTTCTCTTGACTCTATTGAACCTGTAAAAGACATTTTAGAAAAGGACCAAAAAGGCTTTGACACATCTTTAGTGGCTGCAATTGATCGAACCATGAAGAAACATACTGATAATTTGATGCACATGTTAGAAGGTGTTGGTGACCGACTTACACAGCTGGAGAGTAGAACCAGTAACCTTGAGACTTCTGTGGATGATTTAAAGATGTCTGTAGGAAACAATCATGGAAGCATTGATGGGAAAATGAGACAGCTGGAGAACATTTTAAAAGAGGTATTTTCTTTTTTTTGGAAAAGTAAAAGAGATGTTTTCTTAAACAAACTTATGGTATTTGGTTTTGTTGTGGCTGCCGTTGGTATGTAACGGAAGAATTAGATGTAAATTGTTTAGCTTGTTAGCTCAAGTCCCACAGCTGTGATTGATGATGATTTTAAGAGCTGTCAGAAATAGATCTACGTAGTGTATTTTTTTAGCTCAAGTGGCCGTTATTGACTTAGCAGTCAAATAAGTAAATTGCATAGGTATCCTTGATATATTATATGAAGTTGTCACACCATCTAAACACTTGATTTTGTGTTATGTTCTTGGTCTCTTTAAATTGGAACCTGATTGTCTATATCGCTCTATGTCTTCATCCATTATCAAGAAATCATATCTAGATTCCAAAGCTAAGGTGGATTTCTCATCCACTTTCACTAAATCCTAGGGATATGTTATTCACCAGCAAGATCTTCTTGTGACTCCATAGAAAATATGTCTGATTATTCATGGCACTTAAGAGACTTGCTAAGAGGAGTAATTTGATCACTGGTTTGAGTGATTATTTCTTGTTTTGACCAATCATGTGCAGGTGCAAACAGAGGTGCATGTTGTAAAAGAAAAGCAGGAGAGTGTTGAAGCTCTTTTACAGCATGCAAAGCTGCAGGAGACCAAGATGGACCAGCCATCAGAAACTCATAACACTGCACATATAGGTTCCATGCAACAAGCTGCATCTGCTCCTTTTCAATCTCACCAACAGCTTCCATTGGCTGCCTCTTTTCCGCAATCGCTTTCTTCCGTTCCTCCTCCTCCGCCTCCTACTGTTCCTCCTCCAGCTCTTCCCCAGCAAAATTTGCCACCTCCAGTCCAGCATCCAGACCAATTCCCTCAGAGCCAAGTTCCTTCTGTCCCTCAACGAGATGCTTACTATACTCCCCCTGCCCAAAC
Organism: Gossypium hirsutum; assembly: GCF_007990345.1. Taxonomy (NCBI): domain Eukaryota; kingdom Viridiplantae; phylum Streptophyta; class Magnoliopsida; order Malvales; family Malvaceae; genus Gossypium; species Gossypium hirsutum. The sequence continues at coordinate 6,025,947 of NC_053447.1, read as the reverse complement.
TCAGGAGATTCCAAGTCAGCAATTCTCGATGCCTCCTACTCAGCAAGTTCCTTCTGTCCCTCAGCGAGATGCTTACTATCCACCGCCTGGCCAAACTCAGGAGGCTCCAAGTCAACACTTCCCAATGCCTCCTACACAGCAGCAACATCCCCCTCCTGCAGCACCGACTCATCAGCCATATCAACCGGCCCCTCCACTGCAGTACTCTCAACCACCACAGCCCCTTCAAGGCCAACCTTCCATGGGCCACCATCCTGATGAGGCAGCTTATGTTCCTTCTCAGACCTATCCACCAAACCTGCGCCAGCCACCCTCTCAGCAACCCAGTGGCCCTCCGTCCTCCCAACAGTATTTTGGGACTCCACCTCAAATGCATGAGCCACCATCTCGAAGGCCTGGTCCAGGATTTTCTACTGGATATGTCCCACAATCTGGGCCTAGTGAACAATATGCTTATGGTGGATCACCTCCACAGTATGGCAGTGCCTCCCCAATGAAATTGCAGCAGCTCCCCTCTTCTACTGGAAGTGGTTATCCGCAGCTTCCGACAGCTAGGGTACTACCACATGCATTACCTACTGTATCCGGGGGTGGTGGTGAATCAGCTCCGTCTGGACCTGGAAACAGGGTTCCCATTGATGATGTGGTGGACAAGGTAACCGGCATGGGATTTCCTAGAGACCATGTTAGAGCAACAGTTAGAAAGTTGACGGAGAATGGCCAGTCGGTTGACCTCAATGTGGTGTTGGATAAGCTAATGAATGATAGTGATATACAGCCACCGAGAGCTTGGTTTGGCAGGTAAACCTGTGGTATCTTTAATTCAGTCATGTATAGAAATTATCACTTGATTCTCATTGTACTTGTTTGGAGCTCAAGGGCCTATTTCACTCCCTCTTAATTGCTTTTAGGTTTTCCACTTACCCCTCTTTTTCACCTTTCTTGTTTGACTGTCGAGGTTTTCTTTTTAAATAACATTTGTGTATACTTCAATAATTTGAATTGAATTGTGAACTTTTCATTTTGTTAACAATGACCCCCCTCCCAAAAAACACGTGATTCTTGGGATGTTAATCGAATTTAAACAAATCTGCTTTTGAATTTTTTTTTACAAACTTCGAATAAGTTCCTAGAAAATGTGAATGGAGTTCAAACATGATTTATGGCATGATTTTAGGTAAGTTTGCTTAAAATTATTATTTATGAATAGAAATATGTCAGTTATTCTTTTTAGATAATTATGTCGAATAAATTTGGATAAATTTCGGAGAGTAAGGATCTACCATATTTCAAGAATTTATAATGGAGTTGTCGGTATTATGGTTAAAGCTTCCGGAAGTTTAAGTTTGTAGGTATACGAAGATCTCCCGATTACGATAAAAGGATTATTATCTGCTGATTTAGTTCGGTCGATACCGAATTAAGGTTTAGCCGATTAATATTTTCGTTTTATGTTATTATTTTTTACTAAAAAAATGCAAATATTAATGATATAAAAGAAGTTTCTATAATAAAATAGTGTTTTGAGTGTCTGACTCTAAGATTAAGATTCAATTTATTATTTTGCATTATTAATATTCAACAATTCATCATTAAATGTGTAAGATTTATTTATGAAAATCATCTTATAAATGTCGATTAAATATATATTGAATAATAATGGAATAGAGTTAATTTCGGTTATAGATTAAAAAATTTAAAAAGAAATTTTTGGTTTGTGATCTAATTTGAGTAAAAGTCTAAATTCTCAACATTAAACCATTGGTTAGTTTTTGATACAAAAGATTGAATTATTGAAGATTAGAATTTTTATCTTTGCGATTAAAAAAGTTATGTTGTATTTATTTATTTTTATTTTGTATACATATCAAGTAATAGCAGGTGACTATTCTCCAAGACACCAAAACTTCATGAAAGCAAACATACTAATGAAACAAGCAACAAATGAAAAGAAAAAGGCACAATAAAATTTCCACACAATGTGTTTTAGTAAATGTTTTCAGAGTGTTTAATTATTTTTTAATTAAATGATTACAAATGAGGGAAAGACTTTTATTTATAGTTGAGTTCCTTTTAATTTAACAATACAGTTTAAACTACATCAACGACTGAGATAGCCGTGGAGATGCACGGGTTGGATAGAGTGTTGCGGCAATTCAAGTTCAGGTAAATGATTTCATCAGACATTGAAGATCTGCATCATATCGACTTGTGGGAGAGAGAGAACGGATGAGCATTGACTTACATTCCACGCGCAATATATCAACATTTGGAACAATAGGTACAAGTTTTTACCTACTCGCGAGACTATTGTCGCTCCGGAGTTAGCCTACTATCTGGAGTACAGGTCATGGTTTATGGTACATGGCAAGCCATATCTGATAGGTGAAAAGGCGAGGGGTAGGCAACCACATATGAGGAGGCCACGACGGGTGCCTAGGCATCCAAAGTCTGGCAGAGTTGCCAAGACAGGTCCATCGTATACACCTATGCAAGAACCAACATCGATGATCGCACCATACCTGGTTAGTATGACTCGACTTATTCTAGTGCTTATACTAACCCCGTCATTTTTATACAAGCACCGCATATTACACCACATTTTTCTGTTTCTACTTTGATGCCAAGTTTTATTTATGGACCTCCGTCTCCGGTATATTACACGCTGATGCCATCGATGTTTCAGAAGACAACAATGTAGCTGAAGACGTATAGTCCATTTATGTTTAGGGCACCGACCGAAAGTCTAATCATTATGTCATCGGTGTATGAAACACAATATAGTTGTACCTCTTATGTCAATGGTGTCGTAAACATCTTTGGGATAATTGTTCTACTAAGGTGGACCATCTTCGCAACCACCTATTCCTAGAACAGTACACGATGCAATCGAGGAGTAACCGATCGCAATCAACTACGGATGAAGACGAAGAAGATGAGAGGCCGAGACCACAACTTGTACTGAAGGTTGAACCAAAAAGGAATTTGACTCGCAACCGCCGACCACCCCGATGTGGCACACATTCTGACCGGGGATTGGATTGATTTATTTTTTTGTACTTCTCATGTAAATTTTTAAATAAATATGAAATGAAATATGAAATGTTTTTATTATATCAATGTTGTACATCCTTATGTTTATAAATAAATATTGTTTTTGCATCAAAATTGATTGTCGTTGTCATTTCATATTATTAAATCAAGTCTGCACGGGAACAATGGAACAAAGTCGTATATTTTATTGATTTGTATAGTATAATAAAAATGCGTGTTTATAAATTACAACAAACTTTGAGTATGAATGAAAAAATCAACAAACAAATTGCAGTTAAAAAATTAATAAATATGTTAATGAGATGTTGTCATTATATCATCTCGTCGATATGGACATGACGATATTGTATACCTTAGGTTCCTACACCACCCACATAGCCTCGATTGGTTTGTCTTCTCCTGAATATCCATGTTGTCGCGTATCCGTGTCGATGTCGATCGACCTTTTAGTTTGTGACGCAATGATTTGTCTAGTAACAAGTTGAATGGAGCGCTCGATATTGGCAACCACATACCTTCAATTGGGGACGGTGAAAATACAATTCTTCACACGTTATACATGTGTTCTAGTTTGTACATTTCGTCCACAAAGCTCATGTGATCTAAACGTTGATTGCTACATGTTGAAATTGCATGAACACATGGAAAACAAAGTGCGTCAAATCTCCTACAGTTGCAGGTCCGTTCTCTCAAGTGTACACGGTACGCTCCCTCGGCGATACCTCGGTCCAGTTTGTCGAACTCCGTAACCTGAAACAATAGATAATCGCACGAGTGACACACTAGATGCATACAGTTTGCTCGTGTTGTAGCATTACTAATTTCTTTCAGTACGTCCTCACTCTAAACATGGTTGCCCTTCATTTGTTCAACATATTTCTCCGCTTGTTTTGAAAAAAGTTCAGCTAAACGAAAATATATTTATTTGACAATCGAAGTTATCAACAAATGACGCGTTCTCTTCAATACGAAACATATAATAAACTTAAAAAATATAAAAAAAACTCAAAACCCTAAATCAAAAACCTTAAAAATTATAAAACTTTAACCCTACTCTAAAAAAACCCCTAAACCTAAACCTATAAAAACGACAGGAAAATGCTTCCGATTTAGCTGATGTGGCAAAAAGCAATTTTAGATGAAAGTATTTTTTACAAATTAACTTAAAACACTTACAGGAGTGTTTTAATTATTTCAATCTAATCCCATCATAAAAAAACCCCTAATCCGATAACTTTTTTTTTTAAAATAAGTATTTTTCAGATATCCTATCCCTCCTCCCACACCTTCGGCAAAGCCTCCAAAAATATTCTCATAAACCCCTCTACCCCTTGATTATATCTTTATTACAATCCTGCCCTCGCCTCCCTTCTCTCCACATTTTCTTTTTTCTCTTTCTATTCCCGAAATACCCCTCCATCGTCCCCTAAATTACCTTCTCTTATTTCTGCGTCGGGTGTCGGATTCAATCGGGAATCAGAACATATCTCCGAAGACATCGCTCCTTCTGTTCTTCTAGAATATTCTGTAATTTCTTTTGCTCCCTAATTTATATAATTTATTTATTTGTGAAAACTAGAAACTTTTTTTCTAATTATTCGAATTTCGTCTGAATTTCTAAAATTGTAAATGTGGAAATCCATAGGTTTAAGAGCTCAGTTTTAATATATTTTTAGTAGTTTTTGGGTTAGTTTTTGCATCTTTAGATATTGTTCTTTGATTAATCTACTAAATTTACGCTAAAATTTTCGTCGTTTTCAGCATTATTGTACTTTAAGTTGGAAATTATAGTGAAATTTTTGTAATTAACTAATCGATGTTGTTGCAGTAACTGATTGCTGAATGCCTATTATACAGCTCGTTTTTTTTTTTTAATTTTTTGTTTTTGGGCCATGATATTTGTGTTGGAGCTGACTGTTATTTTGTAGGATTGAATTTTCACTGGTGTGTGGATTATTGAAATGATTTTTTACTGTTGCACGATCAAGCACGATCAGTGGCATATTATTTGGTTAAGTTTTTCTTTTTGAGGTTTCGAAATGGTAAATTCAGTATATGACTGTATGCTAATTTGATAATTTCGAAGAATTTTGAGCTAAAAAGAATTTTGACCATTTCGATCTTCAAATAGTGTTTTTGTTAAAGGCATTTGGTTTAGGCTTAATTTGGATGGATAGTGTGTTTACCTCCGATGAGGTTAAAAACAGCAGTGGCGGTGAGATTAGTTACTGTAGCGGTGAGATTGGATACTGTAGCAGTGAGATTAGAAACAGCGGTGGAGTGGGTGTTTGAATTCAAACGCAACTGTAGCGGTGAAGTGAAAATAGAAAATGACTTTTAAGGACATTAAATTAAAAATGATATATAATAGAAGTTTTTAAAATTATTTAACAATTACAAAATTAATAAATGATTAAAAATTATTACAATTATATTTATTTTCAATAATAAATAATTAAAAATGAATTAAAACTAGAGAAAAATTCAAAAAAATATTTTATTTAATATTTCAAAATTAATCATATATTTAATTATAGGAGAAAAACGAATTACATGTAGTCCGGATTACATGAGTTGGCTTTTTTAGCAAAAAACTAAGGAGAAAAAGAAAAAACGAATGCAAAGAAGTTTGAACAAGAAGAAAACTGAATTTGATTTCAAAAAATCAGATCTTTTTCATTGACTTGAGAAGCATTTATGTTACAATGAAATATAGCAGTTAACTAATGTATAACTGCTCCCAAAGCCTAGATAGAATTACAAACAAAATGTAGCTGACATACCAGCTATAACATCAAACATAAATCAACAACTACTCCTACAAACTTTTAAGTATAAATTACATTGCAACTAAATCAAGTTACAAATGAACAAAATAAACAAAATGCTGCTGCTTATCTGGTTCAGCTAGGATGCTGGTCTGCATGCTGGTTTGCTACTGGTTTCCTGTTACAACAAATTAAGTAATGCATCAAATTAATGTTGGTATTCAAGCAACAAATTAAGTAATGCATCAAAGTATCAATATATGAAGAATACTCTCAACTTCCTAGTCTTGAAAGCTGAGAAGATAGCAATAGAGATGCCATGAACACTTCGAAATCATAATTATGAATGAACTACAGGCTGATGTCATTGATATGTAAGTAGCAGATTTATATCAAACCATTGAAAACACAAGCGTGATAGCAGAAATGGAGTCCTTGCTGAAAGCAACTGCCAGACTACAGATACAACTGCAATTTCCCTTCTTTTATACCAATTTATCAGATACCAATGATCATTACTTTATCTTGTTGGATCATTTAAGCTCTTCAGCTACTGATACAGCATAAGAGGAAGTCCAGCAGCTGGAGCTGCTACAAATAGACTCACATACTAATAATATGTATATATCTATCCTTCTTGTTATATAACAACTAACAGGCTCCCGATTCAGGGATAGCCTATCTCTGCTTGATGAATCTGCAATCCAAATGAAAAACGAAGTTTGAAAATACCTGCAAATCCAAAATGTTATAAGCATTCCCAGACTCATCAAATTCGCATGGTAAGTTTGGAGCATATCTCCTCAGCTCATCTACAATGAATTGGTAGTGGTAAACACCAAATGGGAGCATCTTCATGATAATGAAATCTTTACCCAAAGAGTGCGAGGGTTCTCTGAAAGGAGAAGAAATAAAAGTTACTGCAACTTAGATTGTGAAAAGAAAACTGCTCAAGCTAAAGAATGGAACTTCAAACATAGACACCATAATAGAGATTCCAGTACATGGTCTTCCAATTGTCCCATGATCCAGTAATAGCTACTTGCTTGCCACCAAAACACCATGTTATCATCACTGCTCTCTTCTGCTCTTGGTGGAAATCCTTGTAGCGCGTAGACTTTTGTACCAGTGGATGATTTCGGATTTGCATCATTTGACCAGGTCTGAGCAAGGGAGCCTCAGAGATCTGGAGAAAGAATTGCAACTCGATTGGATTTTCCATTACATGTATCTCTATCAACGTGTGTCCTTAGATATGCCAAATCATGTGGTAGATAATAGAAAGCCTTCATAAACAAGCTTTTCTTTTCTTTTCTTTTTTACGAATGTTGTACAAATTTTCAAGCAATTTCATTTCCTTTTAGCATAATATGCAGAAACCGATCTCCTTCAAGTTTACAGCATAACCAGGGACATTAAGAGTAGAATGACACCATGCCAATGGTTTTTAAGGCCAAAACTGTTAGTTTTGCAACAATGAATATTGCTATAAAGTTTAACCCTTCTAACATGAAAGCATGTAACAAGAAGTCAACAAGCATCATTGTATCACCTTAAAGATTCAAATGGAAAGATATCGTACATACAGTGAAATAAAATATTCCATTTACGCAAAACAACAACTATTATGATAAAGAAACAAAGAATTAAAAGCCTATTCCTTCGAAGCAAATGAGAATACAGAAATGCAGACCATAAAATAGGCTGTAAATTTGAGACCCTACAAACATAGCAGGGTAGCAGTAACTAGTAAGAGCCAAGGTTTCTAGCTCAGGGCACCCAATCCCTGCCTTCAATACACCTAGTGTTCCATGAGTTATGCAGAAAGTAAAAGGTTTATCTTTTCTACGATCTCAGCAACCATAGATGATATAAAATTATCTTTTTTGGTAATGATTAAAGAGGCAAGCAGCCAAATTTAAGAGGGGGGAAAAGAAAAACAAGACAAAAGGTACAAGAATACATGATCTAACTGTTTTTGCACGTAAGAAGCAACATTAAAATTTGTATGGCAATGTTCCAATCTATGTGCAGCAGTAGAATATAGTATAGTCGAAGCACAATGAAAAGGGAAGTATAAACTGAAATGATTCTTTAGAGAGCTAGTAATGCATCCCAGGCTCTCATTTTTCTTCTTGAATTAAACAATTCCGAACATTCTGGCCATCATACTGAAGAAGCCTCATATTAGCATGTGTGAATGATCTAATTCAAGATAGCACTGCATTTTCATACACTATTTGGTGACAGTTCAAAGATAAATGTTGCGTCTCCATTCAATATAGGCCAAAGATTCCACCTATCTACCATTTGGTTCTTTGAAATGATTTAAATCTTGAAGCATGTTGAGATCCTTTTCATGCACTGATCTTAACTGTAAATCTAATGCTGAGAAGAGAAGATGAAGAATGGAAGAAGAAAAAGGAATGAAGAACGGAAGAAGGAGAAGGAGCCTTACCTGGATGAAGGAGGAACCGGAATGTTGGAATATTTTCAAATATTTATAGTATCCCAATAACTATAAATGAATGGGTGTAATTAATCAAAAGATAAAACTTTTGGTCATTGGTCAAAAGTTATATCATTTGATTTTTTAAAAAAGAATTATAACTATTCAAAAAATATTATTTGAATAGTTACAAAATTAAATGAATAATTATTATTATTTATTTATTCATAAAGACACCTATTGAAAGATGTCTCTATGAAGAGACATGAAAATTCCTATAAATAGGAATGAGATTTCATTTTGAAATCATATCAACAAATTCTAATATTATTTCTTCTCTTCCTTCATTTTCTAATATTATTAGATTATTCTATAAAGTATTGCTGCAGAAATCCATTGTAGAAATTGAGTTTTTGTTATACATTACTCAGTGCATAGTAGACTATTCTCGTCAGTGCAAAATGCAAATAGTCATTGGCTTCATTGTATCCTCGAGGTTAATTTGCTTGGAACTCGTTTGCACACTGAAGATAAGTGGGGGCGAATATAACCTTAAAGATAGTGGCTTGATACATGCCTTGGAGCCTGTCCTATTTCTTCTTTTTCTTTTCGAGTTCCGATCGTGTGTTCGAGTTTTTTCCTTACCGGAGTTTTGTACTAACAATTTTAAGGTTATATTTCATGATGACTACCACAACACATGAAAGTGGAACACTAAGGGAGTTGGCTTCCAACTTTGTTAAACTTGATCGTTTTGATGGTGGCAATTTTCGACGATGGCAGAAAAAGATGCACTTTTTGTAATCAACTTTGAAGATTGCTTATGTTTTGGATACTTCAAGACCTGAAGAGAATGAAAATGAATCTGTTGCTGCAACCCGAGAAAGACAAAAATGGGACAATGCTGATTACATGTGCATGGGCCACATATTGAATGGTTTATCTGATGGTTTGTTCGACACCTACCAAAACGACGTCACCGCTAAAGAATTATGGGACAAATTGGAGGCAAGATACTTGACAGAAGATGTTACAAGTAAGAAATTTCTTGTCAGTCGTTTCAATAATTATCAAATGGTTGATGGTCGTTCTGTTATGGAACAATTTCGTGATATTGAAAAGATGCTGAATCAATTTAAGCAATATGATATGAAAATGGATGAAATGATTGTGGTATCCTCCATAATAGACAAACTTCCTCCATCTTGGAAAGACTTTAAAAGAAGTCTAAAACATAAGAAAGAGGAAATATCTCTTGAGGCTTTGGCAAATCATCTTCGTATTGAAGAAGAGTATCGAAAACAAGATCAGAACCTAAATTCTGAAAATGCCAAAGTACATGTTACGGAGGAAGTACAGACTACTAAACCATTCAAGAGAAAGTTCAATCAGACTGATAGAGCACCTAAGTTCAAAAAGAAACAAAAGGGCTCATGCTATCATCTTCTAAGGCTGATAATAACGAAAAGTTCGTTGCAATGATATCTGAAATTAATATGGCACAAGATGATAATACATGGTGGATTGATACCGGAGCAACCAAACATGTGTGCAAAGACAAAAGCATGTTCACAAAGTTCACACAATGTGAAAATGACAATGTCTTGTACATGGGAAATTCTTCCACCGCAACAATTAAAGGCAAAGGGTCTGTTGAACTACAATTCACTTCTGGAAAGGTTTTAACCTTAAATGATGTATATTATGTACCAGAAGTTAGGAAAAATTTAGTGTCTGGAAGTCTGTTGAATAAGTTTGGTTTCAAACTTGTTTTTGAGGCAGATAAGTTTATTTTGTCTAAGGGAGGAATTTTTGTGGGAAAAGGGTATATGTATGAAAGCATGTTCAAACTTAATATTATTAATAAGAATAAAAATACTATTTCTGCTTATATGGTTGAATCATTTTGTTTGTGGCATTATAGATTAGGTCATTTGAATTATAGAAAATTGAATGACATGTATAAATTAGATTTAATTCCTGTTTTTAATAATAATATTGAAAAATGCAATACCTGTATGTTGACTAAAATTACAAGAAATCCTTTCCCTAAGGTTAAAAGGAAAACAAAATTGCTTGATTTGATACATAGTGATTTATGTGACTTGCATAATACTCCTACATTAGGTGGAAAGAAATATTTTGTTACTTTTATTGATGATTGTTCTAGATATTGTTATGTATATTTATTGCATTCAAAAGATGAAGCGCTTGATAAATTTAAAGTTTATAAATCTGAAGTTGAACTTCAGTGTGAATCATTTATCAAGTGCTTAAGATCGGATAGAGGTGGAGAATACTATAATCCAAGTTATTTTGAACTCACTGGAATTGTCCATCAAGTTTCAGCCCCTTACACACCACAACAAAATGGTGTAGCTGAAAGGAAAAATAGAGTCTTGATTGAAATGGTAAATTCAATGTTATCATATTCAGGTCTTGGACAGGGTTTTTGGGGAGAAGCTGTTCTAACAGCTTGTCATATATTGAATAGAGTTCCTAATAAGGAAACTAAAATAACCCCCTATGAACAATGGAAGAAAAGGAAACCAAACCTTAATTATTTAAAGGTTTGGGGTTGTAGAGCTATTGTAAAAGTTCCAACACCTAAACGTAAAAAGTTAGGTGAAAGAGGAATTGAATGCATATTTATAGGTTATGCACATAATAGCAAGGCATATAGGTTCATAGTAATTGAACCAAATGATTCAATTTCAATTAATACGGTTATTGAATCAAGAGATGCTATTTTTGATGAAAATAGATTTAATTCTATATCAAGACAATTACAACCACAACAATTGATTCATTCTTCAAATGAGAATGAGATTCCATTGAAACAAATTGATAATAATGATGAATCTTGTCAAGAATTAAGAAGAAGTAAGAGGATTAAAAAGGTTAAAGATTTTGGACCAGATTTCATTATGTTTCTTGTAGAAGGAAAAGGTGAAAGTATATGCAATAAGATACCTTATTGTTATAATACCGAATCTGATCCTATTACATTTGAAGAAGCAGTGAAATCTCAAGACTCTGCTTTTTGGAAAGAAGCAATAAATGATGAAATGGATTCAATAATGGGAAATCAAACTTGGATCTTAATTGATCTTCCACCAGGTTCCAAACCAATAGGTTGTAAATGGATCTTCAAAAAGAAAATGAAGGTCGATGGAACCATTGATAAATTTAGAGCAAGGTTGGTAGCAAAAGGTTTTACACAAAGACAAGGTATTGATTACTTTGATACCTATGCTCCAGTAGCAAGAATTGCTACAATTAAACTATTAATATCACTTACCTCTATATATAATTTGGTTGTTCACCAAATGGATGTTAAAACTGCATTTTTAAATGGTGAATTGGAAGAGGAAGTGTACATGGAGCAACCGGAAGGATTTGTTGTTCCAGGACAAGAGCATAAGGTATGTAAGCTTGTTAAATCTTTATATGGGCTTAAACAAGCACCAAAACAATGGCACCAAAAGTTTGACAAGGTTGTTTTAGCTAATGGCTATAAAATAAATGAATCCGATAAGTGCATATATAGTAAATTTGATAATGGAAAGGGTGTTATAATTTGCTTATATGTAGATGACATGCTCATTTTTGGCACGGATTTGGAACAAATAGAAAACACAAAGAAATTCTTGTCAAACAACTTTGCTATGAAGGATATGGGTGTAGCAGATGTTATTCTTGGGATTAAAATAACCCGAGATGAAAGCACTATAGCTTTATCACAATCACATTACATTGAAAATGTGCTTAAAAAGTTTGATCTTTTCAACTGTATACCAGCATCTACACCCATGGATCCTCAATTAAAATTAGTATCTAATGCTGGTAGGAAAATTGATCAATTGAAATATGCAAGTCTAATTGGTTGTCTTATGTACATAATGACTTGTACAAGACCAGATATTGCATATGCTATTGGAAAATTGAGTAGATACACAAGTAATCCAAGTAGTTTGCATTGGCAAGCTTTAAATAGAGTACTTAGGTACTTAAAGAAAACTATTAACTATGGATTGTGTTATAATGGATATCCTCTAGTTTTAGAAGGGTATTCGGATGCTAGTTGGATTACAAGTTTGGAAGATCATGCATCTACTAGTGGGTGGATCTTCATTCTTGGTGGAGGAGTCATTTTTTGGGGTTCCAAGAAACAAACATGTATTACTAATTCCACCATGGCAGCAGAATTTATTGCATTAGCCGCCGCATCTAAAGAAGCAGAATGGTTAAGAAATTTGCTTTATGATGTACCTTTATGGCTTAAGCCAATTTCACCTATTTCTATCCGTTGTGATAGTGAGGCTACTCTAGCAAAGGTATATAGCCAAGTATATAATGGAAAGTCTAGACACATTGGATTAAGACATAGTTATGTCTGACAATTAATCTCTGATGGAGTAATCACTATTAATTATGTGAGGTCAAGTGAAAATTTGGCAGATCCTTTGACAAAAAGTCTTGCCAGAGATGCAGTAAAAAGGACCTCAAAAGGGATGGGACTCAAGCCTATTAATTAGAGTCACCCATGATGGAAACTCGACTCAACGCTTGGTATAACGTCAAGTCTTGAGTTCAATGAGACAAAGTACATCATTAGTATGTGACTGTTAGCACTATAAATAAATCCATCCTAAGATTAAAGTGCTAGGTACCCGTAATGATAAGGGAAGGATGAGTAATGTACTCTTAATAGACCCATAACATAAATATGTTAGAGTGTTATAATTACGGGAACACTTTTGATGGGATCTACCTATGTGAGTGGAAGTGTGGCCGCTTCTAGGAGCTTAAGGGCTTGGCTCTGACAGCACTCATGAAAAGAGGACATAGACACATGGCTATAATAGTGTCCCTAGATATTATGCATTGACTGATGTTGAAATCATTGTGTGAGATGTGTTCAGTTAATCAAATGGAATAGTTGGTTCAAAGCTTAGTCTACCATATAATTTCGATTAACTTTAACATGTTTTCACTAAGTGAAGGTTCAATCGTAAGACACCTTTATTTATGCAAATTGATTTCCAAGAATATCAAAATCTAAATATTTTGAAAATGGGGGAGATTGTTGGAATATTTTCAAATATTTATAGTATCCCAATAACTATAAATGAATGGGTGTAATTAATCAAAAGATAAAACTTTTGGTCATTGGTCAAAAATTATATCATTTGATTTTTAAAAAAGAATTATAACTATTCAAAAAATATTATTTGAATAGTTACAAAATTAAATGAATAATTATTATTATTTATTTATTCATAAAGACACCTATTGAAAGATGTCTCTATGAAGAGACATGAAAATTCCTATAAATAGGAATGGGATTTTATTTGGAAATCATATCAACAAATTCTAATATTATTTCTTCTCTTCCTTCATTTTCTAATATTATTAGATTATTCTATAAAGTATTGCTGCAGAAATCCTTTGTAGAAATTGAGTTTTTGTTATACATTACTCAGTGCATAGTGGACTATTCTCGTCAGTGCAAAACGCAAATAGTCATTGGCTTCATTGTATCCTCGAGGTTAATTTGCTTGGAACTCGTTTGCACACTGAAGATAAGTGGGGGCGAATATAACCTTAAAGATAGTGGCTTGATACACGCCTTGGAGCCTGTCCTATTTCTTCTTTTTCTTTTCGAGTTCCGATCGTGTGTTCGAGTTTTTTCCTTACCGGAGTTTTGTACTAACACGGAAGAGGTCCTTGACCAAACTGATTTGCAACCCAAGGGGAAGGGGAAAGGGGAGAAGAAGGGTAACAAAACATCAGAAAAGCCGTAAGCTTTTACAAGTTATCAAACAGAAGAAACACAAGAAATAATATATGGGTAAAAGAGGAAAAGAAAAAGCAACTGAAGTTGCTAAATTTTTACTGGACCAAATATCTCCAGTTGATTTGGGGCTGACCAACGTGGTGGAGATGGCTTCTCACCGGACTGGCATGCTGAACCAAACGGCTGACCAGTGAGGCTGCTACCATTTTTTCCCCCAAACTGCACCTCACTGGTATGCAATGACAAACCAAAGGAAGCCTTAGTCAGCTGTTCTTTGGTATTCATGTTAGTCTGAGTTTTAGGCATTTGCATGACTCGGTTTTGTTGACCATAGAGGTCTTCTTTAGGGAGCTTAAAACCACATATCTTCAAATAGATTTTTTTTTGGTAAAGGTATTTGGTTTATTGAGGATGTTCTTTGGTATTCATGTTAGCATGAGTTCTGGGCATTTGAATGAGTTGGTTTTAGTGAGCATAAGGTTTTCTTGGAGTTTATACTTCATATGAATCATATTTTTTTGAAAATATTACACAAAGAGGTTCATCTCCGAAGTCAGTAATGACACGCTTTTGATGGAGACTAAAAAGTACTGTTAGATGTCAGACATACCAACTTGCCAGTGTCCAACTATGGTGATACAGGTATATCTCCGTTCTTTTTGAGTTCCAAAACATTTGGGTTTGAAATTGAAAACTAGCTTCTAGTATTGGATATGGTCCTATGGCAGTTTCTTTGCACTGAATGTAATATTTCTTAGTTGATACTTGGGCTGGAAAATGGAGTTATTGCAATATCAGGAACCTCATTAAGAGGCATTAGAAATGCAGTCAGCCTCTATAGAAGCTATCTTATTGGCCTTGCTGCTCAAATTGATTCTTTGTTTCTTGGTTCTTGAGTTATATGAATTTCGTTTGGACATGTGGTTTTTAATGTAAGTGCATCAGAATTTGTGTTAAAACTTAAAAACAGATTAATCTTCTTAAGGAACAAACACAGTTCAATCAAAGCTATAGATTGATAAGTTGAAAGAGATTGTTTATGGATTCAACTTCTGTAGCATATTGATGTCTGCTTGTTGAACCAGTATTGGTGTAATGCATGTTGGGTTATATACATGAGCTCTTAAGCTGGTTACTACCGTTCTAATGGTTGTAATAGATTATGTTCTGTTGTCTGTGATGCTATAGATCCATTCATGTAAATGTCCTTAACATCTGCAAATTTAATTTGCATTTTGTATGAATTGCTTTCTTCAATACTGTTTTTTGTTGTTTTACCTACCTTAACTCTTTCCCAGTTCCTAGGTTTTTGTTCAAATTGCTTCTCAAGTTGTTTGACTACTGCATCAGGTTAGAGTTTAGAGCTTTGCATGCTCTAAAAGAACACAGATTTATTATTTATTTCAAAAGGATCCAACGGAGCTGAAAGTTTCATCACCTAAACTTGGTGGTGGTTCTCTTCCTGATTGCATCAGTGATCCAGAGGAGAAAGAGGTCAGTGATGAGGATGATGATGATCGCAACCATAAGCATCGCAGGCGAGACAGACACCCTCAATCATTAGAGAGAGATTCTATGGACCCACTATTTACAAGACCATACGGAAAGCACAAGAAACCTTTTGAAAATGGACATCCAGTCAGAGAAAATGTATCTCTAGCAGGTGAAGCCTGGAAAAATTCTAATGGTTTGCCTTCAGAAAATGACTTGACATCTAAGTTTGATAGAAAACACCCTGGATTTGCATCACTTCCTCGAGGAAATTTGGATCTGAACCAGAGAATTAGGTCAAACCAAATATTCAACAGAGATTCTGGTCCTGGTAGGGGAAGAGGAAGGGATAACGCTTCTTGGAATCAACATGATTCTAGGTTCAACTTTGTTGATATTGCTTCTCAAATGGTTCAGCCAGGTTCTGTTGCTCCAGGTCTCTTCGCAAGAAGGGGATTACAAAATGTTTCAATTGCACAAAGCCCATCATGGAGCACCTTTGGGCTTATGCCGGGAATACCTAATGGTAGCCTAGATACACTCCATCCTCTTGGTTTACAAGGGATTCTCAGGCCACTGACGAATTCTTCGTTGAATAGGTGCATTCCTCGCCAATGTTGTTGAGACTGAGGAGCGTGGATTTTGTCTAAGAGGAGATATGTGCCCAATGGAGCATGGTATCAATCGTATTGTTGTTGAAGATGTTCAGGTATGCATTTTGATAATGTGATCGCTTATAAAGTGAGCCTTCACCAAATTGCTAAAAAACTGTCATGTGGCAATTTAGTTTCACTGATGACCAGCCTGGTAGGTTGCCATATTCCTCCACTTTATCATCTCTGGTTGTCAACAAAAACCATAGGGTGAACAATGTGTTGAAAATGTTTTTGATTGTTTTGTTCCTTTTTTAACACCTTCTAATTGCTTTTGTTGGCATTACATTGCTGCAGTGCCACCAGAGGCAGGGTTTAACCTTGTGCTTTGTTGTTATGTTTTAGTCTAAATATTCTAATTCTGCAAAATATTCTCATGTTACTTTCTAATATTTTTGCATAACACCTAGTAACTGTATTTGCTGTCATACGTATTTTCCCTTCTACTTTTTCTTATCTTCTATTTAATTTTCAACAATTCCTTAACCAACGAAAATAACATGCATGCTGCATACATCATCTGCTTCTACTCTTTCTGCTAGATTAGCTTCCTTGCCATTGGTCTTTAAATATCTTCTTCAAGGGAAGCCCCCTGAAGAATATGGCGGTGTTATGCCAAGAAACTTCATGCTTATAGATCAATTATATGCGTTAAGCATTGATTAAGTGTACCACATTAATAGGGATCTCTGCAGTTGTACTTCTCTAACATCATTGGTATTTGCTCCATATTCTATATTGACTGGTGGAGTGGGTTCTTTTGCAATTAATGGTGTCATTTAACTTATCATCTTATTCATAATATATACACCATTCTGAAATCCAAGTAGGGAAGTTCCTTCCTTGGCTTTGATTCTTAAACAGCTAGCATTCACCATTTGTTCTACATAACAGTAACTTTTCTGATTTGCAGAGTCTGTCACAGTTTAACCTTCCTGTTGCAGTTCCAACTGCAAAATTATTGCCAACACCTGCTGGACCTGGAGCACTACCTTCAGGTGTTCCTCCTTCAACCACTTTGATGAACAGCAAGGATCTACACAGCAAAAGCTGCAAGCCTGGAATGACTGAGGAAGACTTAGGTATGAATGATACTTGTTCTACCAGTGCAAGTGGTGCTGATTTGTATGATCCTGATCAACCCTTGTGGAATAACAATGGCCTGGAAGCATCAGCTGCACTCTCAGGACTACATTCACCCACGATTGATGAAGCAGAATCCTTGCTAAATGATGATATCTCTGATCATCATCATGGTAGGTTATGTGATAGTACTCATGATATATTGCCAATTAAAAGCACTGGGTCAGAGGGCACAAATTTTTCTGTTTGGGGTAGAAGTGGTAGCTCAAGAAGTAGAATAAATACAAAAGATAAAATTGACCTCACACCCTTGGACTGTCTTGAGAATGAAACCAAGGTAGAACAACAAGCCTTTCCTACCTCTCAAGTTACTTTGAGTCATTTGAAGTGGATCAGCAGTGAGGATGATGGATCCAAAGTTGTGGATTCATCATTGAAGTCACAGCCTGATAGTTTATGTAATAACAGAAAACCAACTCAAAAGGCACTGCGTACACTGTTTGTCAATGGGATTCCCCAGAAAAGCAACAAAAGAGAGGCCCTTCTTTCTCATTTTCGTAAGTTTGGAGAGGTTATTGACATTTATATTCCACTAAATAGTGAACGGGCCTTTGTACAGTTTTCAAGGAGGGAAGAGGCAGAAGCTTCTCTGAAGGCACCCGATGCTGTAATGGGTAACCGCTTTATTAAGCTCTGGTGCACAAATCGGGATAGAGTACCTGATGGTGGCATAAACAGTGGCAGTGGTGTGTCAGTAACTTCACGTGGTCTAACAGCTTCTGTTATTCCAGCTCAGCCTGCTGCTAATAGAGGAAAAGATAATTTTCAACCTATTCCCCAGAAGAGCAATGTTATCCATGGTGTTGATCTGCCTTCTCTGAATTCCCCCAAGCTTCATAGCATGAATGGTCTCATGATTCCTCCTGCACCGCGGAAAAAATTAGAGACTTTGGAGCAGATGAAAGAGGAACTACGCAAGAAGCAGGAACTGCTGGAACAGAAGCGGAAGGACTTCCAGCGCCAGTTGGACAAACTTGAGAAACAAGTACTGGGAACTTAGTTTACTTTTATATACTATATTCCTAAATATGCAGTATTTTGAGTAATTTTACATCTCAAGAATCTTATGTGTAGAAATCAGGTTCAGAAGTTTCATGTTCATGGTATTTTTGAAATCAATCAGAATGCTATTGGCGGTTGCCAAATGGGCATTGTCAAACATGCATGCCTTTTTTTTTCCAATAGCTCGACTGCATGTACATGCTGATTCAAGTTGAGAGAGAATGTTGAAATAGAACATTAGGTTTTTTAAACTATAAATGTGGGATATGATCCCATATTAAGGCAGGTTGAACATTTGTTTATTTCCACCTTTTGCAGTCTAGTGGTGTCAAAGGTGATACTGAACAAGCTGCCAAGAGGCAAAAGGTGGACATTGCGGCTGATCCTGCAAACGCTTCAACTCCAAGATCCTCTGGACCTTGTGCTTCTGCTGCAACACCATGCACAATGGGGGTGACAGATACGGACAAATCAACAGAGAATATTCTGTCCCACAGTCCTAAATCAAAGCGGCAGTCTTGTCAATCAGCACCAGTAGGCATCCATCCATTCGTGTTGAATAAATACAAATTGGATAACAGACCTACTGCTTTTAGAGTTATTTCACCATTGCCTCCTGATTTTGCACATGTGAGTTGCTCTCTCCTTTTCCTCGTCTGAGGATATTGTTTTCTGGCTCCATCTTTTGTGAGGATGAAATTTACAATGATTCATCATCTTTTATATATTGAAAATGAAAAGATGAAATAAGCACATTTTGCAAAAAATCTATGTCTCTTGTGCTCAGATGTTAGGGATGCATGTGTCCGGCATGGATATATTCAATTTCTCCAAGTTTTTCATGTATTCGGAAAAACATAGGCAGATCATATCCCTATACCTATGTGTGTATGTGTTGGATATAGGTGTTAGGCTCAAGTACTTGAAAAGAAAAATGATTAGTCATATAGTAGCATAACTTATTAGTATGTCTAGTTATTTGTAAATTATTCCAAAGTTCTTCGCTTAATGGCATAAAACTCGATTGGCTCTTCTGTTTTTCATTGTCGTCAATGAAACAATTATTAGGTCAATGTTTTGAAGCACTTCTCACAATATGGTGATCTTTTCTCTGTGGAGCTGGAAGATGTGGAAAATGAAGATGATGTTATGGTATCTGAGACACTGAATGATTGCTCAGCTCATATAACTTACAGCACATGCCGCTCGGCAGAAAAGGCATATGCAAATAGTAAATGCTGGCAGGGTCACAATTTGCAGTTTTCATGGTTGATATCTAGCAATTCAATCAATGATCCGATTAGCAAAGAAACTTCTTCCGCACCAAAGGAGCCTTTGGAAGCTGATGATAACCAGACAGAAGAAAAATTAGCATGCAGCATCTCCCAAGAAGTTGCGTCAGACGATGGGGAATCTAAGAATTCTGATGTAAAGAGTTTTGTAAAGCATAAGTATTTAGCTGAAGTTTCAGAGCATAGTCCATCTCCAACATCTAGAAGAAAAATTAGCACGCAGCATCTCCCAAGAAGTTGCGTCAGATGATGGGGAATCTAAGAATTCTGATGTAAAGAGTTTTGTGGAGCATAAGTATTTAGCTGAAGTTTCAGAGCATAGTCCATCTCCAACACCTAGAGTGAAAGAGTAGTCACCTAAAGGCAAAGCATGTTAAATATAGGGGGCTGTTTCTGGTTTTTTACAGTAAGGTAAAGTATTCAATTTGTTGAAGTCTAGTTGCCACCAAGGTTTAACAGTTTCACTTGAGTAGCAAATTGTGTTGTCTTTTGAGATTAATTTTGTAGGACCAAAAGGATTAAAAGAATAGGAAAAAAGAACAATACATTAAGATTTTATTACATGAAAAATGATTGGGAACTGATTCCCATTGTAGTTGGGAGTTTGGGCTCATTTTAAGATAGGAAATTAGGTATATAACCATGCAATATTTCCTCAGTTAAAAAACCTATATATTTAAGGGTCGAATTATTTATCCATCTCAATAGACTTGTATGAGTTAGTTCTTGAAGAAGACCAACAGACTTGTATGAGTTAGCTCTTGAAGAAGACCAACTTGATTCACTAATGATTTTTTTAAATTTAAATTTATTATTCAATAACTCTTTTCTAAAAGGTAAAAAGATTGAGGATGAAATGAAATATTTGTACATTGAAATTATAAGCAACCGGCTGGTTATTGCAGCTAAGAACCAAGCAACTTCTGCTTATACAATCTCTTGGCTTTCAATAAACCATGGATTACATATTTGCATGTCAAGCTATTAGGTGCAAACCCTAGTTTCATCATTCTATCTTGAAGCTCCATTAACTTCTCCATATCACCACTCTCTGTATATGTACTCACAAGAACATTGTAGCTTTCGGTATCAAAAATCCGGAATTTCTTGGCAAAGAAGCTCAATATTAACTCTGCTTTATCAATATCCATTTGGTCGCAGTAGCACTGGATAAGCACCCTGCATATGTGTGGATCCGGAAGGATATCAGATTTAAGCATTTCTTCCATCAAGGATTCTGCTTCGTGAGTTTTACCTATTCTACATGATGAGCATATAAGAGCTCTGTATGCAACAAGATTGACTTTTATTCTCTTACGAACCATCTCAGCTTTTACGAGCAATGCATCGGCCACATTATTGCATCTGCAGAACGTTTCGATCAATTCGTTATAGATATCTGGTTTGGGTACATAACCATCCTGAGAGATTCTCCCAAGGATATTCTTTGCAGCGAATGGTCGATCCTCACGACATAAAGAAACAATCAAAAAATCATAAATGCTGGATGATATGGAAACCCCAAATCTCCTTAGCTCTACAACCAAATTCAAAGCTGAAACCAACCTTCCCTGTTTTCCATATCCTTCCACGAGAACTCGACAAGTAAAACTATCAGGGGAAATCCCATTTCCTATCATCTCATGCACCAAATATTTCGACTCTTGCATCCTCCCCTCCTTGCAATAACCAGAAATAAGAGTATTATACGACACAATGTCCGGATTCAATCCTCGATGAACCATTCTATGGAATAACTGATGTGCCTCTCTCACCCTCCCTTCTTTACAAAGACCGTTCATCAGTGCGGTATATGAAACCAAATCTGGCACAACACCTCTCCGATACATAATCCGATACAAATAGAATGCATCATTGAGTCTCTCTTTCCTACAATAGCTACTAATCAGTGTATTATAGGTCACCAAATCAGGATCAAACCCTTCTTCTTCCATCCTCTCCAAGAACTCATTAACCTTATCAACATTCCCATCTTTGCAAAAAACATTAGTCAATATATTAAAAGTGTACGAATTTGGTCGAATCCCGACTCTCCCCATCTCTTCATACACTAACCAACACTGATCAATAAAATTCAACCTCAACAATCCATTCAAAAGACAATTGCAAGTGATCACAGAGGGCAAATAGCCGACTTCCAAAACGTTCGTAAAGGTTCTAATCGCTTCTTTAACCATACCCTTTCTCACATAACCCTTAATAAGCATATCAAAAACAACAGGATCAAAGTTACAATCTTTACTACAGCTCACCAAACTTTCAAAAAGATCTTCACAATTTGAACAGTCTTTAACAAAATCAATCAATTCACATAACAAGTTCATTGCCAAAGAGAAATTTTTAGACCAAGCCAATATATGAACAATGTAACAGTAGTTATGTGAAGAAAGTTTAATACCCAGATCGTTTTTCACCCAGTTGAAGAAGGTTAAAGCTGAAGAACAGTCAGACTGGAATCTTAATAATACCCTTGTGATTTCATGACAGCCCAAATGAGGAATAAGGGGTTTTATGTGATTTTGGAGAAGGGTTAATTGAGAATTGTTTTGTTTGAGAGAGGATGAAATGAGGTCTATTATTTTATTAGGGTTTCGGGTTTCAGGAAGAAGATTGTAAAGTGGATTTAAGAGCGGTTTACACTGAGAGTTTTCAATGGTTTGAAGTGAAGAAGCTGAGGATGAAGAAAAGGGTAATTTTGTTATGAAGTTCCCATAGAAATTGGCTGAGTTTACTAGGCTCTGGTTTAAGGCACTGAGCGAAGCTCGAGTCATGAAGAAGAAAAAGATAGAGAAAGAGCAAGGTATCTTCAGCAGCAAATAAACAAAACAAAAAGTGCTATAATGACCCCTTAAGCTCACTGCTGAACCATGAAGAAACCAAATTGAAGACTACGCATCATTACAAATATCACTAATTTTAGTAGGAAACCTGAAAATTTGCTCAAATTCAAGCCATCAAAGTTAGCGGGAAACTAGAAACTCTTACCCAAAGCAGCAAAGAGCACAATCAACCCGAAATCAGAATTTGATATGAAGGGTACGTTGCTGAAAAGAGACCTGCTTTGCATTGCGGGGAAGCCCTCCTAGGCTCCTACTAGATGTGAAGAACCATACATACAATATCTGGCAGGTTTTTTGGGCTAATAGGTCCATGAATTTGGCAGATTTAGAATTGTTAGTGGCCCAAGAGAGGTACACGAATTGATGGCCTACTGGTTGATTCTTCTGGCGTATAATTTGAAATGGATAATATAATTTTTCACCTTCAACTCGCAACTAGGTCTATTTTGATATTTAAATTTTTTTATTTTGTTATTTGAATTTGACAATTAGATTTATTTTGATTTATAGATTTAGATTTTGTCAAAGATTTAATGATGTGACTAATATTCTTAGAACATGACTAAATTAGATGGACCAATTGGACTAAGAATTGACTGGTATATTGTTCCAAATAAAGGGGTTGAATCGATTGAATCAGAAACGACTTGAAACTTGTAAAAATTGAAAAAGTACAAAAATCGGTAGTTGAATAGATTGAATCGTTTTAATAATTTAAATTTTTTTATGAATTTTTAGTTATTTATTTAATTATTTTTGGTCCAACAGTTGAATCGATCAAATCGTTTGAGTAGAAAATCAGAAGTCTAATCGGTTCAACCACTAGTTTGGTTATTAGAACATTGTATGTAACACTTTAGTATTGTACTATATTATCACCTGAAAATTTATATAATTTTTTAAATTTTTTGAGTGATAATGTGCACAATCTGAAAGTGTTACATCATCAAACTTTTATATTTTTTCAAGTTTCAATGACTAAAATGAATCAAATTATCAAATTCAAGTACCAAAGTAAATTAAAAAAATACATATACCACATTAGACTTAATTACGAAATTCAGAGACTAAAAATTATATTATCCCAATTTAAAACCAGCAAATATGAATATAAATTTAAAAATTTTAATAAACATGAACACTAAGTTAGTTCATATTGGTTTCACTTACAAGTGTCAACCCAAGTTTATATGCAACGTTGAAGTTAATTTTCAAGTATTTTTTTGTACTACTACTCAGTGGCGAAGCCAGGAAGAGATGGCAGGGTTTGGAGCCTTCCAAATTAAAAAAAATTCTATTTAGATATTTTTATAATATATAAAATTTTAAATTAGTAATAATAAAATTACACTTTAACCCCCAAATGATAAAAATTTGATTCAATCTTTTAAAAATTATAAAAAAATATATAAACTATTAAAATAATAAAATTACATTTTTATTACTATAAAAATATAAAGTCCTTATCCATCAACTTTTTTTTGTTTTTTTACTTAGCCCTACTACTCCTATCTATACTGAGAAAACCAAGCAATACGTACCTTTTATATTTTTATAATGGTTCTGATTCCTTTCATGCACCCTAGTTTTTGTTTGTTTGTTTATTTATAATCATGTTAGGTTGAACAATATTATATATTAGTATGGTGCATTGTTGTAACAAATTTATTTAAAAAATATATAAATTAAATATAATCTTGATTGAAATAATACAATTAATATAAAAAAATAAAAATAAAAATAAAAATAATTAATAATTTTACAACTAAATTAAAATTTATTGATAAGTGACATTAATTTAAATAATAGTATACATATCAAGATATTTACATTGTTACTTTGTCTGTACTTTGATGAATCATGTTCTGAAATTGTATTTATATTATGTTATTGAAAAATTAAATGTTAATTTTTTTATTGAATTTATACTGTAAAATTGTTTGATACATTAGTAAAAATTAAGTTTTAAATATAATTTTGTTATTTGATAAAAAATAAATATTAGGTTAATTATCAAATATTACTTAATATTTTCAACGAAGCTAACTACCTATTTATCTTAATTCAATATTTTATTATTAAATAAAAAAATAAAATATCAACCAACAGATTTAAAATATTAAATATTAAATGATTTGTAAGCATTTTTTTTTCATTTCGCATATTACCTACTACCAAGAAGTTTATATAAATCCAGATGCCTTGCTGATGACTCAGTAGTAGACGTGCAAAATTATTTGAAAACAAGTAAATAGATAGATAATCTTATGAAGTTTCACTTGGGAAAATAAAAGAAAAATCACTTTAGTTTTTTGCTGAAGATTATATATAATATATACATCTATAGTGTTTTATCACCTCAAAATCATGTATATAATCACAGCACAGTTGAAATTAGGTTTGTGTTGCTGTATACTGTCAAGGAAAGGAAAGAAGAGGAGAAAATTCAGAAAGTAGATCAAAGATTAAATTGTAATGATCATCAGAAAAGTTTGGAAGGTGGTAATAATGCAAACATGATGTTAGAGCATCAAAATGATTGCATCTCTATCATTTAATTATAAATTAAAACCAATACAGATGATTAAGAACCCCTTACTTTATATAAGCTGCACGCCCACATATAAACTATGGAAGGTTGGTGGTAGCTTCAAGAGTAGAGTACTGAACATGAAATGATCAGTGCCTTATAAAACTATTGTCAGCAACAAATAATATGGGAAATTTTTACATTAATCTGGGTTTGGCTTTCTATATCCGGACTGCTTAAACTCAACCAAAATAATGAAAAATGAACCTTATAATGCTAGCTTCAAAACCTTCTCGCATCATAACTTCAGGTATAGAATCATTGAATAAATATAGCAAAAACAGTGCATGAAATGACATATATATATATGGAGATCATGAAGATACCATAATATCACAATTATCACCTATGAGATTCCATAAATAGAAAACCCTAAAGCTAGCATAGTTTTTGCTTTATTTAATTACAAGACACTTCAATTCAACCATCAAAGGCTTCCACCATCTGATCTTCCATTGCCTTCATAAGGTTCATTCCAGTGAGGATTAGGGTAGTAAATATTACCAGAAGTATTATGATGAAAACAAGTTCTTCCCATTGGCGGTGGCATTTCATTGCAGTTGCAGGTGGCGGTGGCATATCGGATTAAATCAGCATGTATGGCATCCAATTCCCTTTGGAGTCTCAAAACTTGTCTTTGGAGAATGGAAATGGCTCCAACACAGCCATAAACAGGATCTTTCAACCTTGCTTCAGCTTCATATGCAAGGGAGTTCACTGCATCTTCTCTTTGATGGGGTGCTACTTCATTGATCAGTTTGCTAACATTGCTTGCACCAAATATTTTGTGAACATTGATAAATTTCTGGGGTTCTTCAGGTGGAAAATAGGGTGCAAAAACACAATCTGGCATGCATTTTCTCCTCAAGAACTTGCAGGCAGCACATGGAAAATTTGATGAATGGCTGGAAGAAGCCATTTTTCTCTGCCTGCGATTTGCAAAGCATAAATCAAAGCATTATAATTTGTCTGTTTCAACCATAATTCTATCTCTTCTTTTTATCAACTTATGTTCTCACATATTATCTTTTCATATTTTTAAACTGGAAAAAAAGGGGGGGGCCTTCTAACAAGTAGGTTAAGTACAAGAAATTGCTTAAGAAAAACCCTTTCTGGCTCTCTTCCATTTTCTTTTCAAACAACTTTTGATTTTTCTCACCTGCCAAGCAGCTTTTATTGAATTTAAATACCACACTGTCAGAAACATTTTCTTCTTAAAAATTGTAGACCCCCAAGAAAAAGTCAAAAAATAAACCAAGAAAACAAAAAACATGCATCATTACATTAACATGCACAGATTCTATGGTTCTTTCTTGAATTTGGTCAAACATGTTGCAAAAATTGAAACAAAACCCTTTCATCCCATATCCCATGAGGACCACAAAATTTCCCAATATTCCAAATTTCCAATAATATGATAGATCGTTTTTTTCATGTGAAAGAAACATATATACACACATAAACTTAGTTTTCAAATTCTTTGTGGGAAATAGCTTAATCATCACCATATAATAAGCAAGCATGACACAAGTAAATATCTTCAAATGAAACAAAAGGAAAGGGAGAAAAACCAGAAGAAGAATCTGTATAAATATAAAAAGCATTAAGCTAAATTAGGGTGTTTTGTAGCTGAAGTTACCTATTTATATGATTAGGGTTCTTTCAAGAAATCTCTGTCCTTTTGCCTTGTTCGTCACTTTGTCCCAATGAAAAAGAAAAAGGACTATGGAACCATAGAAAAGATGAAACCCTAGTTCCAGGAAAGGGAGAGAGAGGCCTGCAAATAAACAAAGTGAGAAAAGGTAAGGAAGATTGAAGAAAAAGAAGCATAGGCAAAGAGCATTTTGAGTGAGGAATAATGTTTAAAAAAAAAAGGCAAAAGAGAGAGGGGTAATACTGGGGGCTAAGGCTACCAAGGGATCACCTTGACACTGTACTTATAATAATAATATGAAATTAAACCACTGCTCAAGAAACTGTGTACTGAAATCAAATACTCGCATCTCTGTCTCCCTATAACAAATGAAATGTATGTGTATATATATATACATATATATAAATGCTAAAGTTTCATTGTTGCGGCTACGACAAATAGCACTTGTCAAAACCAGATTAGCAAATTATCACAAACTGTCATATACATATATAACTTGTAATGTGATGTCAACTGATCATCCAATAAACACTTGTTAACTTTTTTTTTTCTTTTATAAACTATAAACAAACACTTGTCAACTCAATAATCAATAGGGTTGGTTAAACAGATTCTTTCCAATTATTTTTCATGAGTGAAGTTAGAAAATATTTTTAGAGAGTTCAAAATTAAATTGTAATTTTTGCGATTATAAAAATATAATTTTAAATAATTAAATTAAAATTATATTATTTTTAAGAGGATTAAAATATAATTTTATTTTTATTATTTTAAAATTTTAAAAATTTTAAAAGACTAAAAAAAATGTTCTATTTTAGGGGCAAGCCCCTGCCGGCTCCTCTAGATTCGCCCATCTTTATATATGACTCCATATAATATGATGCAAGTTAGAGAGTATACTATGCGTCTATACTTGTATTAAGCATTTAATTTTTTTTTGAAAGGTAAAACCGTGATTTCCATAAACCAAAACCAAAATCAGAGTGCAGCTTTAATCAAAAACAAAACCATCTGAAATCAACAAAAACTAAAAAACAGGAAACCCGGTAGAAAAACTTCAGAACATCCTTGAATCTTTTTCGTTGAACTGAATCATAGCCTACAATGTAAGAATCAGGCCAGTCCGAATGAACCCATCCAAATCAGTCATCCGTTTGGGAAGCCTCTCTCATCTCTTCTGCAACCACCATGTCCCTTACTGCTGACGGGGAATCCTCCATCCAAAAGGTATTTTCCGATCTGCAACTCCCCTCCCTTGCAATAAAGTGTGCCACCCGATTAGCTTCCCTTCTTACATGTTTAAAGCTAAGTTGATGAAAAAATCGCCCCATCGATTTGATATCTAAGATGACAGAATCCAAGTTTGCTCAACCAAACCCTTCCTGGTTAATTTTCTCAATTACCGTTCTCGAATCTCCTTCAACTTCCACTGTGGTAAACCCCGTCTCTTTGGCAAAAAGAAGCCCTTGAAAGCAAGCAACAGCTTCTGCCATGAATGCATCTAAGACATTGTCATGATGAGTAACTCCACTTCCCATTACCTTTCCTCTCCCATCTCTAATAATAAAACCTGAACATGATTTGTTTGTTTGGGTTTTGTAGGCTGCATCAAAGTTCAGTTTAACCCATGGCTCTTGAGGTGGTCTCCAACAGTCTGAACCCACTGCCTTTATTACAGGTAATTTCTCATTCAACACTTTCAATTCTTCAACCATGCTTAGAATTTTTGCTATTGTACTCTGCCTTGTTGTTGAGATACCTTCCATCACTTGTTTGTTACGAGCCCACCATATTGCCCAAATTGCTATGACCACCTTCTCCCATATCCTCTCTGCCTTATGTTGAACCAGGTGAATAAACCAATGCCAAAAAATCTCCAAATTCAAATTACTATCCCAGGAAATGCCTATTCCATCCCAAATTTCTTTTACATTATTACAATCTGCGACCACATGTAGCAAAGATTCTGAACCCAGATTGCATCGAGAACAAATTGCAGAGTTTCTAATCCTTCGATTAAACAGTACTTGGCCTGTTGGCAAAAATCTTCTTAGAGCTCGCCACATCGTAATTTTGATCTTAGCAGGTATAGATAAAGACCACAATTTTTTGAACACCATTTGGATATCCTCTGATATTTCCATAGTGTCGCTTTGAGACATGAGCATTTAATTAATTGACTTAGTGTCGACAATTAATCATGTATCAATATAGTTAGAAAATTATTAAAATATTATTTTGTATAGAAAATTATATTATTATGAAAGTATTTTTTATTTTTTATGTTTATTTATATAAAATTAATAAAAACTCATCAATACTAAAATTTAAACCCGTAACATAATAAATTTTAAATATTTAATTTTACAATTTCAACCAAAAATTGATTTAATTCTTATATAAAAATTTAATAAATATATTTATTATCTTTTGTTTCCACCAACACCATGAGATATATTTTTGCTTAGACAAAGTCATAATTTAATGGCATATAATGAAAATATCTTCCAAAATGATAGCATCTTCTATACATTCTTTTTACTTTACAAATGTAAACAAATTTCTATCTTTTGAACTATCAAATTCAAATTAAAACATTAAGATAAACTATCAAAATAGTTAATTTTGTTTGTCTCAAGGTATATTTTAGTCATTTATGTTTAAAATGTTACGTTTTAGTCACTTACATATTATTGTGTTGTAACATTTTAGTTATTGAACCGCTAATTTTCGTTAATAGTATAACGGTAAGCTGATGTGACACGTTAAATCATTATTTCAAATGAAAATTTTAGGTTAAATTATACAATCGGCTCCTATATTTTTTTTGTTTTGAGCAATTTAATTTTTTCTTTTATGTTTTTAACTTTTTTTTTCTTTTTTTTTCTATACTCTTCTGCTTCTCCCTCTATTTTCCTCCCTTCTCCATTTCTTTCAACATAGTTTTTCTATATTTTCCATTTGTTAAAATTAGTCCCTGTACTTTTATTTTTTTGAACAATTTAATTTTTTCTTTTTATTTCTTTATTTGTTAAAGCTAAATATCTTTGATTACTTAAAAAAACTACATTAAAAGAAATGGAGAAGGGAGGAAAACAAAGGGAAAAGCAGAAGAGAATGGAAAATAAAGGAAAAAAGAAAGAAAGTTAAAAGAACATAAAATAAAAGAATTAAATTGCTCAAAATAAAAAAATATAGGGATCAATTGTATAATTTAACCTAAAATTTTCGTTTGAAATGATGATTTAATGTGCCACATCAGCTTATCGTTACACTATTAACGACAATTAACGGTTTAGTGACTAAAATGTAACTTGAGGCAAACAAAAGTGACTATTTTAATAGTTTACCCAAACATCAATTATAAAGACATCTAATGTTGTAAAGAAAATTAATTACATTGGATGGTTTGTTGAACTTGTGAAATTAAAAACTACACAATCATCATATAATTATTCGCATTATATTTTGAAAACAACATACCAACCAAAAGGGTATGATTATGATGTTAGATCATATAATATTCATCTTGACAATGAATTATCTACATAATATGATAAAATATGTATCACAAATACAAAGCTATAACTCAGTTGGTAGAGCACCTCTTTTACACGTACGCCAATGTTTTTCAAGGAAGACTATCATGCAATAAAAAAATTGAGCCTTTTGAGAAATCAATGTCTTACTCCATTACTTTGAAAGAAGAAAAAGAGACAATTTACAAGCTTAAATATAAATTGTAAAATTAACATAAAAATTATTAAAAATAAATTACCACATAATTATCCACATTATACCTTAAAATTGAGAATTAAAAGAAAAGGTTTATTCTTGGCTGGTGACATGTTTATGTTTATCCATAAATAAATGGATAGAAAAGAAATAAAAGGAGTGGCCTGTCTTTTAATATTGTTAATGGTTTATGTCGGTCGAAAATGCATTGTATCATATTCATAGCTATTCATTTCTAAATTATTCGTCTGAATATCGTACATATATATTATTCAACAGTCAATGTTTTCGTCCTACACTAAAATGCAAAAATTGAGAACGTAGTGGATATTGCTTATTACCAAATGTTATTTTAGGGCATGATCAAATAATTAAGTAAGGATATATATTAAATTAAATGATTTATATTTTTTTTTATTTCTCAAAGTGTTTATTGGAGCGAGCTCAATGATTAATCTTCCACATTCTATAAACCCATTAATGAGTAAATGCTGGCCACGAGTTTTGAAACTGTTTCATACCCAGAACGAGGATTGAACCCTCAATTACAAATTAAGGTAGGAAAGACCCTTGTCATCTCACTTAACTCTTGTGATTATTAAATGATTTATATTTAGTGTCCTAGTAATGTATAATTTATACATCATCAAAACACAATGATGATACATCATAAAAAATTTTAAACTTAAGTTTACTTAATTTTATTTATACTATATATAATGTGTTTGATAGAATTGATGTCAATATGTTATAAGTCAACTCAATAGCAATTCGATTAATAAAATTACTTAAAAATCCATTTTTAATAAAGTAATAGATATTAATGCAATAATATTTTCGATTTTTATTATTTTTATATAAAATATTTAAATAAAATAATTAAAATAAAATATCTAAACATTATAACCATTCCACTATTGTACTTATAATCAGTTGTTAATTTTTTTTAAAAATATATAATTATATTAATTCATTACTTAGGTATAAAATTCTACATTCACAATTCATCAAATATTAAACCTAAAATAAATATATCATTGATGAAAGAAAAGATAAGTTTAAGCATATAAGAGGAGCTAGAATCATAATTTAGATTCTACAGCACACTTCAATTCTTAACTTAATAAAGATTCGAAGAATAATACCTTATTAATAAAATTTCTGAGTATCACAGGTTAATCGAATATCAATTCAGTTAAGAAATTATGGAAATGTCTTTCTATAATTAAAATAAATTATTATTCAATGGTATTTTAATCTTCTCATTTAAAAAAAATAAAAAAAAAAATATGTATATGGTAGAATTAGAACCCACGCCAATTTGATGAGTAAAACTTTAAATTTGTCACTCAACCAAAATTATATTTTTAATGTTTTTTTTGTACATTTTATATGTACGATTTATTATCTTTACCAGTTGTATATTTATACTATTAATAAAACCCCTGATTGAGCTGCTGTTATGAGTCAACCGAGTACCAATTCGGTTAGGAAAATTATAAAAATGTCCTGTAATTAAGATAATTTATATTATTCGAGAGTATTTTAGTCTTTTCATTTTAACAAGAATCAATAAAAAAAACATACATATACATATATATATGATGGGATTTGAACCCATGTCAAATAAATTAGTAAAACTTCAAATTTATCACCCAACCCAAGCTTCATTTTAATTTATTTTATACGTTCTTACTAATGTTGTTAATTGAACGATTGATGGCAACATCGTGACAAACAATTGTAGTGCATTTAATATTGTTAATTTGATTTATTTATGTGTTTAAATTTCATTTTACTCACAATTTAATCTATTTTTTATTTTTATCTTATACATATTTTATGTGTTATTATAATTAATTAGTTTCAAACTACATATTTCATTATTTATTAAATGTTATTTTTAAACACACATCCATACAGATATACATGTAATAGAATTTTTAATATGAATAAATAAAGAGAAGTTGGAAATGTTACGTCTTACTTTTTTTTTTATAAAATACATATAATTTACGTACATACGTAAAACATGTGTCTATTTTTTACTAGTGACCTGCGTATATAATGTATAATTAATTGTGATAGTCGAAATAATATGAAGGTACAAACAAGTTTATTTAAATTAAAAGATGGAGTTAGTGTAACCAATGATTGAAGATGATGATAATCTAAATTAGATTATGGGCTACGATGATTATGATTATGATACATTGGATTGGATATCTCACTACCTCTACTTTTTCTTTCTTTCTTTTTTTTGCAATGCATGCGCTTTACGGCCATATTCTCCATTTGCAAGGTATAATGTATAATATAGATTTTTCCATAAAGTGGATTTTGGGTAGGATATTTCTATTATTTAATTATATATAACATTCTTTTTAAAATTTTATTATAGGTTCTGATAATATTTTTTTTTGACATAATGCTTAGAACTATTAATAGCTCTTCTTTAACCCATTAATAGGAAGATAATGCATTTCAATGCACTTTTCTACAATTAATTAAACTAAAACTCAATCAATATATATAACCTTATTTAAATAGTAAAACGACTGGACACGCTAACAATAATAAGTTTGTACATATATTTTCTTTTCCGAAATTAAGCCACAAAGATCTCTATTGATTGCTCTAATTTCGTAATCAAATAATTTAATTGCATAAAGTATTTTTTTTCTATCATAACATTTACGCAATAATGCAATGATTGCTTAAGAAAATAATAATGGGGAGATTCAAATCCAAATTATGGCGATAAAACATGTTACATTTTTAAAGAAATATTTTAAGTTAAAACTTTGGAAATAAAGATAATTATAAATATAAAAAAATTAATTTTCATTAAAAAATATGAAAGATGCTTTAATTCTAAGAAAAACAATAAATACATTTAGAATTTACTAAAAATAGTTTTATACTATAAAATTGTCTTTAGCTATCCTTAATGACAGTATTTAATGTTATTAAATATTAATTTAAGATGCAATTTATAATTAAGTTAAATTAATTTTTCTAATAAAATATATAGTAATTTGAATTCAGTTAAATTTGTTTAGAGGTGTTCACGGGTTAAATAGGATTAGATTCGGGTCAGACTTAAGCACGATATTAATATATTTTAAGCACGAAAATCTTACCCAAACTCATGCATATTTGTAAATATTTATTAAAATTTTATAAACAGGCAATCAAACATTTTTAGTATGTTTATATTATAATATTATTTATTACAACAAATTTAGCTTTTATGCGTCAGACGAGTCTAATTTTTTTCGGATTTGGGTGAGTAGTTTAACCCATAAATAGGTTTAGATTTATTATATCATTTTTTTATTGGTTTAAAGTTATTCAATACATTATTATCATATTTCAAAATGTTTAAAACAAATGTGAATAATATATATATATTGAATGTGTCTATATACCTTTAAAACAAATGTTGTCCTTAGTAAAAAACATAAATATACGGTTTGTGAAGTTTTTTTTTTATAAACATGTTTCACAAACAAATTAAATATATGAAATGTGTTTTATAAATATAATAAAAAAAGTTAAAAAATATAATAAGACATATGTCATATTTTTAATTTGTTTATAAAGTCTAAAAAATTTCCATAAATTACATATGAGATAATTTTTTTATACATACTTGAACTAAACTTATTTGAGAATTAAGCTATTCACTTAAACTTGAAAATTAACATAATATTTAGAAGGGTTTAAATGAAAATATTAAACTTGAAAAATGAGTTTTGAAAAAAAAATGTCTATTTAAAATATTAATTTAAGAGTTAATTACACCAAACATCCTTAAAAATCTTGTTTGAAATTGGTTTTTGAACTTCTAAACGATCTAATTACATCCCAAACTATCAAAATTCTATCATTATTAAATTAGTTAATATAACCATTAAATGACACATAGTTTGATGATGATTGGTTCATATAAAAATAATTGGCTTTTTTTTTTCGCCTCAACAACACTCATATTATTACTAAATAATAAAAAAACTGATATCATCTCTAGTACTAAACATAACCAACACAAAAAATAAGAATCTTTTAGAGGAAGGAAGGATCAATGTAAGCAAGTAAGATGGATTTCGCCTACAGTTGGTTATTGGATTGTTAATTGTGATGGTGCCTTCAATTTATTATCGAAGGAAGTTGGAATTGGGGTGATCATTTAGAGATTCTATGGGTGCTTTAGTTGCTGAGAAGGGAAGAAGTTTCTTAGCTAGCTCTACCCTTGAAGTTGAGGCTCTTGCTATGCATAAAGGTTTGTTACTTGCTGACAACAAGGGATTCAGAAATACAAAAGTTGAGATGAACTCTAAAGTTTTGTACAAAGAGATCATTATTATTAAAGGATAGGGTTATTGGTGTATTTGTCCAATTGTAAAGAATATGTTGGGTATGATACAAAGGCTTGATAGTACACGTTTTGTTTATGAAGAGAAGCCAACAGAGTTGCAGATTAGGTTGCATCTCAATTCAGGAAGGTTGCATCTCAATTCAGGAGGAGGATATGTGCCTTTCTAACTGGGTGGATTCATCCCATCTTCTCTGGTTCCTATTCTGAGTTGAGATGAATTACCAACGCCCCATTGAGTGTATTTTCTTAATCGAAATCTTAGAGATAATCTATAACACTTCTCTAAAAGATTCTTATTTTTTGTGTTGGTTATGTCTGGTACTAGAGATGATATATGTTTCTTTTATTCAGTAATAATATGAGTTCTATTGAGGAGAAAAAAAATGTCAATTATTTTTGTATGCACCAATCATCATCAAACTATAGCCATCATTTTAAATTGGTTCATAAACATGAAAATATTCTCATTACATCTCAAATGATTGAAGTTATATTAATTATGTCATTCTATTATTAAAATATTCAATTTAATCATTAAATGATATGTCAAATCTTATGTGATTTAATTTAAAATGAAATTTTTAACAAAAAGTGAAACGTTGCCACATAACTTTTAAAAGTAAAAACTAAAAAAAAAGTAAAACTAGAAAAGAGAGAGAGAGTAAACAATAAATCTTCTATAAAATTTTCGAAAATCTCAAAACTAATATTTTTAAAAATCTATTTTTGCAATATTCAGTTCTTTAAAAAGTCACTTTAAATTATGTCATATAAAATTGTTGATACATTTTTAAATGGCTTATTTTCCATTCAAAATTACTTATTCAAAATTTAATATTTTTATTAAATATTTTTGAAATTATTATATAGATGAATTGAATTTTGAATAAGTAATTTTATCGAATTAGTGACTAATTAAGATATAAAGATTAAATCGTAAAAGTGAAAAAAAATTAATTGCTAAATTTTTGATTTGTTAAAAGGCTTAAGTGATAATTTAACAAGATTTTAAATGGAAAATAGGTCATTTTTAAATATATGGGACGGTTGGTAGATGTTTCTTTTCTTTTATATTAAAAAATTGTTTTAATTAAATAAATATTATATGTTTAAAATATGAAAACAAAAGCCAGTTTTATCTTTCTTTCTCCTCCACCGTTTGCATTAGCTAAAGGAACCAAAGTATTGGCCTAAGGGTTTCAAGCTTACCATCTCCAATTGGTTAGTCTAATTTAGTCATTTTCTTGAAATTTTTATATTTTTAAGGTTCAAGAGCTTGATTTAGCTAGCTCGGGTAAAATATTGTAAAACTGTTAAAATTTATAAAAGTTGTCATTGTTGAATATTGAAACTTTTGGTGCTAAATTGTTAGATTTTAAGCTTAGATATGAAAAAGGACTAATTTGTAAAGTGAAAATTGTTAGTTTTGAACTTAAGGACTAAAGTGTAAATATTTCAAAATTTATATGAATTTTATGTAATTATAGATAATTTAGGGTTATAGAATGATGAAATCGAAATCGGATTGAAAAACAAAGCTTAAATGTGAAAGATATAGCTATTTTGGTTTTAGGGGATAAATTGAATAAAATGCAATACTTTAGGGGACATCCAAAAAATAAAATTGAATTGATACATGTTTATAATAGGCTATTAAAAGATATTTAGAATTGATAAATTGAAATTAATTATTATAGGTCGGGATTTGAATCAATCGAAAGATAATTGAAGAAAAGGCAAAATTGTAGATTAGTCCTCGATGTTTCATTTGTTGTTGTTCTTGTCAGGTAAGTTCATATGGGACTTACTTTATTAGTTCATGTTATGTTTGTATTATATTGTTTTACCTATTAGTTCGAAATGTTAGGTGAATAATGTTTTTTAACATCAAAGGGACTAAATCATAAACATGAAATAAATGACTATTATGAATAAATACATGATAATGATTAAATTTGAAATTGATATATAATTGAGTAGTATGTATATGATGATGTTACAGGGTTAAGAATGTATATGGATTGTAATTCGAAATGTGAAAAGTGGTTATATAGTTTCAAGGTTTGAAATGATATAGAAATGATAACAGTGCCCATGTGAACTTAGTAAACGATTAAGATATGAATGGAATGCAATTAAGGTTTAAAAAGAAATCGAGTGCTGGTCAGGGGTTTCTTTATCGATGACTAAGATCGAGGATGTGTTGTGAATTCTCGACAACTTAAGTAAGCAGCATCAAATAAAGTTTGCAAAAGTAAACCTGACCTATAGCTTGTGTGAGCTACCCAAATATCACAACATGTGTGAGTAAATCAAATTATTCCTATCGATGGTTGAGATTCAGCACATGTTGTGAATTCTTGACAGCTTGAGTGAGCAGCATCAAATAAATTAGTCTCGTGTATAAGTAAACCAACTCTACAATTTGTGGAAATAAATTAGTCTCGTGTATCCGAATTTAAATCGCTATAGTTCTCCGAAAAAGAAAACGAAAATTATACGGTAATGAAATGATTGAATGTGAATTTCATTGATGTGTTTTAGTATCGAACAAAGTTGAATAGTATGACGTAAAGTAATTTGGTTGTACATATATATGAATTTAAATCTCATGATCTTGTTATGTGAAGTACTAACGTATAGGTTGTCTTATGGAATGGTTTATGAATATATAAATAAGGATGCCAATGATATGCCATATTGTGCCTTTGTGTTTCAATTACTTAAATTGTTATAATGACAAGGTAAGTTAAGTTAATTTATTATGAGATTACTAAGCATTTGATATGCTTACTCTATTTCATTTTTTGTTTCTGTAGTGGTCATTTTGCGGAATGCGTCAATCGGATCGGATCGAATTGTATCGGAGCTCACACTATCCAATTTTTGATTCAGTAGATTTTTAAACGATCCGAACACAATTATATGGCGTGTATATAGGAGTTGTGTTGTGTATGTGCTTATTTTGAATGTTCTTGAATTTGATCCTTGAATATGCTTGATTTTATACCTTAAACAAAGTTTGAAAATGAATGGTTATAGGTTATGCATATAAATGTGCATATTGGTAACATGTTTAGCTATATTTGAAATATATGAATAACCGAATTGAGAATGAAATGGTTGAGTTAGATGATGCAATTGAGGGGTATCAAATGTTTGAATAGTTGATGATTTCATAGGTTGTTATGGTTTTACAAAGTGTCTAATTGATGTGTAATGACTTGGATGATCTTGCGAATGGTTAAATGGCTGCCTTGGTATATTTTTTAGATTGGCTTTGTGTAGGTTTAAGTGTTCATTTATGCACCAAACGAACTATTGGTTTGGTTTGACACGAAATATATATCAATTTGTCAAAATTTACCAAAAATAAGGTTCTCATCATGACGTGGAATATCCATCGTTGCAACATCGTTCAATAGTTTGTGACATCGCAATGTCGTATGGCTTGATGTCGTGACGTGACAAATTATTTGGCAACGTCATGACGTCAAGCCCAACTTTTAAAATTTTACAATTTGGTCATAATTCGTGCTTAGATCACCAAGAGAGCTTTCGTAAGCTCGATCAAGGTTTGGATTTATTTGTGTATCATTGTATTTGAGTGCTTATGACATGGTTGAATATTTTAGAATTTATTTATGATATATATTTGATTTGAAATTTTAAGAATGTTGCAAAAAGGTCCCTATTCGATCTCGGGTTAACTTTAAAGCATTCCTATGCCCATATAAGACCTGGAAAAGAATGTTCAAGATATTCAATGTTGTATTGTTATTGATTGCATGATAGATTATGTGAAATGATGGTTTTACTGTGAAATTATTCGTAGTTACTCCGGCAACGAATGTGGCATCCTATTGCTCGAACCCGGCAATCGGGTCGAGTAAAAGGTATTACATGAATCTCCTTAATAGCTCTAGCAATAATTTCACAGACTTTACTTGGATGATTAAGCCCAGAAATATCCCTAAACTCAATGACCTCGATTCCTTGAGGAAATCTCTCCAAATGTTCACCTCATTCCCATTAAAATCATGCCAAATAATATTTTCCTTGAGAAAATCTTTACCCTCAAGCAGGTTATTCCAAACCCATGAAGTTCTAGATCTCTTTCGAGCTTCCATAAAAGAACCATTAGTAAAGTACCTACCCTTAAAGATCTTTACCTAGTACAAATTAGGTTGTTGGAGAAGCCTCTAGCATTGTTTAGCGAGCAGAGACTTGTTCAATAGATTGAAATCTCTGAAGCCTATACCTTCTTTTCCTTTTCTCACAGTTAACTCCAACCAATTAAGCCAATGTATTTTCTTTTCTTCTTGACATTGTCCCTTCCAAAATTTTTCAATCTCGTCATTAATCCCATTGCACACTTTTTTTGGAACCTTAAAGCATTGCATAACATATATTAGAACATCACTGGCATTTGCCTTGATCAAGACTTTCTTTCCACTTTGAGACAACAATTGTTGCTACCAGACTTGTAATTTCCCCTTGAACCTCTCCTTTAAAAACTCCATAGCTTTGCATTTTATCTTGCCCCAGAGAGATGAAATCCCAAGATAAGATCCAAGATTTGTTATAACTTTAGCCTGCAATCCATCAGCCACTTTCTTTCTTATCGCATCAGTGGTATTGGAACTAAAGATGGCACTGGACTTTTGAAAGTTAACTTCTTGTCTTGAAGCTTTGCAATAAAACCTGCAAAATTTTCTTCATCTCTTTACAATTTATTGCATCAACTTTAATAAGAACAATGAGTTGTCATCAAAAAGCAAATGTGAAAGAATATGACTTTCCTTTCCTAACTTAAGACCTCTAAGACTACCAGACTCAATAGATTTGTTTACAAGCCTAGACAATCATTAATGACAACAAGAACAGGTAAGGGAATAAAGGATTCCCTTGTCTAATATCTCTAGATAGGAAGAAAGTAACAAATTGTTTATGATAAAGGATGAAAGCGAAAGAGGATCATATTCAAGTTGTTCAATTCATTTGGATCTGACTTGAAAGGAAAATATCAAATACATTTAGAAAAAAACGAAATAAAAAATAACTAAAACAAGATATTTAAGAACAAAAAGTAAATATTCAAAACAATAAATAAATAAACAAAAAAAATTAAAAGTGGAAGATGAATCAAATAAACTTGTAACACCCTCTAACCCTAAACTGTCACCGAAACAGGGTTATGGAGCATTACCAGACATATCGGATAACTTATAACTAATTCACAAATAAATAACAGACATAGCATACTTTAATCATTTTCATTTCATATTTATATAAATTATGTCATTTTAGTTCCAATTCATACTTATAACCAATTTAAACATCATTCTACAACCGTAATAACAAAACTCTTATACTTAACCTATACATCACCTAGGTACATGCCACATTATCAAAACAAAGGTACATCACTAAAATTTCTCTGAGGTGGGGATTGCTCTGGATGCTGGACCGGACACTGACTTTCTACTAACCTGTGCACAGAAACAACCGTACGCTGAGTATAGGTATACTCAGTGGTATTACCATAATTCAAATTAATAACATTAATCGATAAATTATATAAATTTAATTTATGTCTACAATTATTCATTAATTATCTCATACTTTAAATCAACTTGATAATTAATAACAATAAACAATATTTCAAATCTTGTATTTAATTGTATTCATACCTTATTTCACTATCTCAATTCCATTGGATTTTTCACATCTCATTCCAATAGCTCATTTCAATTCATGTACAATTCATTCAATTTATCACTATATTCAATATCAATTCTATTACAATTTGTACTCATTAATATCATATAACAAAAATTTATTCTTAATCACATCATGAACTTTGGGTTCATATCTTCAAATCTCATATCTCGATTTTCAATTCACCTATCAACTCACAATTTCACTTTCTCATTTCTTTCCATAGCTCAATCAATCACACTTATTCAAATTTTCTCATTCCAATTATTTACCCCTATTAACAAGACTCGGACATTGGCGGATACACGGATCTAACCAAACACACCAGAATGGCACCCAATGCCTCATCGGATAGTTCGAAGCAATAAAGTGACACCCAGTATCTCATCGGCAGAGCCGAAGAAAGTTGGTACCCAGTACCTCATCGAATCTATCCGAAGTAACAGTATGGCACCCCGTGTCTCATCGACTCAAAGTCAAAGTATCCCTGAACACTTCCAATCCTATGGCATGCCAACTATATCCGACTCAGCCCGACTAGTTAACAGGGTATTCAAATCATTTTTTTATTTCAAATTCACTTTCAATTCAATCACAATTCAATTCAGATTTACTTCCCACTTTCTAATCAATATACAATTCAATACCAATACATATTTCAGATATTCACATATAATCATACTTCGGTTCTATTCAAACCACTTTTCAATCAATACACAATTCACATATTCACACATATTCATAATTTAATTCACTTTTATTCAATTCATATACAATTCAATATCATTTAATTCAATATCGGTATTCACCTTTTTTTTCTTTACTAAACATATTATTCAAAATTCAACAATTGCTATTAATAAATTCAATACCAATACGTATTTATCATTCAATTCAATCGTGATACTTACCTCAATTTGCTTATCATATATATTAATTTAAAATTTAACAATTAATAATTAAATTTGAATTATAGTAATACGAACCGAAATTTCTCTCGAGTCACTCCTTGTTCGCCTTCTCCTTTCCTTTCTCGGACAATGACTCTTGCATGACATTAGCTACATAATTAAACA
Source organism: Gossypium hirsutum (assembly GCF_007990345.1). Classification (NCBI taxonomy): domain Eukaryota; kingdom Viridiplantae; phylum Streptophyta; class Magnoliopsida; order Malvales; family Malvaceae; genus Gossypium; species Gossypium hirsutum. Next base: position 5,984,277 of record NC_053447.1, on the reverse strand, counting down.
ATTAAAAATCATTAATACACAATTTCATTAAAATATTTCCATTTATACCTAAACTTTACCTAAATTCTAATTTAATCCCTTATCAATGCTAATTTTATTTTTCCAATCTAACTCCATATTCTCTCTTAATTCTTACTATAAACTCATATTAACTCTTCATTTCCACCATAAATCCCTAACTTCAAAATTTTCTCAATTTAATCTCTATTAATTCAACTTATGTTTTATTTTACAAATTAACCTTTTACTAACTTCTAACTTGAAATTCAATCAATTTAATCCCTAATTCATCAATTAATTCAACATGAAAAACATATAAAAATTTACTAACTTTGAAAATTTCAACTTAAATCAAGTAGTATTTTGTTCTAGGATTCTAAAAATATCAAAATTATAAGAAAATGAGCTAAATTAACTTACCAATTGAGCTTGGAACTTCAAAACCCCAATTCTCCTTCTCTGTTTCGTTTTTCAATTCTGTTTCTTTCTCTTTTATTTCTTGTTTTATTATTATAATAATATAATATAACAATATACTTATTATTTAAGTAAACATAATATATAATATATATATTTTAAATTAAAAATATCTTATATATTTCTTTTCTTATGCCGCCTCAATTTAGGCTGATGGCATAATTGCCTATTTGGTCCTTTTAACTTTCTTTAATTTATAATTAAACTTTTATCTCTATTGCAATTTAATCCTTTTTCATAATTAACCTCAATTTAGACAAATTCACTTAATTAAAACCTAATTAACTACACAACTAACTTTGTAAATATTTATCATAAATATTTACGAGTCCATTTTACCGAAATGGAGTCTCGGGAATATTTTTTTTCAATTTTATCCTTTTTAATCAATTAACCATCGAAACGTTAAAATTTCTTAACGAAACTTTAATACTACCTTAATGACACTCCGTAAATATTTCAATTTATAATATCGAGGTCTCGATACCTAGTTTTCGACCCAATTTACCTAATAATTTCTTTTAAATCACAAAATTCACTAATTTAAAAATATTTCTAAAATCACGCTTAACTTATAATTATTAATTAATAAATTTTTCTAACTTTTTCATCGAATTTAGTGATCTCAAATCACTGTTTTGACACTATTGAAAATTGGGCTGTTACAAAACCGATTAATAGATGGGTAAGTGTTTAATTGAACCCTTTAATATATAAATCCCAACAAACTCAATTAATGGTTTTAATCATCCCTTTAAGGAATAATCCTTAGCAAATTGAATGATGATGAATGAATTCTCATGACCCTTTGAAGAAAATCGAGAAGAAAACTACTTCTAATTGAAAATTTTATTAATGAAAACAATTGTGTATCTAATGAACAATGAAGAGGCATTTATATATGATAACTAATTAAATCCAAGTAAAACTTTAAAGTATAATGAAACTCTAATTAATCTATGATAGGCGTCGAAACCACCAAAAATAATTCCTACAAAATAACTCTAAATAGTAGTAAAGAGTGGTAGTAGGGTTGAGCCCACAAGGATTTGTGTTCTAATCAACTTTCGTGTTTAACTTGTGATCAGAATTTCTGTCGTGTCGATAGTCGTGGCTATAGTTGTGCCCACAACTCCAAACAGACCTGCTAAAAAATAAACAAATAAATCAGGGGAGTTTTGAAATGTTTAGAAACTAAATAATTGAAACAACATAAATAAATAATTAAATAAATTAGAAATTAAATTGGAAATTAAATTTGGATTTTTTAATCAAAGATAATAAGCCTTAGCCCTAGACTCAGTGGATTTCGGATTTTTGAATCGATCCTTGAAAATTAATTTTCTCCTCCAAACAATAAGCTGGTTATAGCAGTTAAGAACGTCATAACCACCAATTCTTCTTCTCGTAGTTGGTCTGGTACGACCTGCAAACCAACCTTTACCGATTATCTAATCGAGATACACGTGTTCCCGGTTTAAGATTACGGCAGCCTTGCGCTCTGAAGAATCGAACTCGAATTAACAGTCTCAATCGCGTGGGTCGTTTAAACCCGTTCACTTATTCCTTGATTTGTTCTCGGAGATCCGAATACAGCACGGCTGACTCGTTTCTCCAACTGTCAGCAGACACGACTCCAACCCAACATGCACTTTTTCGACTTGAAATCGAGTTAACTTTAAGGGATGAGTTAACTTTAAGGGATGAGTTAACTTTAAGGGATGAGTTGTCAATCTCGATACTTAGGAAAGATGTGAAAACAGTTTGGAATGATTTTTAGTACGGATACGTATCTCACGATTCCCGACCGGAAAGAATACCGACCTAAAGCTAAAATAGAATTTAGTGAAATATGAATTTAATCATGCTTGTAGGTAATGGAAGGTGATTTGATGATAATGGAGGAAATTGAAAAAAGAAAGGACATAGAAGGCAATTAAACGAATTTTGAAATAACAAAAAAATGGAAATGGAAGTAACAGAACTTCACGCCCAAATTGGAAGAAAAAAAAAGAATAACTCCTCTTTAATTCTAAATGAAAATCAAAATGTAAAATTAAATGTGTCTTTCCTAAGTACATTAAAGTCCTATTTATACACATGGTATTTACTAATTTTGGCTTTAACCACTTCAACACATAATTAAAATTAAATAAATAAAATAAGATTTTTCTATTTTTGGCTTTTTTTACATTTTTTATTCAGCCTCACTTTATTGATTGTGTTTCAATTTGGTCCTTTTCTGCTCGTTTTTTACTCTTAGCGTCCTAATTGCATCCCTAACAAGATTAAAACATAAAAGCACTAAATCAGCAGGGATCAATTCAAAAATAAACCGAATTAAACACAAAATTTCATGCAAATTAACATGTTATCAATCTAAAATTAAATATTATTCTTTGACTAATAAACATACAATTGCTAAACAACTTAAAATACTTGAAAATATATTTAAAATTCAAAATAAATAAATAATAAAACCTAATAAATACAATATTTGGCTCATATATAATAAAATTAAACCCAATATTATTTAAACTTGAATTAAAAGCTCGAAATTCATAATTTACCATAATAATCCCGTCCAGAAATTCTGTTCGCGCAGTTTTCATTAAAATGGTTACAATTTGAGCTCCCGAGCTTGAAATTGAGTGATTTAAAGTGCGTTTTGAAGCTAAAAGATAGATTTTCGAATTCTATGAAGACATCTCAACTCAAAAATGCATTGATCACATCCAAAAAGTCGTCGCAAGTTGATTGATTTTACAATTTTAAAAATTGGCCACTTTTGTAAATGAAATTTAATAAATTTCAACCCATCCATACATGTATCAATTTACCATTAACAAAAAGATTGTAGGAAACAAATGACAAGCACTCCAAAGAATAAGATCCAATCCCATTTTAATCATTATAGCTTCTAAAAAAACCCCTCCACCCTCACATGCTTTATCCATATCAACCGCTCTTCTTAAATTTCAGATGATGAAAGGTTTCATTAGCAACTAGGATATTATCATGAATAATTCTGTTCTCCACAAAAGCACTTTGGTTCGAAGTGATACACCTCCCCATAAGCTCTTTCTGTTTGTCATTACTTTCGATATGATTTTATAAGCAAAATTGCAGCAACTGATAGGACTGACTTGAGTTATTTCTTCAAGTCGTTTCACCTTTGGAATAAGCACGATACTAGTCTGATTTAGTTCTCGAAGCATACGGCCATTTTGGAAAAAGTTCTTCACCGTACAACAAATGCTCTCCTTAATAATATCCCAAAACTGCTGAAAAAATGCACCACAGAAACCATCAGGCCCAGGAGCCTTCAGGGCCCCATCTAAAACACAGTTGCGACAATTTCCTCTTCAGTCACTTCTGAAACTGGTGGGCTAGAACTGAGTCTAGATCATTGGGCCGAGATTCAACACTATAATCGAGATTTGGGAACAGTTATTACAATTTTCATGGTGGTTGTCTGTACATTAGTCAAAAGATAACAACTGCAAACAAGATAACTGCATCGAACTGAACTCCTGCGTCGGATTGGGAAGATAGAAACTAAAACAAGTAACTATATCCTCTGATGATAATTCTCTACTTTTTTGCTGATTTTAAAGTTTTTCAATTTGAATTTTTAATGCTATTCTTATACAAGTTTCCAATTCTGTTATAGTTCTTCCGTTTTTTTAACTCAATATCCACTGATTTTTAGAAGAAAGCTTACAAGTTTTTCTTTTTCTTTTTCCCCCTTTCTGATTTCATGGGAATTTGAATTGGATCGTTGTTTCATTCGATGGGCAATGATAATTACAGAACAATTATCCCTTAATTTCGTTAGATTAGTGAATCACGGTTGGTTAATTTGAAATTCCTTGTGCGTGGGCAGTAAAATCTGTTCAATTATTTCCTTTTTCTTTATTGTTAGGGAATTTTTGTTTGTTAAAGACATGTTATTACAAGATTTTTATGAGATAATGAGACTGGTTCTGCATTTGGACAGTGTGAGAACGAATGCATCATTGTCGAATTTACTGTCATAGTGAGTTATAATGTCGGGATTAGAAGAGTTAAGGAAGAAGCTAGCGCCTCTGTTTGATTCCGAGAAGGGATTCTCGGCTGGATCAACACTTGATCCTTATGATTCTTACATGGTAAACTTCGCCATCGATGAGTTTTATGTGATTATGAAGCTAGTTTTTATCCTTATGATGATTCTTACATAAAATGTTTCTGTTTTGGGATTTCTTTGAAGCTGTCGGATAGTGGAACTGTCAACTTGTTGAGTAGATCTTATGGAGTGTATAACATTAATGAGCTTGGATTGCAAAAATGCACATCTTCACCTGTGGACGAAACGGATCAAGGTGAAAAGACGTATCGGTGTGCATCTCATGAGATGCGGATATTCGGGGCAATAGGTAGTGGTGCAAGCAGTGTTGTTCAAAGAGCTATGCATATTCCATCTCATAGAATTCTTGCATTGAAGAAAATTAATATATTTGAGAAGGTAATTTTGTTACAAAGATATGCTTGTTTTTCGTTTAAAAATCGGCTAGATTTATTTCAATCATGAAGAGCACCATGGGGTTTATAGATTTGGTTTATATCCGAGTTACATTTTTGCATATTAGGAGAAAAGACAACAACTTTTGACAGAAATACGGACACTTTGTGAAGCACCCTGTTCTGAGGGTCTGGTGGAATTCCATGGAGCTTTCTATTCCCCGGACTCGGGACAAATAAGCATAGCTTTAGAATACATGGATGGAGGGTCACTGGCAGATATCTTAAGATTGAAGAAAAGTATACCAGAACCAGTCCTTTCATCTATGTTTCAGAAGCTCCTGCAGGTAATAACATCTCATCTTGTTCCGGGATCGGCCTATATATGCTACATATTTTTAAGTTGAAACCACATTTCCTATCATCTAGGGACTAAGCTACTTGCATGGAGTTAGGCATTTGGTTCACAGAGACATCAAGCCTGCAAATTTGCTCGTAAATCTTAAAGGGGAGCCCAAAATAACAGATTTTGGCATAAGTGCTGGCCTAGATAATTCAATGGCAATGGTTAGTGATTAGATATTAATCAGTTCATGCTTGATTTTTTTCTTTGCTATCATTACGTTTGATTATTTTAGTTTATTAAAGAGATGTCTTTGCTGGAGTTGCTCTCAAAGATGATAATCAGTTATTAAAATCTATGATAAATGTCTAACAACTGCTTCGGACTTGTTACCAGTGTGCTACCTTTGTCGGAACTGTTACATACATGTCACCCGAGCGAATTCGAAATGAGAGTTATTCTTATCCTGCTGATATATGGAGCCTTGGTCTTGCTCTCTTTGAGTGCGGAACTGGAGAATTTCCATATATGGCTAATGAAGGACCTGTTAATCTCATGTTGCAGGTAATATACCAGTGCCTTTAATACAGAACTTGACATTGAATGTTGCTTGAAACTTATATTATTTTTTAGTTCATTTAATCTGACATTATAATTTCTGAATTTCATGGAAGATCTTGGATGATCCTTCCCCATCACCGCCAAAACACAAATTTTCACCAGAGTTCTGTTCATTTATCGATGCTTGCCTGCAGAAGGATGCAGATGCCAGACCAACAGCTGAGCAGGTAACTTATACTCGATGAATATATGACCTATGTTACTCAGATTCGGTTGTAAGTACCAAACATGGTTATGTATCTGACATGGGTATGTTCAATTTTTCTAAGATTTCCATGTATTTTGAGAGTCCTTAGAGCCTGGCTGATCATATCCCTGTACCTATGTCCAGACGAATATGTGTTAGATACAATTGGCAGACGTAGGTACTTAAAAGAAAAACGAAAAGTTGGAACAACATAACATGTGACAATTTGAGCTTAACAATATGCTGAATTGATATTGTCTGATTGCAGCTTCTTTCCCACCCATTTATCAAAAAGCATGAGCATGATACAGTAGACCTAGCAGCATTTGTTCGAAGTGTTTTTGATCCAACTCAAAGACTGAAAGATTTGGCTGATGTGAGTATATGAACTCGTATTTTAGATTATATTCCAAAAGTTAAACACATGTTTGGTATTTTCATTGTGGCATAGGACGTAGGCACGAAGTTTGAGATATTTAAACTTGAAATATTGTCCATATTGTTACATAATAGTATAGCATTTCAAGGTTCTTACTTTAGGGGCATATAGGACCTCAAATGCTGCTGCGGATTAGATGGTCAAAGTTAGAATATCAATCATACATTATGGCGGTTGGCAGATCAATATCTGTTAAAAGAATTCTCTGTTAGTTTGCATCCATTTACTTTCGCTGTCTAATATCCGTATTGAGCATCTTTTTCAAAACTTTGGAGGTAAGATAATAGAACAGGTTGTCTGGTTATAATATGGTTAAGCATTCAAGGTAAAATATTTGATTTAACATTGAAAAGTTACTGGAACTTGGAATTTGTGTATTGTTTATCTTTTTTTATTTTTTTAATGGATACTAATGTTTGCATGATCAGATGTTGACATTACACTATTACTTACTATTTGATGGACCGGACGAAAACTGGCAGCATGCAAGGACCCTATACAATGAAGATTCGACTTTTAGGTAATGAACTAGCAACTGATAGATTTCCTATCATTTTTTTCATGGTAAATCAGTGGAATAATTCTCATGCTTACATATTTCATGCTTTTTAGTTCTCTTCAGGTTTCAATAACATTATGGTTCTTAATTAATTTACTTTTATTCTTCCGATAAATGTATCAATATGGTTATAAATACCCCATTAGAGTAATCTCGATCAAAAACATTTCTGCAGAAGAAGATACCATTTAAAAGCTTTACAGTTGAATGTTCATATGGCAAAAGTATTTTAGTTATGGAATATGTTTGAATACGGTTAAATTTTTTTGGGCAGCCTGATGTGGCTTTATGGTTTGCATTACTAAGAGGAATTTCTTTTTATATATTCAGTTTCTCAGGGAAGCAGTTTGTTGGTCCAAATGATATCCATGCAAAGTTGTCCAGTATCCGGGGCACATTAGCAGGTGACTGGCCCCCTGAAAAGCTTGTACATGTTGTAGAAAAACTCCAATGTCGTGCTCATGGTCAAGACGGAGTAGCAATCCGTGTCTCAGGATCCTTCATTATTGGAAATCAGTTTCTAATTTGTGGGGATGGTTTACAAGTAGAGGGCATGCCTAACTTTAAAGATCTTTCTATCGATATCCCTAGTAAGCGAATGGGTACATTTCAGGAACAATTTATAATGGAACCAGGAAATGTCATTGGTCGCTACTTTATAGCTAAACAAGAGCTTTACATTATTCAATAGACGAACTACGAGCATGCTCTCCGCTTGAGGTTAGTAGTTCTTGACTTGTTCACAAAGTTTACATTAACATTCGGTTTCATCTTGCTACCGGATTGATTATTGCAGTCATGGAATGAGAAATTTCCTCATTTTTGAGCTAAATTACTTTTTTCTTATTACAGTTTCTACAACTTTTTCAACTTCTTCCATTGACTGTTGATCTCATGTAGTGCATGTTGGTATCACGTATATTGGTGTAAACCACATGTTCTGCTTTTGAAACATATAAGTATTGCCATTGTTATCGATGTTATTTGCTGGACTTACCATACAGACATGTGTAGACCGACTGATAATGACTTTTATTATCTGTATTCAATTTTATCCGTGATATATTTAAATAATCATATACATACCCTATATTGATACTTGAATGTGTCAAACACAAATAAACACCCATGTGTTTTTACAGTTGGCTGTTTAGTGATTAATTGACCTCTCAAGATTACATGTGTATATTATCATATACATAGAGTCCGAGCAACAATTAAACCTATGGATTAGAATTTAGAAGGAACTTGAGTTGCCCATCTGAATTTCAAGTACTTTTATACAGTCTGGTTCAATGTGGCGCAAGTTTCATTGAATGGCTAGAAAGTAATCGCGGATGGTCTTCCGTTTCAACGAGGAAGGAGGATTCAGCACTGAAGTCGGACTCCTCATTGAGGCTTCAGGTGTTTTCTCAAAGGTTTCATTTGAGTCTGAACTTGATGGGAACTTTTTCTTCTGGGCTTCAGGAGTTCTAAGTAAAGATGCAGTGGCAGGACTTGATGAGTAAATTTGGGGTGCTTCATCTGAAGAATATGAACTACCAGTACCAGGTTGCTTTATTTGATCCATTGGTTCTACAGTCTCATTCACCAATAGCTTACTACTTTCTGCGCTTGGAACTGCCATTACTCTTCTTCGGACAGAAGATGGCAATCTTGTGCTTGAGCAGTATCTGGGTTCAATGTTCCATAGTCGAACCTGAAAATTGTACGCAGTTCTGGTTAGAACTGAGAAGCATAAAAATTTCCAAATAATGTTCAATCTCAGCACATGCCATTTAAATTCAAGTGTGAATATCGTATACAAACATGCTTAAAACATGCAAGTTTTTTTTCTTTTTGAAATTTTCACACAGATTTTAGACGCAAATATAACAAGCTCAACACTGACCGTGAAATCATCTGAACAGGTTGCTATCTTCCCAATTTCAGATGGGCACCTGCAGAATATGAAGAAAAGAAAGATATAACATTTAAAACTAACATTCTAGCAATATGGGGCTAAAACTTAGTTTCATAAACCATGCAGCTTTAGGCAAAAATTTAATTTCATATCTGCCTAAATTAACTTAATTTTTAAAAGTTAAATTTCAGAAAAGAAATTCTCTAAACCATCAAAAGTAAAAGCAGACTCAAGTGAAAAAGCAACCAACAAATAACAAAAATTATAAAAATAACACAAGAAAAATCTTTGAACTATCACAAATCTAACGATACAATTTAAATGACATCGATAGTCGAAATTAAAATCTATCTACAAAATGAGAGTCTAAAGAATTTAAACTCTATACAAATTTATGTTCTAAAATTATAAAATTAACCATAATAATTCAAAATTTTACTAATGTATTCAAATAGATAGATTTCTATTTGCATTCATCATAAATTTCGATCTGTGACCAATAACATAATGACATAATAAAAACAAAACAATAACAATGGTTGCAATGAAAGGAAATTACCAATCTACTGCCGTAACTTCTCCTTTATGACTTTTCAAGATGATAGGCTCCGCTAGAGGCTTGTTTACCTGCTTTCCATTGTTAGCTATATTATGTTCTGAAATAAAAACAAGAAATATTTATTCCAAACATATATTTTCATTTTAAGAACCCAACCTTCCATATGTAAGCATCTCCATCACTTGAACCACTTAATACATGATCCCCATCTGGACTGATTGCAGCCTGCAATTTCATATATATTCAAAGTATAGGAGAAATTAGCAATCAAACAAAAGAAATCATCTGCAATTGCATGTTCAATTTTCTTTCCATTTATTTTGAGGATTTTGTTAAGATACCCGAATATGCGCTGGGACCGAACATGGATACTTCAAACATAGATGAATAGTACATAAAATTAAGTAGAACGTACGTTTACATAAAAAGATTCTATTTGGCATCCAGAGAAAGTGTGAATCGGGCCCTTATCAAGCTGAAGTACATTATACAAATATATCCTGGTAAAAAAGAAAGAAAATTGCAGCCGAATTAGACATAACAGTTAATGTAATGATGTTTTTAGTTAGTGCAAAGCCAAATTAAACAAATTCTGGCTGTACGGTAAGTACAATCAGACTTAAAGAAACAGATGCTTGTCAGATTCATTACCTGTTATCCATGCAAGATGCTGTGAGAAATACTCCTTTCAAATCCTGGGACAAGCTAGATATACCCTGAAATGGTAACATTAACATGTTCAATATGAATAACTCTAGTTAAAATTCTATCTATGAATCTATGTTGCTCGAATTTAAGTGTGAGTTGAATATAAAAATGCATCTGACACTACGTTCAATCTTATTAGTTTTTTTATGCATTTGAAGAACCGTATCCTTATACCCATATAACATTAGATATGAATGTTAAGCATGACTCAAAAATGAGAGTAGATGTGAGCAGCTATAAATCTCAATTTAAGAGTGAGCGTTTGATCGAATCGAGTTGAATGAGTGAAAAAATTTCAAATTAATCAAATTGATAAATACTATTTTATCATCCTAACTCGATTTGAAATTTTTTTCGAATCAAATCGAGTAAATGAAATTTGAGTCAAAGTAAATCGAATAAAATTGTTTGAGTTAAATTAAAAAATTAAACATATCAAATTAAAATCTTGTTATAATATAACTAATTTCATGTTAGAGCACGTAAATTTAAAGCAATATATAATTCAAAAATTTTTCAAAGCAAAATAATAAAAAAACAAGATATTTTAATATGATAAACTTAAATAATTAATTAACTTATTTAAATCCCAAAATTATTATTTTAGAATTTTTTTAAAATTTAACTTTTTTATATATTTTTAGAATTTTTTAAGATTTTTATAATATTTTAAAAATATATAAAATTTGGAATTTTTATAAATATTTTAATTTTTAATTATTTTAAAAAATTAAAATTATTTTGAATTGTTTTTGTTAAGATAGACTCATTTGTTAATTTTCAAAATTAACAAGAAGTAAAAAAATATTTATACCTATCAGTTGTGCAATATTCAATGGACAATTAACAGTAGCTTGCTGGGTTGGACACCAATATTCCTTTCATGTATGGGAGTGAATTTTCTTATTTAGTAAAATACTGTTTTTGAAATATATTGCGGGATAGAAAATCCAACCTTTTGAGTTGAAGACTCTGGATGTGGACATGCCTGAGTAACATTAGATTTCAGATTTCTGGTATCCCAGAACTTCACAACACTGAAACAACCACCAGGATTAAGCGGGAGAGGGTATTAAGTAAGCATGATATAGCATATGCACAAGAACTCAAAACTTGATCTTAGTAATGTCACTGAGCTTCTAACGTACCTGTCTGCTGCTCCAGATGTGGCAATGGAAATCTCATCTTTGAGATAAATAACTGATGTAATGCTGGCAGCAGCAGCCTGAAAAGATATAAATAAAGCATTAAAATTTGCTTACAGTATATTGAATAAACCTCAGCAGTGAGCAAACCTTGCCACGCCTCCCCCGCCTTGCTTGAGATGAAAGATGAGCTCCTTTCACCATGGAAGTTGATCTGAATCAGGTGAAAATAACAACGAATGGAGGTATTATTTCCTAATATCACAAATATAAACTCCTAGGCTCAATTTCATTTTTAAAGTATCCATATCCGACAATCGTGTTTGATCCATATATACAAAGATATGATCTCTAAGAATCTTTTGCGTATATGAAAATACTTTTAAAAAATCATATAAATACTCTCACACAAAAAACATAGTCCTAGACCATGTATGAGAAAATAAGTTGCAACAACTTACGGATGGCATACTTCATCACATCTACTTTTCGAGTTACTCTTGCATCTTAGATCCCAAATGGCAAAGGACCCATCTCTCGACCCAGAGAGAACAAGATCTGTTGGACAATCAATGGTAAATGGCCAGCTCTTTCTGAACAAACAAGGAAAAGAAATATGTTCAAGAGAGCTACCAGAATTGGTTGGATGAGAACTCAAACATTTAACACTTCCCGTATGCCCCATCAACACTCCTGCGCATTTCTTATCCTGAGCATCCCATACCTTTATCTGCACAATGTTCAAAAGGAAAATTAGTTCATTTGGTTTCTTTGTTTCTTTCTCATTGAAGCAATAAAATAAACTGTTTTCTACACATGGCTACTTACAGTTTGATCCCCTGAAGCTGTTAAAATGTGGGTATCTTCCTGCAAGAAATATCAGAATATTAGCATAAAAAAAGCATAAATGCATTGGCTAGAAGATTTTGTATGGTAATTATCTCTTCGGTTCAACCAAAAATAGGTTTAATAGATACGAACTGATGTTACTCGCATTTGGACGTAGTATCAAATATGAGTGAGTGTATCTTGAAAGGTTATATTAATTTTCGAAAATATACATTTGACATGAGTGTAATGAAAAGCAAGAGCAATATAGGCATATACAGCACTCCTCTATCCTTGATGATTATTTCAAAAGATTGGTATCAACCATCCCAAGGATGTTTTACAACCAACAATTTTTAATGCAAGCACAAGAACTATTCTCAGGAGTCTAAAGCCTGACGATATATGATAGTTCTAAGATATGTATTTATAGGACTGCCTATCTAACATGGATAATATCTTCATTTGAAGTTTCAAGCTGAAGCTACTAGCTTATGTCCAATTCATAATTGCGTAGAAAGAATAAAAAGTGTGACCTACCTTGATCCAACATACATCAAATATGGCGTTGTGATGTGCTAGCCAATCATCGATTCTTGCTTTTTCTATACAAAATTTATTAGGTGAAAGAAAACACCATTATTAGAACTGAAAGTAAAAGTGGTATTTGAAGACGAAATAAATTGGATTTTAATGAAAATCCTGACAATCTAACCTGCATTTTCATGATAAGATGCAGCAGAAGAAAGCTCCCGCCGAGAATCAAACAGGTTTACATATCCAGCCTCATCAGATACAGCGAAAATATGGGAATTTTTACTTGCCTGAAATTAGGGATTTCATTCAAAATACAATAATTTTTATTAAAATCACTTACACTCTTTTTACATGGGGAAAAAACATATACTCCATAAATTAAATATTATTTGTACAGTTTTAATAAACTAACAAAAAAAAAAGAGTACCTTACAAAAGGAGACGGCCAAAGGAGGCGTTTCTAAAACATTGTTTTCAATCGCTCCGATTTCAGTAAAATCCGAAGCTAATTCGTCAATCCATGCTCGTTTTCTAACTGAATTTTTTCCATAAAATTGAAATAATCTTAGATAGATTTCTTTGAAAAGAAATTCAAGATATGAAAATAGAGAAAAATAAGCCTTACCTCGAAAGGTACTGAGTTCTCTGGATCTGATACTGTGGAAAAAATATTGGAAAGTTGACGAATCGGTTCGCATTTCTTCTTTTTTTTCTGCAGAAATCACGAGCTCAAAGAGAGATCTAAAGAAGACGATATTAGAAAGAAAAATGAAATTATTTGGAGATTGAAATGTTTTATATATTTCATTTGGATTACGCGCGAGGGAATGTTTGGCCGTGGTTTGAGCTGGCGGGAAATTTCAAATTTCTTTTTTCGCAGTTTACCGGCAGTTTCTCGCTGAAAAATAAAAAATAAAAATACTGGTAGAATTCATACTTAATTACCAAAAATAGTTTTCAAGTTAGATGGGGTAACTTTTAAGGTTAAAATTTGTGAAATTTGATCCTTATAGGAGTTCAAAATTTAATCTTTTTACTTTTTCAATTTAAAAATTTTAATTTAACTGTTGACATTAATGGTAGTTTCTGTCAAATTTTATTAATTTAATATATTTATTTTATGTCAATCATATATCATATTATTGAGGATAACTTAATCAAAATTTTAAAATGACAATTTAAAAAAAAAAACTTACAATTTTAATGATCAAACTTAAATTTTAAAATAAAAAATAAAAAAAATTAATTTTTCAAATACAAAATTTAAATTTTATTTTTTATCAAATTACGAAAACTAACATCACATTTTAACCCAATTTTAAATATGTAATCGACCAACCTTTTCTTACCGTCATTTATTAGCCTCGTTGCCTCAATATATATAAGAAATAAAAATCATCGATATTTACATTATTGGTGATTCTTTTGAGTGTTGATTAATTAGTGAATGTTGAGAATAAAATCTTGTTCTGATAAAATAAAAATAAAGGTAAATTATATCGGATATTGCTCTAAAACTGTATTGCTTTTATTTTGGTCACTTTAATTAAAATGATTGTTCGAATTATTTGTTACTTTTAAAATTTTCGATAATCCATTAATGGATTGTTGGTGTGGGCTTGTTTTTTATTTTATTTTTTACTTTTAACTAAAGTTAAGTACCTCTTTATTATAATTATTCCAAAACATCATTTTAAGGTTTGTTTGGAACATGAATATTTCAATGATGACATCATTATCATTTAAATGCTCTTTAAGGATGGTGACTCTAATGATGACAACAATTAACCATGGCTATAATCCCCACCCTTTACGATGAGTTTGTCTGCAAACATAATAGAACCAGCCACTTTTTCAATGTTGAAACCTCTGAAATGTAATCTATTTTTAATATTGAGATTTTTTTTTCCTCTATTTGATTGTCGAAAAATAAAGAGAAAAAAGAAACTCGAATCTTGAGTTTTAGAATCAAACAAGTGAATTAGCTAAAGCTAGACTTAGGGTCTGTTTGATTGCCAGTAAAATGTTTTTCGTAAAATGATTTCTGAAAATATTTTACTTTTCTGTAAAATGATTTACTGGAAAATATTTTCTGGTGTTTGATTGAATCTGTGTAAAATATTTGTTACTGGCAGATTTCTTGAAAATATTTTTCGAAAAAGTTATTTTTACATATATTAATATTTATTAATAAATTTTTATATTTTAAATTTTTTTACATATATTGCAATGATTTATTTATAATAATACTCAATTATTAAGCTACAATATTAATCGTTATAAATTGAAAAAACTAATATCAAATAAATTATTTGTAATTGTGTTAAAAAAAATAAGTATTGAATAATTAAAAAAACAAGTTACTGGAAAATCGAAAAACAGAAGCAGTTTTCTACCGGAAATGAAGGAAGGAATGAAAGAGGCGATAGAGAGGAAAGCATGGAAAATGTCTTACGGAAATTGGAAGGGTAAGACATTTTCCCTAAAATGTAACTCATTTTCTCTTGTTTTGGAGTTCATTTTCCAAATGGAAAATGTTTTCTGCCAATCAAACGCTGGAAAAATTGGAAATGATTTTCCGGAAAATCAATTCCGTCAATCAAACAGACCCTTAGTCAAGGTTATTATTTTACCTCTTTTTTTATTTTTCATACCCCTAATGAACAAATCGAATAATGAAAATCCTAATATCGAAATTCAATTTAAAAAATGTCAAAGAAAAAGAAGAAAAAAACCGCTTTACGCCTATACTTTAAGGAGCATTTTTGAGTTTAGAAAGTTTTTTTTTTTTTTAAGTGAAAGAGTAATATTTCCGGTAGCTTGTTTGGTCAATTTTGTACAATCCCTTAACAATTTTGATGGTCGGTGGTTGTTTTATTATTCATTCTAGAATCTTTTTATCGAAGAGATCTTTGATATAAGGTTATGATGGAAAATTTGTAGATCTAGTTAACAATATATAAAAAGTAAATTTAATTGGTTATTTTACATGAATGATTTTCGTTTTTTTAAACAAATGATACGTTAATAATTTCTGCTTCGTCAAAAACTTTAACTTGGTAATGGTAATCGGTGGCAGTAAGGTGGTAGATGGTGTTATGCTAACAAGTAGGCTCATCGGAAATGGTGTGGGTATGGTCATGGTCCGTATTGAATTCCCTATTCTTAAAGATGATTCAAATATTGATGATGTCACCATTGAAATATTCATATTGCAAATAAAAAAACAGTTTTCGACTAATTACAAATATGTCTTTAGCTTTAGTAAAAAAAAATACCACTTTAGCAATCCATTGTGGATTAATAGATTTTTAACAACGGTGACAAATTCAAATAATTGTCTTAATTAGAGTAACTAAATTGATAAAAAAATTAAAGTGACCAAAATAGGAGCAACTCTATTCTAAAATAAACTACAATATAATCTACCCTGAAAATAAAATCTTGTTAATGTAATTACAAGTGTCACTAATGTGTGATTTTTGTCAATAAAAAATTTCAGAAAAACTTTAATGGAAAAAAATCATATTTACATTTAAATTTAAATGTCAATATATATATTTATAAAAAAAAATAAGCATTTATAAGTATACGCAAAAAAAAATTCATATTCACATTAAATTTAAATGTTAGTTTATATACTTATTGAAAAGGGCTATGATAATATTTTATTAATTCAAAATCTTTATTAATTGCTTAAAAGAACACTTAATTATAAAAGTTACTATCACATCACAAATTAAAAATATGAATCTTGCAATCCTCCATTTATAATTTAAACATCCCATACCAAAGTTTCGTGGAATATCACGTTACCGAAGAAGATTGTGCAAATACAGTGGTTAAGCTTGTTCCAACATTATGATTACAGCATTCCAGCACATCACTATTTTTTAGTTGGTAGATTTTGACTTCATATTTATGGTAATTGTTTAGGGTAATTCCTCAATAAAAGCCCTTTTTTTTTAAATTTATCGAAATGGGCCAACTATTTAATTATTTATTGGAATGGTCTATTTTCCGCGAAATCGCGTCCATGTCAGGGCGATGTCAGGGTACGTGTCAGGACAGAAATCGCGCCCTAGAGGACGCTATTTGCTGACGTGGCATGAACAGTTTATGTTTTTTAGCTTGAAAAACTTTGAAAGGCCATAACTTTTGGCTCGGTTGTCCGATTGAGACGATTTTTTTTTAGATTTCGAATAACTTTTCGAGATCTACGCGCTGACAAACTGCTTAGAGATGAATAGGGACTAATTTGTAAAGTATAATTTGTTAGTTACGAGTATAGGGACTAAAGTGTAATTATTTCAAATTAGCATGAAATTTTTGTATTTAAGAATATTTGAATGTTATGGAAGGATGAAATTGAATTTGAATTGAAAAACGAAGCTTAGATTTGAAAATATGACTATTTAGGTTTTAGGGACTAAATTGAATAAAATGGAAAATTTTAGGGAACTTCTCAAAAGTGGATTGAGCTAACTTATATCTATAACAGGATGATATAAGACAATTTTGTAAAAAAAGATCCGGTGTTTACTTCAAATAAATAAGGAAAATAATGATTTGAAAGTTTCAAAATTCAATTTTAAACTGAAAAAATCAAAATTTAGGGGCAAAAAGGATCTTTTTCGATGAAAACTGCAGGAAACCACATTTGGCTGTTTGTCAGCATGTAGATCTCGAAAAGTTATTCGAAATAAAAAAAAATCGTCTCAATCGGACAACCGAGCGAAAAGTTATGACCTTTCAAAGTTTTCCAAGCTTAAAAACATAAACTGTTCATCCACGTCAGCAAATCGCGTCCTCGTAGGCGCGATGTAACAGCCCAATTTTCAGTAGTGTCAGAACAGTGATTTGAGATCACTAAATTCGATGAAGAAGTTAGAAATATTTTTGAATTAGTGAATTTTGTGATTTAAAATAAATTATTAGGTAAATTGGGTCGAAAACGAGGTATCGAGACCTCGATATTATAAACTGAGCCGTAAATATTTTTATAAATATTTACGGAGTGTCAATAGGATAATATTAAAGTTTCGTTAAGAAATTTTAATGTTTCGATAGTTAATTATGAAAAAGGATTAAATTGCAATAGGGATAAAAGTTTAATTATAGATTAAAGAAAAGTTAAAAGGACCAAATAGGCAATTATGCCTTTTTCCAAAGTTGAGGCGGCATAAGTATAAAAATCTGAGATTTTTATGTGTTAAAAAATATTATATTATAGTAATGATTATGTTTTTATATTATATTATTAATATATTATATTATATTATATATATACATAAAACAAAAGAAAGAATAGAAAAAAAGAAAGAAAAGAAACAGAATAGAAGAGACGAAACAGAGAAAGAAACAGAGAGCAAAACGGGCAGAGAAGGAAGGAAAGAAAGAAAGAAAGAAAGAAAAAGAAAAAGGGAAATTTAAGGTTTTAAGGTTCCAAGCTCAATTGATCAAGAAGAACGAAATTCGGGAGTAGATCGGGGAAAAGAAAAAGTAAAAGACTAAATTGTAAAGTTTAGTCACATTTTGTATCAAGGTAAGTTTACAGTAAATAAATGCAATATTCTTTTATTTTACATTATTATTGTCAATTTCCAGCATTTATATATTTATGTTATGAAAATATTTAAAGTCGAATTTAAGGTGAAGTGACAGAGGAAAAGTGTTAGAAAGCTCCGGTTGAACCCTAGGAATGTTAGGATATTAGGGTTGACAGGACAGAACAGAAATGAGCCATGTAAGTCCATATTAGAAATATGGCTTTGGAGACAGGATTGAGCCATATAAGTCCATATTATATATGGCATTGGAGACAGGAATAATTCATGTAAGTCCATGTTAAAGACATGGCATTGGCAGGATATTGATAGACAGGAACGACCCTAGTATCCTTAGTATTCCGAGTGGTTCAACGGGTCAGGGTACGAGTTAAATTACAGTGAATTAACAGCAAAGGAAAAGTAGATTATATTTATGAAAACGGAAAGGTCAAGTAAGAAATAAGGTAAGGGAATAAAGAAGAAGATAGAAATTGAGAAGTAAAGAAATTTATGATGTTAGATGATATTATGCATAATTATCCATTATGTTGAATGTTGTGATTTATTTGCTTGTAAGCTTACTAAGCCTAGTGCTTAATCTCTTTATTTTCTTCTTCTTATAGTACTTATCTAGCCACTCGGGGATCGAAGGAAACGTCGGAGGCCGATCACACTATCAAAGAAATAACTCGGTATAATTAGACGTTTTGTTTTGTGTATGGCATGTATAGAAACTTAGCTACTTTTGGTATAATATGAATAATGAGTGATGTGTAAGTAGTTGATGATGTATGGTTATTAAAATGATTAAGGATGAAGGTGTTTGTTGTTATGAAAGATTAGGTGATAAATTATGCATGGAAATCATAAAAGGATAAAATTTTGCAAAGAAACAGAATTCAGGCAGCACAGTGACGTGAATTTGAAAAATCACCCAAGATAGTATAAAATGAATTAGAGGGTGAATGATATATGGAATTAAAGCTTGTTGAGTCTATTTTCATGGAAAAATAACGGTGTAGGAAAAAGAAATTTATATTTTAAGATATGTGAATTTTAGTAAGATAGGGTCAGAACTGTTTTTGGAGTCCCCTAATCTGAGTTTAGAAAATAATTACAAATTGTACAAAAATGGTTATGAGTTGAAATTTACATGCTTAGATTCCTTAATGAGTCTATTTTCTATAGAAACAAGTAAGAACTTCATATGAAAATCCTATAGCGAGAAAACTTATTTTTAGTGACTAGAGGTCAGGGCAGTCTGGTGGTGACACAGGGGAGACTTTAACTAATAAACTGTACTAATTTGCTGAACAAAAAATTCTAAAAATTTTATGGTGAGTAGATATATGAGTCTAGTTTCAGGGAAAATTTACGGGATTAAATTTCGAGTTCTTTAGCTCAAGTTATAATTAATTTAGTAACTGCTGCGCGACTAGACAGATTTGCTGCGAATAATGAAATAAATTTTCAAACCTAGTTTTTATGCTCCGAACTGGTAAGATAAGCCAAGTAATGCCTCGTGCTCGACTCCAGAAACGGTCTCGGGTAAGGGGTGTTACACGCGATTTGTGTCCACGTAAGCAAATCGCACTGACGTGGACGCGATGTCCTGACACGTACCCTGACATCGCGCTGACGTGGATGCGATTTTGCGGAAAATGGCACATTCTGGTAAATAATAAAAAAATCGGCCCATTTCGATAAATTAAAAAAAACGGCTTTTATTGGGGAATCACCCAATTGTTCAATTGTAATATGCAACAAAAATAGATAAATAGATTATTAGCTAGAGGTCATCATGGGTTGGGCTACCCGACCTGGCCTGATGGTCCGCCCGAAAAATGAGAAGTTTTGAGTAAAAATATAGGCCCGAAATATGGGTTTGGAAAAAAAACGAGGCACGTTTAGAAAACGGGCCGGGTCTCGGGTAAAACTTTTTTTGGCCTGGGCCCGGCTCGGCCAATTTATATATTAAATATATTTTTTTTATTTTTAATCAAATATATATATTTAAGTTTTTTTATGCTATTTTGGTGTTGTAAAATATAATATGGGCCAAGCCGGACTCGGGCTTAGCAATTTTTTCGGGCCGGGCTTGGACAAATTTTTAGGCCTATATTTCGAGTCGGGCCAGGCCGGAGCCTAGAAAACGGGCCTAAAATTTTGTCTGGACTCAACCCGGCTCATGATCACCTCTATTATTAGCAATGGAAATTGTCTTTATGAGATAAGAAGCTATAATACGGAAATTGTAGTAATATTGAAGTTGAATTATGAAGTATTTGTGATGGATTAATGTTACTAAAGAAGATGAAGGTGAGATGGGTGATTCTTGAAACGGATAGTTAACAGCTTTGGATTTTATTTGTATGAAGGGTGCTACGAGCATAAAAAATTAGTTGTTTGTGATTGGAAAATTGAACTCAAACATATATTTCGTGAAGGGAATCAACTAGCATATTAATTGACGATAATAGCTTTTAATTTGGAATCAAGTATTTGTATTTTTTTGAAATCATCAAATGTAATTTTTCGAATTTTACATGAAGATTTAAATAAATTTATAATACCTAAAATGATGACAGATTAATTCTTATTATTTTATCTATTTATTTAGACAATATATCTTAACAGTTACCAACTTAAACAGAGGTTTTAGAGAGGATTATTTGCTTGAATATCTGTTTATGTAAGGAACACTTTTATTTAAAGAATATTTTATCATTTAATGATTTGAAATAATCATAGTGGCTTGTGAAAATCAAAATAAGGCCTAAATTTGAAAGAGAAAGAGTTGAGTTTATTTATTTTTATTGTTTATTGTTTATTTAGTTGATCTAAGGTTTTTTATATAAAGTTTTGTAGATGTAAATTAAATTCTTAATTATTCTGTGTAAAATATATGTAGTCTACTATGAAATTAATTATATTGTAATAAAATTTTAATTTAATATTTTTAATTTAACTCGAATAATTTTATTCAATTTAATTTAACTTAAATTTTATTTTATTCGACTCAATTTGAAAAAAAAATTAAATTGAAGTAAAATAATAAAATAAAACTCATCAATTCGATAAATTTAAAATATTTTCATTCGATTCGATTCGACTCGATTCAGTCAAACGCTTACTTAAAAAAACTCTAAAAGCTTTAAAAGACTGAAGCCGCTTAGCTGCCGTACCTGAAGGGCTGAACGAGGGGATACAGATTGTGCTGTCCTACGTGTCTTCTGAAGCTGTTCAACCTAGTTTATTTCCATAAAATTTGTTTAAAATAATTCGTTGTTCATAAAAAATAATGATATTTAAAGTGTGTTAGAAAATGATTGCAATTATGACATTCTTCTTCGTATCTGTTCGGATGTTCCTTAAAATTGTAACATACTTTTCTTTTTCTTTTTGGGTTAGACATAAACTTTGGGAAATAATAATTTTCACTTACAATCTATGTTCACAGTATGTATGATCAGGTGAAATAATTCATATATTTTTAAGGTATTTTTATAATTTACTATGTTTTATATATTAACAATTTAAATATTCATCAGCCTCTCCATTTGGAAGTGGCAGACCGAAATGATTAGTTTATCACCTAATAAATACACGTGTCAAAAATCAGAAAGCATGACAGAGTCAGTTGGCAATATCAGACATCCCTTCAATCTCACTAGGCTAGGGACCGTTCGATTTTAGAGAAATTCCCTCATCACCGTGGGATCATCATAAATTTATGTGGTCAAAGACGATGGTTTAGTTAATTCAAGGGATACCCTTAAAAGAGAAAAAGGTCTTATAATTAGGGCGGGATTTAGGGTTACCAGTCTACCCTTTGTCTAACATAAGTACCCTACGAATTCTCGAAAAGACCCTTAAGGAGGGCCCCACACAGTGCCATAGCCAGCCATACAATAGAAAAGCAAATTGTGGGACCCTCCAGCGTGGCAGGGTGCCTCCATTCGTCTTAAATGAACTCCTTAATCCTATCAAAAATTAAAAGACATAGATATTCCCTCTTTTCTTTAGGCAATAATAAAGAAGATGGGGTCAAACGTGAAAAGGCAGATTTACCCCCGGTGATTAACGGCGTTAATTACTGAATTCATGAGAGGGTGCCCCTAAAGCGATCATGTTATGTGATCCCCGTTCCCGCCAAAAGAAAAAAAGAAAATCTATTTAAAATATAATACAATTATTGCATTAAAAAAATCTATATTGTTTATAAATACCCGGTAAAAGATACCCATGTAAAAATAAATAAATTGTAATTTTCATTGGTTTTTTTTAAATAAAATAAAATGAGAGAATCTTATTGTTGACTACTGCTTTTGATTATCAAGATTGATTGAAAATGAATTATTGAGTACTTAATAATCTTTTGTTAAACAATATTATCTCTTTATAAATTATTAAAAATTTACTTTGACCAAACAAAAGGAATTTATAAATCAAGTTTAAGAGTAAGCATTGTAATCATTTATAAATGTATTGTTGAACGCATTAATTTTTAAGGGGAAATTCCAATACCTATCTCAATTTTGTTGACTTTTTATCCAGTATTATCAATATATTTATATTTTATTTTATTTTATCTCAAGTTAAAGCATATAAAATTTTGGGTTTGATTTGCTAATTTATTTATTTAATGTATTTTTATATTTTAATTGTACTACATGTGTTTTTTATAAAAATGAATTTTAGTCAATTAAGAATATTTTAACTCATATGATTTTAATTTTGTGGTCAAGCTTTACTAGTTAATAAATCATTTATAACTATAATAATGTCTTTTAACAATTTTTTGGTATTTTTATAAAATTTAATGCATTTTAAAAAATAAATTATCACACGCTTATATTGTGAAAGAAAAAAAATGATATGAGTTAAAATCTTATCATAATATTATTTTATTAAAAATATATTTATAAAAACCATGAAAACTAAAGCATATCATTTTATTATTAATTTTAAAGTAAAAACTCAGTTTTGAAAATATTTTATTTGAAAAAAATACTTAAAATAATAAAAAAACATATATGGCTTCCTTAAAAAATAATTTATGATAATTTTAAACATAACACACAATACAATATGAATGCAAAAAGTATTTTAATAATTTATATTTGTACACTAAATACATAAATATATTAATTAAAAATAATTACAAAAATTCGAATATAATGAATGAATAAGCATAAGATAGTGAAAAAAAAAACCGAAAGCTGGTAGTAGGAGGGAGATTATCAAAAAGCAGGGTGGCCAAACAACAAAACAAGAGCAAGAAAAGTGAGGAAGCAAAGCAAAAAGGGAAAAAAATAAAGTAAAAGAAAGAAAGGAAAAAAAATAGAGTTTAAGAGTTTTATATTTTATTTATTTATGCTTGAGACTTGAGTTGAGAGGAAGACCAATCCAAGGATAAAGGACGGCTTTAATCTTCGTTAATTGTTAAGTTTAGCTTTGTTTTTTCTTTTCTTTTTTCAAAAAGCGACGGAAAATAACATAGAACATCAACTTCCATCCATAAATTAAGATTTCGTTTAAAACGAAGTTATTATCATTGTTTTCTGATTCTTTCTCCTATTTTTTTTGCTTTCTTTCTTTTCTCTTGTTTGGATCGGATCTGTAATAGGCAAAATCAACCCCCCAAACAATACAGGAAAGCTCTTTTCACTTTTCTCTTCAAAGAAGAGCTTTTGTCTCCTTAGTAATTTCTGGGTTTTTCATTTCATGAAAGATATCACCTTGTCCTGCATTCTTTTATCTGTTCTATGATCAGGTAACTTGCTTTTGGCCTCTTTAAATTTTCTTTTTCGATGATGGGTTCTTTTCTTTTTCTTTATCGATCAAGATTACATACACACACGCAGACACACTAAGCTTGTTTCGTTTTTCATGCATTTTCTTAGTAACCAAGGATTATATATATATATTAAGATTGTTAAAATACAGTTTATTGATTTCTTAGTATACCTGTAATCATATTTGGTCTTTTCTTTAATCGTAAGATGTGCTAGTTGATTATATTTTGTTTTGAATTTAAGACTGCTGTTTTAAATTTTCATTTCTTGGTTTTGAACTGATTCTCTTAGCATTCGATTATTTTGTATTTTGTAACAGTTTTTGTGTGCATTTGGGATATTAAGTTGGTTGATTCTGCAATTATGGCTTTATCAAAGAGTTATCATGTAGAGGAAAAAAAAAGTTGAACGTTGCTGAATTTCACTTTGGTTTGGCAGTGATAGGTGTTGTTGAATTGTTCAATGGAATCCCTTGCTATTTCTTCATCAAAGAATCAGAATCTAGGTTCTGGTATAGGAAACAATGACCCTCCTTCAACATCCGGGATACCTAGGCGGCCTTCTCGGCTTCCATTACCGAAACAATCTGAAAATGAAGGGCTTTCTTCTGCATATCATGGTGTAAGGACCGTTCAAAATCATGATGGTTCAATTGGCTCTCAAAAGCATTCATGCAAAACAGCCTATGACAACTTGGTCTGTGAAGAAATGCCTAATATGGCAAAACACTATTATGATTCAAGCAAGATGAAATCTGAATTGACGGGAAAGATTTTGGCAGTGGCAAGCAAATCTTCCTTCAAACATCCCATTGATGACCATAAGAGTTCCAATTCCACTGCTTCATTGGAATACGAACAAACTGTATCTGGTGTACACTATTATGATTCTAGTAAGGTAAAATCCGAATCGGTGGGAAAGATTCTGACAACTGCAAGCAAGTCTTCCTCAAAGCATCCCATCGATGATCATAAAACTTCTGATTCCATTGCTTCGTTGGAATATGAAAAACCTGTGCCTGGTGCACACTATTATGATTCGAGTAAGGTAAAATCTGAATCAGTGAGAAGCAAATCTTCCTTCAAACATCCCATTGATGATCATAAGAGTTCTAACTCCTTTCGTTCATTGCAATCTGAAAAAACTGTGCCTGGTGTACACTATTATGATTCGAGCAAGGTGAAATCCGAATCGGTGGGAAAGATTTCAACAATGGCAAGCAAGTCTTCCTTCAAACATCCCGTTGTTGAAAAGCTTGTGCCCAGTGCCATTCAGTTGAACAACCACATTGTATCTCAATCAGAACCAAGCATTTGTGTGAGTCGTTCGAGTAGTATGTGCACCAGATCTCTGTATGCCGAAGCTAAACAAAGTTTCACCAATACAGAAGTTAGTGAATGTGCAAGCAGTGATGAAAGCGGTGAAGTGAGTAGGAAGACGAGCATCAATAGGGGGAGCAATTGCAGTGATATTAGTGAAGAAAGCAGCTCAAGTTGTTCAATCAGTGCCATTTACAAGCCCCACCAAGCAAATGATATAAGATGGGCTGCAATTCAAGCTGTTAGATCACGGAAAGGAGAGTTGGGCTTTAAGCACTTTAGGGTGTTGAGGAAACTGGGATGTGGAGATATAGGCAGTGTTTATCAATCTGAATTGACTGGCACCAATACTTATTTCGCCATGAAAGTTATGGATAAAGCTCTTTTGGCAAGTCGAAAAAAGCTTCTTAGAGCCCAAACAGAGAGGGAGATTCTCCAATCTTTGGATCATCCTTTCCTCCCCACCTTGTATACACATTTTGAGACAGAGAAGCTTTCTTGCTTGGTTATGGAGTTTTGCCCCGGAGGAGACTTGCATGCTCTCAGGCAAAGGCAACCTGGAAAGTACTTTTCAGAGCAAGCTGCCAGGTTAGCTGTCGCTCTTCTAATGCTTTTTCAAAGTTAATTTTTCCCGTCTTTGGAGGACTCTTGGAGGTCATATATCACCCTTGTCTGGGTATGTATCCTTTATTCATTACTCTTTATGCTCAAGCTATGTTACTCGGACTTGGGTGGAAGTTTCGAACATGGACAACTGTCCACTGTGAGTATGGTGATATCCCTATATCCTTATCAGGTTATGTGAAGAATGGAAGCAGCATAATATTCAAGTTTGCATTGCTGCATTTTCTAACATAACTGCTGCATGCATTTAAGGTTTTTCATGGAAACCTGTGGATCCATTTCCTGTTAACTCTATTGCCCCATCAGGTTTACAATACAACACTTATAGGAAACTCAATGCTGCAATTTTGTTGTTACTACATTAAGATTAGGAAACCACCTTTTTTTTCCCTTTATGTACTTGTATCCGACACAGTTGTCCTTAATACAATACAACACTGCTAGGGAAATCATGTTACAATTTTGGTTTTACCACGATAAGAACAAGAAACCTCCTATGTGGAAAATGGAATAACTTGTATCTAGTGGCTTTGCTCGAATCTGAATCCATAACATGATCATCTCTAGTTGGCGGCTCTAAACACACCTTTTGGCTGTTCTTGGAGTTGTTAGGCTGTTTATATCCCTCCTTTCCTTTAGGTCTCAATTATAGTCAACTTTCATCGATAACATCTTCTCCAGGTTTGTTTGCTGTGATCCCTGATTGATGTTTTGTTAGTTCAGGTTTCTTCATATCAGATGTTTTAGGAAGTATTCATGTTCTTATCCCACTCATCTAGTTTTTACGACATGCAATTTGAATAAGTTGTGTTCTTCAACATATTGGATGATAACTAGGTCCGATACGATGAACTGATTGCAGCAAAAATATCATCCATATTATTGGCATTGATCTTCCTCTGTTGTTTTGCAGATTTTATGTGGCCGAAGTTCTCCTTGCTTTGGAGTATCTGCACATGCTTGGGATTATTTACAGAGACCTTAAGCCAGAGAATGTTTTGGTTCGAGAAGATGGACACATAATGCTTTCGGATTTCGATCTCTCACTAAGATGTTCTGTCTCGCCGACACTGGTTAAGTCTTCAAACTCGACTCTGGCGTCGAAACATTCAGTGTACTGTGCTCAGCCTGCATGCCTCCAGCCAACTTGTGTAATGCAGCCAGATTGTATCCAACCAGCATGTTTCGGACCGCGTCTTTTTCCGAGCAAGTCCAAGAAAGAAAAGAAGAGCAAAATAAAGAGTGAAACGAATCAGCAAGTTAGCCCTCTTCCTGAGCTCATTGCAGAACCTACCAATGCTCGATCAATGTCCTTCGTTGGCACTCACGAGTACTTGGCACCTGAAATTATTAAAGGCCAAGGCCATGGAAGTGCTGTCGATTGGTGGACGTTTGGGATCTTTCTATACGAACTTTTGTTCGGAAAAACCCCGTTTAAGGGAGCCGAGAACCGGGCAACTCTGTTTAACGTGATCGGCCAGCCATTGAGATTTCCAGAGTATCCAAATGTGAGCTTTGCAGCGAAGGACTTGATCCGAGGCTTACTCGTAAAGGAACCACAGCATCGGCTTGCATATAGGCGTGGGGCTACTGAAGTTAAACAGCATCCGTTCTTTCAGAGTGTGAATTGGGCACTCATTCGATGTGCTAATCCGCCAGAGGTGCCAAAGCCGTCCATGACGGATTTTTTTGCGGGAACCAACATGGCAAAAGCTCCAACGAATAACATGGTTCCGGGTTTAGATGTGAAGCCTTCTGGTAATTATTTAGAGATTGATTTCTTTTGATTCTTGTGATTATTTTTCCTTTCTTAGAAACCAGTGTTGTAAACATCTCTTTGAACAGAAATGAGGAATCACAAGTTGCTGCTCAATCTCTATTGATCCAGGTGTAATATACTCATTTAACCGGGCAAATCATTGGTCGATTAATCTATTTTTCTATATATAAAAAAATAGTAAAAAATAAATATGAAAATACATAATTATCACACCGATGAATTCAAACAATCATCAATGGATGACATAACAATGTTATCGTAATAATGATAATATAATGCTAACCGCGTAAGCATCAGTGGAATTTCAATCAAATAAAAAAAAGTAAAAGGGAAAAAAAAGTACTAATATGTGATTTTCTTAAAATTTATCAAAGTGTTCCAACCGACCAACGTCCCCATTATCTTAAAACTTGGGATGCAAGTAGGAAATTCAAGTTAATTACCAAAAATGCCATGAAACACCTGCTTTCCATTTCGAACCTGCCAAGTAGTCTTCGGACATTAGCTTCGTGTCGTTAATAGAATGGTTTGGATCTAGGTTCAGTCAACGGTGGGACCTACATATGTCTTTCGCCGAAGCTGAGGTTCAGCTTCCGAATCTCTTATCCCGTTCCGAAGCAACCGTTTCCCGCTCTGTCTCTGCCTCGAGTTGACTCAAGTAATAGCCTATTGTAGAAAGAAAAGGCAAAAAGGACAAAGAAGAGAGAGCTTAAAAGCTTCGCTCACACTCTCTTCTTCTTACTCTGTATTTCTTTTGTTCTTGTTCATGGCGAGGTAAGGTTAAGAAATTAATTAAGAAAATCCAATTAATTAATTAATGAATTAATTTCGATTATGCGAGATTAAAAGTAATCTCTTCTTTAATTTTCTTTGACATGGGGATGATTTTGGTTTCTGGGTGTTTTTCTTTATATAAATTCATGGAATTTAACTTGAAATCCAATTCCCAAAGAAAATATTTTCTTTTTTCTTTTTGGTTCTAATAAAGTTCTGTTTTTCTCTTCCTCTTCTTCTTCTTCTTTTTTTTTTTTTGTTTTTGTTTTCACTTGAGTTTGAATGTGTAGGGAGGTTATTATATGCTAGAGTTTCATCATCTTTTATGAGCTGCATTGTTGAGGTTGATATGATTTTAATGGAAAAATCTTCCATAGTTCAGTTAAAAAGAAACCCTTTTTCAATTCAACCGTAATGAAACATCCCATGATTCATTTCTTACAGATTGATACGATTTTAATGGAAAATTCTTCCATATTTCATTGCATCTTTATTGACAAAAAATCATTGTAATTTGCAGCAGAAGCTGGCTCATTGACAGTAGATCAATTGCAAAGAAAGTAAAAAACGCCATTCAAATCACTGACCCTGACTGTGGAGCAAATCGTGAATGTCCGAACTGTCATTGCCGTATTGATAATAGTGATGTAAGTTCGACACTTCGAGTGTTTCATAGCATGAATTTTTGGCCTCAGTAACGTCCACCTTGAAGCTGTTTTTCTTTGTTTTTTTAATGTAGGTTTCGCCTCAGTGGCCTGGCCTTCCAATTGGATTGAAATTTGATCCCTCCGATATCGAGCTTTTAGAGCATTTAGCTGCCAAATGCGGCGTCGGAGACTTAAAACCACACCCCTTTATCGACGAGTTTATCCCCACACTGAACGAGGATCAAGGAATCTGTTACACTCATCCTCAAAATCTCCCTGGTAAGGGTCCATGCCCGACATATTCGAGTCTTTTAATGGTTTACAAATTTGATTCTGAGGATCATTTTCATTTTTTTTTTGCAGGTGTAAAGAAAGATGGGAGTAGTATCCACTTCTTTCATCAAACCATCAATGCTTATGCTACTGGTCAGCGAAAGCGCCGCAGGATCCAGAACCGACATAGTACGATCGAGGAGCATGTTCGATGGCATAAGACCGGAAAGACCAAACCTGTCATAGAAAATGGAGTTCGCAAGGGCTGGAAGAAGATCATGGTTCTCTATAAACGTTCGAACCGAGCTCACAAGCCCGAAAAGTCGAATTGGGTGATGCATCAGTACCATTTAGGGGCTGAAGAAGTAGAAGTTGGTGGGGAATATGTGGTTTCTAAAATTTCATGTCAACAACCAAAACAGACCGATAAGAATGATGGCGTTACTAGGATGGAAGATTCAGATAACTCAATGATTCGTGCGAGTCCAAGGACCCCGAAAACGATGACTCGGAGTCCACCTCGGCCATGGGAATCAATGATATATGAAGATGACATTGACGAAAAGGTGCACCAGGTACTTGGAGTTTTGCTGTTTATGAATTGAAAGGAAGAAATTGTCATTTGAATTCATTCGATCCTCACCGAAGTTTGGATACCGTGGAACAGGAATCAAAATTTGCTGCAGAAGGATCTAATCTACCGATCCAGGGTGTTGAATGTGAGGATCATTTGGAGTATCCATTATGGTTGGCTGGGGAATCTCAGGCTGCTGTAAATTCCGAGATGAATTGCTTGGATAATTCTTCCCTGCAGGTAAAGAATTCGGTAA
Source organism: Gossypium hirsutum (assembly GCF_007990345.1). NCBI lineage: Eukaryota > Viridiplantae > Streptophyta > Magnoliopsida > Malvales > Malvaceae > Gossypium > Gossypium hirsutum. The sequence goes on along the minus strand of NC_053447.1, from coordinate 5,953,874 downwards.
AGGATCGAGTCTCGTACGCCGTTCATGATCCTGGCACGATGGAGATGTCGGCCGGAAACAAAGATACATGCACTTGCGGAATTTCCGAGCTTGAGAACTTGGAATTTGATACACCACCAGATGTGCAACTATCTGTAAGTTAGCCTTTCAAAGTGTTCATCATATGATTATCATAAAAATCTCGAAATTTTCTCATCCATATGTTTTGCAGGATCTACAATTTGATTCCCAGGAAAGCATAAGTTCATGGTTAGACCAGTTATGAGGAGGATGTTGCAGAGGTGAAGTACCCCAATGACAAAGTCAAAGTTTTCGAGCTCCTTGAATCTCTTTCATGGCTGTTTGAGGCTCTTGAAGTTGTTCATCCCACCGGCACTGCCGGACTGCTCTCCTACGTCAGTTTCCGATGATATGAACTCCAATTCTATGTCAAATGTTAAAGTTTCATTCTTGTATTGTGTGTGCGAACAAATACTATAAAATTTATAAACACAATTCGAATATAAAATTATCGCGCTGAATGATCTCAGTTAGAGTATAATCTTGTTTAGTCGAGCAAGCTTGTTAAATTGAAGGATCTCAATTAAATTAGATTAATCAATTAATATTAGGACTAAAAAATTTTAATATTAATTGTTGAGGAGTTCAGCTTTCTTGAAAGAAGTTTCAAAGTGCTACCTATTGTACAACTAGTCGATTCCAACAATAGTTTGATATTGTATCCATGCTAGAGTTTTATCCCTTGCTTCTATTTAGTGGTACCCACTTTATTTACAAAGCATGGATTGAAACACCATCAAGAGCAAATACTTACATTCCTTAGGTGAGTGAAGGATTCTGCTCTTCAAAACTCTTCATGGAATTGTCAAAATTGAGCACAAAAGTTTCAAGCATAATACTAGTTATGGTTGAAAAGCCTGTATATTTTTATAAATGATATTTTAAAAAATTATTTTAGAATAAATTTGACGTCCTCCCAATATTAATTAAAATGAAATATCTAGTTAAAATTTTAAGCTATTTAAATTAAGTATCACAATAATTAAATTAAATTCACTAAATTACTCAATTCAACAGTAACAGGAAATTTGAGGTTTCTTTACGCCCTTGTTTATAATACATTTCCATTTTATTTTTGGACCATAAGATTCTTTTCCCATTTTGCCCAAACTTCAATTCAAGCGAGGCCCAGAAAAAACCAGAGAAGAATGGTATTTGAATCTTTTATTTATTTATTTAGTATTGGCATTTGAATCTAACAAGTGGCAAAGATGGAAATCTAGACATAAAAAACCATTTATATTTTCTCCCACGTGTCAATAATTAGGGCATGACCATAACGAAAAGTACAAAAAGGTCAAAATTTTATCCACCATTAACTTCTATTTTTTTAAAATTATAAGTTTGATATTACTATTATTTCCCTTTTCCTGAGGTAAAAGAATATCAATTATTATTGAGTTATAAATATTTTATTCAAACTTCATTTGAAAAAAAAAATAGTTACTTTTTGATCAAATTAAGGATTTGATTCATTAAAGAAAAAAAAATCCAAGCTTCGAACTTGAAAGTAATCTGGCAAAACCGGCAACATTGTATTTCCGACGAAGAGAGGAAACAGGAAACGATGTCGTCTCCGGACATTGCTTCAATCTTGGAAAACTCGAGGGAACTCGATCGGTTAAGGAAAGAACAAGAAGAGGTGCTTGTCGAAATCAACAAGCTTCACAAGAAGCTTCAAGCTAGTAAAATTTCTCAACCCTATTTTAGTCGTTTAGCTTCAAATTTCATGATCTGGGTTGTTTCATTTGGTCCCTAGTATTAATGGATTTTGTTTTAGATTATTATTACAATATATAATTGTTTTGGTTCTCTAGGTATTTATTGTTTCATTCAAAAAATTGATTTTGGAGGTGGGTTTGGTTTAAAAGATCTTAAATTTTGTTGATAATGGATTTTATTGGATAAATAAGCTAACATTTTTGCACATTATTGCTGATCGCTTAATCCATGAATATATATATTCGTTTTTAGGAGAAAAGGAAATTAGAGATAATCTTAATAACAAAAGATAGGATGGTTTGACTATTGACTTTTGCTTTAAAACTTAGCTGCATTTGTTTTATGGTGAAGTAGTTTACAAGGTTTTTATGATCTAAATTAAGGTTTAATGCTAAGTGTGGTTATCTGTGTCATGTAACTTTGGTGTTAAGGATTTGCTTCTAGGATAACAAAATATGATATCAGTTAACATGGCTGCTTATGGGGCGTAATTTTCATGGAGAATCAAAGTTGCGTTGTTTTTCGCGCATTATTCGTTATTTAGTAGAGAGTGGTCAAATTTGTATGCAATTAATGGTCAAATCTTCATGTATGATTTACCTTTTAATTAGTGAGCCTCATGATTATTCTTTGAGTTGTTATCGCATAATTCATATCGTAACTTTGAGATTGTTTGCACAAAAGATATCAGAAATCAGACTATTCTACAAATTAACAACTAACTTTATGGATTGGAACACTAAATATGTTGTAGTCAATTTGATATGGTTTAAGTTCGATCAGCAGTTTTTTGGATGCGGATAGCCTAATCAGGAGTGTAGAACAAGCATAGCAGGAATTTCGAGATCCATTACTTATTATCATTTAAAAGTCATAACAGAAATTACGAGATGCATTGTCAAGTTTGTGGTTTGGTTTTGTGCATCCTTGATCCCAACCCACCGCATGAAAAAGTCCCAGATTTGAAGCTTAGAGATTTCTGCAAATACTTTATATAATTGCTTTTTGAATTGTTGTCTTGCATGAAGTGATCTACTACACCTTTAATGGAGAGAAAATTTGCTTAAAGTATAGGACACAAATGATTAAATTGTATTGTTTAAGATTCGAGAATTGTTTTCCTTCTTCTTTAACCTTCTTTGGCCTTATTCTTGTTTAACTATTACTGATAGTGACCGTTTATAACTAATCTAGAACTTCTATGTATATGCAGCTCCTGAGGTAGTTGAGAAACCCGGCGATTCTTCATTATCGAGGCTGAAAAGTTTATATATTCAAGCTAGAGATCTTTCGGAAAGAGAAGTAACGTATGCACATTATCTCTAAGGAAGTCTTGTACAATTTGCTTTTTCCTTCTCTCTCTTTCTCCCTCCACATTTTCTAGTTAACCTGGGCTTCTGCAAATTCACAATTCTTTCTCTATTGGTATTTGGGGCCAGTGTAGCAACGAACTTTCTGTCTAGCCTTTTATGTTTTCCAGTACTGTTTCTGTTGTTTTTGACAAACCCATTGTTATGGCATTGATACAGGATTTCGAACTTGTTACTAAATCAACTTGATGCTTTCTTGCCATCTGGACCTCCGGGACAACAACGAAGAAAGATGGGTACGTGCTACTACCAAATATGTCTATATCAGACATTTTGATTGCTTTAACCTCTATATTCATTTCTCTCTTTGCATGACAACATTTAAGCTTGGTTTGATTGGTGCTTTGCTTTTTAGATATTCACACCTTTTTTCTTTTACATTTCGCTTTTTATCGCGAAAAAGGAAAAGGCAACCAAGCACTTGACTTACCCTTTAACCGTGGTTATATAATAATGAAAAATATGTTAAGATAATGCTGTAATCTTGTATGATTTGATTTTCTCCGTGTTATGTCGTCTCTTTGTCCTATCGGAAAGTACAATAGGTGAGTTGTTTAATGAAACATACATTTGCTTGGTTGATGACATGAAGGTTCTTGAAGTGATATGACTACAGGTCCCGAATTATTTTGTGATAGTTGAAATTATTAAGTGTTTATGTTCTTTGTATTCTTCCAAAACTTGGACATTGAATGTATGAGATATGCCAAAAAGGAAAACTCATTTCTTTTTGTGGATTTTGGATATTAGTATAAGAGTATCGGAACTTCCCTATTTATGTAGCTGACATTAAACAAACTGCAGATGGTAATGGTTTGTATTCTTCCAAAACTCGGACATTGAATGTATGAGATATGCCAAAAAGGAAAACTCATTTCTTTTTGTGGATTTTGGATATTAGTATAAGAGTATCGGAACTTCCCTATTTATGTAGCTGACATGAAACAAACTGCAGATGGTAATGATCAGAAAAGGAAAAGAATGAAGTCTGATTCGGATATTTCTCGCCTTTCTCCTTCAATGCGGAGTCATATCGAGGCATGTGTTAGTCTCAAAGATGAACAGGTAAGTTTTTAGATGATGTAGCAAACATAAAAAACCAGATTTGTATTGATATTTGTTCGTAGACCTAATTTATTGCATTCATATACTCAGGTAGCTGCAAGAGTCACCTCGGATGCTGAGAAGGATGAGTGGTTTGTCGTAAAAGTGATAAATTTTGACGAGAAAACAAAAGAGTAAGTACGGTTCCTGTAAGATGTTTCCATTTGGAGTCTTCTTTGTTCTTGGTTAAGGTTTCATTTCCCATTCGCAGATTTGAAGTACTCGACGAGGAGCCGGGTGATGAGGAAGAGGGCAGTGGCCAAAAGTACGCTTTTATGCTTTAGTTCTTTTTAAGTTAAGTTGCATCGAAATAGTTTTCTATATTATGCTTGTTCGAGTTTTGTTACTCACTGGTAAGAAGGGACTATCATGTTTTATTGTTTCTGTAAATTAAGACTGGAATTGGAAATCAGTTAGGAATTTACTTGTATACTACTAGAGTTTATTTTTTCGACCTTTTATATTTTAAAACATAAGAAATGGTGGCTCAATTATTTGTGTTGACAGCATGCTTTAACTGTAATTTTGAGTTATATTACCCATATTTGGATGTGTTGGACATAGTCAGAGCAGCATAGATTTCAAGAATACTTGAAAAAATACAAATAATATTCGGTTTTTGTTATTGCAACTTCAGGAAGTACAAGCTGCCTGCATCTTGCATTATACCTTTCCCGAAGCGGAACGACCCAGCTAGTACTCCAGAATTCCCTGCCGGGAGACAAGTTTTGGCCGTTTATCCTGGAACAACCGCACTGTATAAGGCAACTGTCATCAGCACTCCTCGAAAGGTGATGATTCCATGCATCACTCATCAGTGCCCGAAAATTGATTCTGGGTCATTTGCTCCGGTTTTTATGTTACTTTTTATATATTGAACTGACTACTAATTTCTTGTGTGTATCGATGGGGGGCTGTCAACCATTTCTGTCTTTCCAGAGGAAATCAGATGAGTAAGTGACATCCTCAATTCTTTCCGTAATGTAGCAGATAAATAGGTCACTTGTTGTCTGCCTGATAATGTTCTTCCTCGTTTTATCGATCTTCTCCACGTATCTGAGCATGAACTTTTCATTTCGGACTGTTCGTTATTGTTATTATTAGTTAATTAAATGTGGGTTATTTGTCTAGGTATTTACTGGAATTCGATGATGACGAGGAAGATGGAGCTTTGCCTCAGCGGACGGTACCGTTTCACAAGGTGGTTCAATTGCCGGAAGGACATCGGCAATGAGATTTTTGTATAAAAATGTGTATAATTTAGAGCTATATAGCTGGCGTTTAAACCTGTGAATTTAAATCCTGATTTTTCACGTCATATTGGATTAGTAAATGAAAGATTGTCACTGTTATATCTATTAGTGATTGTTAATTCAGTTCTTCATTATTTGTAAATGGCTGCCGTTCCCCAAATCGAAGCACTAAAAAGTAGTAAGACTGATGTGAGATGAATTCTAAATCTTCTAAAAAATGATTTTATGTCAAACAAATATAGATGTTTTTGGAAAAAAAATAAAAATAAAAAGGATTTTCGGCTTCTTTTCCTGCTGTATATCGGTTTTTTACCGATTGAAGTAGTTTAACACAGTACATTTGTGGCGGATGGATATTAATTTAAAATTTTTGGAGGATTTAATAATAAATTTTGAGAAATTTTTCAAAAGAGATTTAATTAAAATTAACATTTTTAAGAGTAATGGGAATTTCTAAAAGCTTTAGGCGAAAAGGTCTCAATTCTTTTTAATTTAATTGATAATTTTATTTTTGGTTATAAAAAATTGGATAAAACTAACCCTATGTTACAAAAGAATATCCTTTTTCCTCATTTGGATAGTTTTTTTTTTTAAGGGAAGGGAAAGCTAACATTATTTATATTTAGAATAAATAACATCTATCTCATTAAATTATTAATAAGTTTATATTTTAATTAATTAATTTTAAAAAGTTACAAAATGATCATTGATTTATTTAAAAATTTTCATTTAAGTTATTGAATTATTTGAAGGTTTTTATTTAAGTGATTGGGTTATTAAGGTTTTTTTTTCTTTCCTTTTTTAAGTTTAGCTAACAAGCTCTAAGCGATAATTTGACGATTGGTACAATGGATCAGTATCCATTGACGAATAGAACATACCTTAGATCTAAGTCGATCTGATAGTCAGTGTCAGATATCAGAGAAGAAAGTTGTTTGAATTTGGTTCGTAGATTCATGATGTTCAAAGTTGCTTCGTAAAAAAAAAAAACTAAACTGTAGAAGAGAAGGGAAGCGAGAGCTTTCAATTGGTATAAATGTTGTGAACAGAGAAGATCATACGACGATGATTTTAACATTTTAGTGACTTAAATAAAAACTTTTGAATAATTCGGTAACCATTTAGTAACTTTTTGAAATTGAGTGACTAAAACATAGACTTACTAATAGCTTAGTCACAACAAGCATACTTTACCCATCTAATTAAAAAAAAAAGTAAAGAAAGTAGGGGAATGTTAAAAAAAAGGAAAGTATATATTTCTTATTCGGGTTGTTAAAATTTATAACGGAAAAGAACTCTTAACAGCTTTTGTTTGGGTATATTGTGAAAGGGAAATGAAATATATAATTTTTTTTTGAAAAATTTCTTTATATAAATAATTAATAACAAAATTAAATTAAATTAAATATTATAGAAAATACCAATATTCTTCATAAAAGATAAAAATTAATGACGAGGTTGTTAATTTTTAAATACAAATTTAATAAATATATGCCTAATTATAAAAAAATATTAAATACATTTGATACGATAAAAGAGTTCTTTTTAAATTTTTTTGCAAAATTAAAAATAAATTGTTAATAATAAAATCCTTAAAGAACAAAATTAATTTTTTACATCATCTAATCTGTTTTGTGTTTCTTTCCCTCAAATTGAGGCATTAAAAAGTAAAAGAAAACAAGAGATTCCCAATTCCCTTTTTGCTTAATCACATTTGTTTTATCATTTCCCTTCATTTACTTAACTTTCTTTTATTTTAAGAAATCCGAACACACTCTAATCATTTTTACCTTCTGAAAATATTACTATCAAGTTGGTTCTCGTTTTAGTGAAAATACTTCTCCATTTGAAAAATATTATATTGAATGAGATATATTTAAATGTGTAGATATTAGGAGGTTAAGTCTTACCTCAGTTGGCATCATTATTGTTATTAGTGTAAAAATACGTAGGTTCAAGTGCGTTGAGGCGTACTATCATTTTATTTAAGGATTAGGCATGACATCAAAAAAACAAATATTAAGAATCATGATGCTATACTCACATAACAGAAAGTAAGTAATATATATAAATATATTTAAATATATTTAAATATGATTTTATTTTAAAAAAGAATGAGTGTAATATATGGATGATGCTCTTAAATAGTGTATAATATAATTTATAATTTCAAATACCAAATTGTTTTTATAAATTTAATATTTAACTATAGAATATAATTTTCCAAGGTTCAGTGACAAATTCTTTTGTTTTGTTCACAGGTTAAATTTTGCTATTAGTTTATATATTTTATAAAAATTGTAGATTTAATCTATGTATTTTTATTTAATCAATTTTAGTTCCTGTATTTTTCGAATTGATAAATTTTAGTCCTAGCTCATATAATAGTAGTTAAATTTGTTAGTTTAAACTTAATTACTAGTCTAATAGTATGTGTATTGTTGTAGATTTAGATCATTTTTCTCCAATTGGATCATTCTATGTCTCTACACTTTTTGTAACACCCCTAACCCGTAACCGTCGCCGGAATAGGTTAAGTGGCATTAACGGACTTTCAACTCAGTTCAGATCGGTAATTCATCAAACATTTAACAAATATCATTCCATTTTAGTAATTATCAATCATTCATATTCATAACATGCTTAAATCGAGCATGCAAAGCTTAATTCATACGTTTGGGACTGAATCGATAACATATAAAAGTTTTGAAAAAACTTAGAAAAATTTTCAAATAAGGGTCACACGCCCATGTACTTAGGCCGTGTGGCATGAAATAGGCTTGATTTAAGCCACTTTTCACACTCCAAAACACATGTACCTAAACCATTCATATAGTACCAAATTCACATGCAATATGAGCAACTATAAACAACCATTTCAATGCACATATATGCCATTTCAAAACCAATCATTTACATACTCAAATCAATACCATTTGTGTATTTAAACACATACCAAACTAATATGATTCAACCTCATACCTATCCTAATATCAAATAACATTCAAGCATTTTCCAATTCACCAACTCATCACATACCAATATTATCATATGCATCAAATCCTTCATAAGCAAACTTGCCAAAACATACCATCTTATACACATTTGACCATTATAACAACTAAGCCAAATCTCATGGCTTAAGAACATCAAAACACATAACTATACAATAAGCTAAAGTAACCAAAAACATATTCCCATAAACTAGCCTATACATGTCATATTTACACAACTTCCATGAGTTCAAAAGTACCGAGAAATCGACTGGATAATGTGATGCTTATCTCCGACGTCATCCGAATCGAGCTAGCTAACAAACCTCTATAAAACACGAAGAAATAAACTGAGTAGGCATTAAAGCTTAGTAAGTTGATATGTAAATAATAAGCAATCTATTAACATGCTTTTACTAATCCTCACAACATGTTCTCAAGATAATACAATCAAAATTGCACATAGTTCCACTATTTACTCATGTTCACATCAAGCTGTCTCCTCGAGTCATAGCCACTAAATTATTTATATATTGCGCTACGGAACTCCAAATTAAGATCCGCTTGATTTTTCCAAAACTAGACTCATATATATTCTTACCATAAAATTTTTATAATTTTTGGTTTAGCCAATAAGTATAGTTAATTCTTCAAAATCGTCCCTGTTCTGCTGTCTGACAGTTCCGACCATTCTTCTCTAAAAATTAATTACCTCTTGGTACGAGATTCGGATGATACTTCCGTTTGTTTCTCTTGAAAATAGACTCATTAATAATTTTAATAATATAAATTCTAACCCATAATTATTTTTATACAAATTTTAATGATTTTTCAAAGTCATAACAGGGGATTCCGAAATCATTCTGACTTTATCTCACAAAAATTCAAATATCTCATAATGCAAGATTCTTTTGCTTACACCGTTTCTTCTATATGAAACTAGACTCAATAAGCTTTAATTTAATGTCTTATTCAACCTTTAATGCGATTCCCACAATTTTTAGTGATTTTTCAAATTTATATGACTACTGCTGTCCAAAACTATTTTATTGTAAATTTTACTCTTTCATGATTTCTTTCATACATTTCATAAAATTTCGTTTCCAGTTCCATACGTCCTCATAACACATATCATATTTCATCTATACAATTCACATAGATCATATTCTATTTCATTCTCAATCATATAATCGGTAACAGTATAATGCTCGTTGAACCTAATAATATCGAAGGATACTCGGGTAATACACACTATGTACATTAATCGGTAATCTATCAATTCATTATCATTTCCGCTCTTTTGAACCATGATCGATAAGCTCATTCCGAGCTAAAGAACGGTAAGCTCATAAGAGCTGATATATCGGTAATGTAACACCCCTAACCCCAAACCGTCACCAAAACAGGGTTACGAGGCATTATCGGACATATCAGATAATTTACAATAGTTCTTAAATAAATAACAAACATATTAAAATAAAATCATAAAATCATATAATATTTATACTAATTTACTTCATTCATTTCTTTTCTTTTCTTTTTTTACTTTTTTTTTATAAAAATTTCGGCAGTACTTCTGCTTATTTTTACATAAAACCCCCTGCAATTAAAAACCATAACATTTTCAAATATAATCAAATCAACCAATTCATATCACATTCTCATTTTCTATTCTAAATACCTTCTAATCAAACTCAATCAACATAATATCAATTTAAATTTAATAATGTACTACTTAAATAAAAATAGATAAACTTCTTTCATTATAATTCATAAACTTATAATACTAACATTTTTAACCATTTATATTAAAACATAATAATCTTTATACACATTCTATGTACATGCCACATTACCAAAAGAAAATATACATCACCAAAGTTATGCTGAAGCCGGGATTAATCTGGATGCTGAACCGGGACCTTTGACTTCTATTGACCTGCGCAAGGAAACAACCGTACGCTTAGTATTTCATACTCAGTGGTATTACCATAATTCAAATTATAACAATAATAAACATATAATGCATAAATCTTATATACAAATTTTAATTCAATATCTCAACAATAGCAATTCATCAAACAATATCATATATCCATAATTTAAATTTGGACATATCATGAACCTTAGGTTCATTCCTCTATCTCATATCACATTTCAATTCACAATTCAACCTTTTCATTTTATTTCAGTAGCTCGTTCGATCAACTCGTTCGGTTTATCATTTCATTAATTACCCTATTAACAAAACTCGGACTTTAGCGGATACACGGATCCAACCAAACACACCAGTATGGCACCCAGTGCCTCATCGGATAGTTCGAAGCAATAATTGACACCCAGTGTCTCATCGGCAAAGCCGAAGAAATTTGGTACCCAGTACCTCATCGAATCTATCCGAAGAAATATAGTGACACCCAGTGTCTCATCGACTCAAGGTCGAAGTATCCCTGAACTCTTCCAATCCTATGGCATGCCAACTATATCCGACTCAGCCCGACTAGTTAATAGGGTATTTAAATCACGTATAATCTCAAGTCAATCACAATTTCTCACATTTCAATTCAATCATTTTTCCACCTTTCAATCAATAATTAATCCACAAATTCACACATTTTCACAACTCAATACATTTCCATTCAATTTAATATCAGTCACAATTCGATTCAAATTCACTTCCCGTTTTCAATCAACAAACAATTCAAATATTAATTCATATCAACTATTCAATTTAATTCCCACTCATCTTAATAATAATAATAATAATAATAATAATAATAATAATAATACTAATATTTACCTCACATTTTATTTACTAAACACATAAATTAATATTTAACCTTTAATAATAAATAACTTGAATTATAGTAATACAAACCGTAAATTTCCCGTTTTAATCCTCGATAGCTTTCTCCTTTCCTTTTGATGTCGATGCCTCAGGTTCTTTGTTAGCTACGAAAATAATAATAATTTATACTATTAATTACAACACTAATTATAATAAATAATTAAATTTCTAATCGTTTCCTACCTTGTTCTCAATTTAATCCTAACTAAGTTTACTTACTTTCCTAATTCAATTCACACTCTATTTCTATTCAAATTTCATCCATACTCAATTTAACTATTAAAATTTCAGCATATTTTTTTAATTTCGAATTTCCCTCAATTTAGTCCCTAAAGCATAAAACTTATAGTTTCTTTTACAATTTAATCCCTTTATCAATTCTAACTTAAAATTCATTCAATTAAATCCCGAATTCAACAATTTATTCAACATGAACCATTCTTAAAAACCTATAAACTTTCAAAACCTCAACTTATTTTCAACAAAACTTTGTTTTAAAACTTCTAAAACATCAAAATTAAAAGAAAAGGACTTGGTTGACTTACCAAATTAACTCCAAGCTTTAAAAATCTATTTTCCCCTTTTTCTTTCTTTTTTTTTTCTTTCTTTCCCCTGTTTCGTTTGCTTCTCTGTTTCTTTGTTCTTTCTATTCTGTTTTTTTTTCTTTTGCTTTGTTTTTATTTCCTTTTATGTTTAATTAATTATTATTTATAAAATATATATTTTAATAACAAATATAATTAATACATTTCTACCATATCATAACCTTACAATTGTCACTACTTAATTTGTTTATCAATTAAAAATCTCATTATATAATTATTTAGTTAATTAATATCTTTTACTTAAATTATAAGAACATATTTTATTTTATTACAAGTGTGTTTTAATATATTTTACACATGTAATATTCTATCACCACACAATTGTCTTTATTTCATTTATTTCTTATAATATAATATTTATAATATAATTAATTTAAATAATATACTTTATAATTAATTTATATATTTATATAAATAAATAATATAAAAATCTAAGATTTTTACAATCTTATGCCGCCTCAACCTCCAAATGTGGCTTAATTTCCCATTTAGTCCCTTTTAGTTTCTTTTGATCTATAATTAGACTTTTACCCTTTATTCAATTTAATTCCTTTTTCCTAATTACTCTTAATTAAGCTAAATTCACCTATCTAAAACCTAATTAAACACACAACTAGTCTCGTAAATATTTCTAATAATTATTTTTAAACTCAATTTACTAAGACGGAAGCCCGATATTATACTTTTCCGATGCCCGTGAATTTTGAGTCATTACAGGTAAGCTCATACGAGCTGTGGTGAGTCTGCAACAAATGCAGGAGCTCGACCAAAACGGTAATCCTAGTGACTTGTCACTCGTATCCTACGATTTTCTATAGTTCAAATGGGGCTCGGTATTACTCAATACATTTCAAATTAAGCAATTCAATATCGTTTATTTCAACCATTCAATTCACATATATATATACATATTCATTTCATATAATTGCAATTAAATGAAAGTTCGATTCTAATTATACGAACTTACCTCGAGTTGCTCGGATGGAAATTATCGACTATTCGTCCACTTTTCCTTTTCCCAGATCTAATCCCAATCTCAACTTATCTTGATCTATATATTATAAAAATCAGCTTATTTAATCAACTATTTATTCAATTTAGTCCAAAACACACATTAGTGCTATTGTACACATTTTCCCCTAAACTTTCACATTTTTTACAATTTAGTCCTTATCACATAAAATTGCAAATTCATGCAATTTAGTACACCCATGCTTAACCGAATTTAATACATGTTACTAGCATATTTTCAATTTATTCACACTTTTAACCACCACATTTCACATTTTATCAATTTAATATCTTTTTGACATTTTTGTCAAAAATCACTTTACAAAACTTGTATTTCTAACATTAAACCTTCATAATCTATCATTAAACACTTAAACAACCAAGCATTCAACAATGGCATCATTTGAAATCTATTACAGTTTCAAAAATGAAGGTATGAGCTAGCTAGAACACGAAGCAACGATCTCAAAAATATAAAAATCAATAAAAATAGAACAAAAATACATACCATGCATAAGAATTTAAGTTGGCCAAACCTAGATTCTTCAATGGCTTATTTTTCTAATGAAAATTGGTTGAAGAAAGGTAATAGATGATACTTTGTCTTTTATTTTATTTAATTTTAACCACTATTTATTTATTTACTAAAATACCCTTTAAAAACATTTAATACTTCAATAATGCCAAGCCATGTTCATCCACTAACACCATTAATGGTCTATTTACTATATAAGGACTCATAATTTAAAGTTCTATAGCTATTTAATATCTTTAGCTATTAGAACTCAACTTTTACACTTTACGCGATTTAGTCCTTTTTATTAAATTGAGCATGTAAACGGTAAAATTTCTTTACGAAACTTTCACCTAATAATACTATCACGCTGTAAACTTTAATATAATAATAAAATTAATATTTTAACTTTGGACTTGTGGTCCCGAAACTACTGTTCTGACTTAGCTAAAACCGGGCTGTTACACTTTTCAGATTTTGAAATTTCAGTCTTAACACAAATGATAGCCGGTAATCTGTTAATTAGATTTTTAGTAAGTAATATGTGAAAATAATAAGCTGGCATGACATTAAATATATGATAATATGTTTGACAAATCAGATTTTGAAAATAGCAGAACTTTACTTAATAAATTTAACAATTATTGTTTGGTGAAGACTAAAAGTTCAAAATTTAAAAAGTATAAGAATTAAAAATAATCAAACAAAATTATAAGAATTAAAGCTATAACTTTTACTAAATATAGGGACTAATAGCATAATTTAATTTTTTTATGCATTGGTTTCATTTCGTTTCGCTCATAAATTCCAATTACTAAAAATGTTAATATCAATTGAGTTAAGACTCAATCAACATATTTATATTTATATTTAATTATACAATATTATAAATATTAACAGAAAATAATTTTTAATATATTTACTCTCATAGCCTAAAAATATATATTTACTCATAAAATATAATTTTCAAATTTAGAAGCAAAGAAGTTGAATATAATGTAAAAATATAGAACACTAACACCCATTTAATCTAAAAATAGGGAAAAATATATAACTACCCCCTTATTTATCAACTAATTTAAATAAATAAATAAAAACCCCACGAAAATCGGTAGATCAAATGGTTGATTTACCAAAATAGAAGCCACGATGACAGTCGCATTCCCTATTTAAACCCTCAGCCTCTGCCTTCTTTTCAAAGCATTCAACCGTTTTGCAGTGTTTCTCTATTTACATTAGAGAATATATTACTGCATTTCCCTTGAATCACATTAATAAACTATATTTCCTTTATTTTTAAATTTTAACCCAGCAAATAAAGATGGCTCGCCAAGTTATGCTCGTCGTCGCCCTTGTTCTCATTGCCGTTGTTGGGGCTTATGCGGCGGATGTGCCCAAGACCTCTTCTTCTTCATCACCTTCAACATCTCCCGCCTCATCTCCCTCCTCCTCCATTAGCACTAGCAGTTCCCCTCCTACACCAGACGGCGGTGCTCTCGCTCCATCACCATCTAGTGCCGTTTCTCTCAAAGCCTCCAGCTTCGTTGGTGCTGTTACCGCTGTTGCCGGACTGGGACTCTTTTACTTCTAAGGTTTAACACGCCACATGCATGGCCCGTGGATCAACGCTTTTTATTTATTTATTTATACATATATATGATTAAAATGTATTTTGCTTGCGAATAGCCGCGGCATAGAATGTGTGAACAGTCTTGAATAATAATAATAATAACAAGACTTTGGCGAGTGTTTATTTATTTATTTTTATTTTCATTTTTTTCCATTTTGTTTGCCTTTACCGCATAGGATATTTCAGAGGATATAATAAAGTTTTTTTTAATTACACATTTGTGTTTTATTTGATTTAGGTAAATACAAATTGAATTATTTTAAATAATAAAAAAAGCATTAAAAATCTTAAATAAACATATCTATATTATATATTAACTCTATTAACTGAATTAATATTTTTTTAAAAAATTAATTGAATCGAAATATTTTAGTTAATTCGGTTGGTTAACCGAATTAATTGAAATTTATATGTTTATTTTTTGTTTAAAATAAGTATAAAATATATTTAAAAATAAATTGGTAATGTTTAATTGACCGAATTATCTGAATTAACCGAATTAAAACTATATATATATTGTATTATTAATTATTAAATTCGGTTAATTATTCGATTTTGAACTGAATTAACTGATAATTGAATTTTCAAAAAATCATTGACCTCTACAAATAACTATATTAAATATATTATTATATTATAAATACAAATACTAAAGTAAATCACTTTTAATAAAAATTGTTCCATGTGTCCCTTTAAAAAATCGTTCCATGTATAAACTTTTTATTGGTTGATATGTGCTTTGAGTAAAATAGAAAAAATAAGAGTTTAAATACCAATTTTTATTAATACTGCTTTAAATATTTAAGTGAGAATGACTTAATAACAAGAGGAGGAATTTTACATTTAAATTTACTAAATAAATGATTAGTGTAATAGTAAGATACAATACATTTTTAAAAGGAGGATTAAGTTCAAATATTGAAGATGATATTATTGACCGATTCGGAATTGTCTTTCATTTCAAGGCATAACTTGCATCCATGTGTTTCATATTTGCCTGGAGTTCGCTCCTAGAAATATAACCATCCCTACCCTCTCACCTCAATCCATTCAAGAGTTTTTATGTGTTTTCACGACCCTTTAAAACTCCAAAATTTTGACAAATTTCTATTCTTTTTTTAAGAACACATACAAGATTCATCATTACAAACAGGATAATGATTAGGAGTGTGTAAAATTCGGGTAAAATCGAAAAAATTCGGTTAACCGACCGATTAACCGAATTCGGTTGGTTAATCGAATTTTTTCGGTCGGGGGTCGGTTAATTATTTTTTGATTTTTCGGTTAACGGTTAATTCAGTTTAACCGAAAAAATTAATAAATAAAATTATAATATATAAATAGGCCCACTATTCACCTAAACCCAATCCAAACCCAAGTATTCAACCCAACCCAATTACCTAACCCAACCCAATCATAAAAATTACAAATAATTTAATAAATAAAAATAAAATTCTAAAACTAAAACTAAAACTAAAGTCTAAAAGTCTAAAAATAATTTAATTATGTAGTGATTCAATTCGGTCAATTTAGTTAATTTTTAACCAAAAATAAAAAATATATAATTTTTGGTTAATTCGGTTAACCGACCGAATTAACCGAAAAAATTTTGGTTTGGTTAATTTTTTTGACAAAATTTCAGTTCGGTTAACGGTTAAAAATTTTGAAAGGACGGTTAATTTGGTTAATGTTATTTCGGGTCGGTTAACTGGTTGGTTAACCGAATGAACACTCCTAATAATGATAACCCTATGATTAATTACTTCATTTATGAATTTCATAGTAATAAAAATACACGTCCTACCGAAACAGAAGTTACATTTAAATTTTAGTTAATAAATTTTTATTTATTTTTTAAAATCACAATTATTTGATTTCATGGAGTTTTACAACCAGATTAAAAATAAATCTTTAAATTCTATTTCAAAAAATAAAATAAATATGGATATTTTTCGACCTGTTGACAGAAAAAAATGGCCTCTAATGTATAAAATAATATATATTTTCAATGCATAATATTTCAAAATTATTAACAAAATATTTATTTTTAGATTATAGAAAATAGAATCAGTGTTTCAAAAAAAAAAAAGAAAATAGAATCGAACACTTCGATTATAGAGGTGGAGAACGCAAAGAACGAATATATCCCAAAAGAAGGACCCGATACAGAAAAAACATAACTCCTTTGGGTTTTTAAAATTTCCATCTCTGATTTTCTCCAATCCAACCGGGAAAATCAGAAAAAAAAAATGGCTTCTTGGAATTCAATTCCACTGGAAATCACGTACGACACTTTTGGTTGGCTAGCCTTTTTTTCGTGGTCCATTAGTTTCTACCCTCAAGTCATCTTAAATTTTCGAAGAAAAAGGTACTCATTATAATTCCTTGAAATCCCAAATTTATAGGTTCAAATTCTTTTCCCTGATCCTCCAAGTTTTTGCTTTTGTTTGTTCCAAATCACAGCGTTGTTGGGTTGAACTTTGATTTCGTGCTGCTGAATTTGACAAAACACTCCTCTTATATGATCTACAACGTTTGCCTTTACTTCAGCCCTGTTATTCAGAGGCAATACTTTGAGAAATATGGCTCTGGAGAGGTTTCTTTCCAATTATTCCTTTTTCCTCCTCCCCCCCCTTATTTTGTTATGTTTTATTTGGTGATTTAGTTGTATTTGTAGAGCAAACTAGTAAAACAATTGAAAACAAACTTCATTTCTGGTAGTTCGTTTGTATAAGTTTGGGATTTTAGCTTAGTATCACCAAAACCCAATAACTTATCATGAATTAATGCCTCTTGTTAATGGGGATTTATGAAATATTTTCACTGAAATTTATATGGATTTCATATATCTATTCATTTCTCTTTTGGTTTATTGATTGGCAGATGATCCCAGTAGCTGCTAATGATGTCGCGTTCTCAATACATGCTGTTTTGTTGACGGCTATTACTTTGTTTCAAATTGTGATTTTTGATGTAAGTTTCACCAGTTTCTTTGTTGCTTGGGTGAGTACTTATCCTAGACTTTGTAAGTTGAATACCAATGTTTCATTGGTTCGGTTTTATGCAGCGTGGGACGCAAAAGGTTTCTAAGATTTCTGTGGGAATTGTCATTGCTGTGTGGTTAATCGCCGCCATTTGTTTCTTCATAGCATTGCCTAGCCAATCATGGCTTTGGTTAATCTCCATCTTTAAGTAAGTTCGTTTTTAACCCTTTTTATGCATGTGAGAAACCGAAAGTAAACGACATGGTAGCTCCAATGTAAACTACTGTTTAAATTTTTTTGCAGCTCGATACAAGTTTTCATGACGGTGGTCAAGTATATTCCCCAGGTTAGATATCATCTTGTTTGATATGTTTCGAATCATTTATTAGATTTTCGTGTTGATGAAGCTGATTGATGATGCATCATTGGCTCAATTATGGAAAACGTCTATTAGCACAAAAGGTAGTACTTTTCCTCTAGCAGTTAAATTTCAGATCTTATGGAGGAAAATGAGGAAAGAAAGAAAGAATAAGAATGATTTTGAAAAAGAAAAGCTTCTTGGTTTCCTTGAATCACATGAGGGCACGATGTCGGTGCCCATTATTTAACTAGTCTCTTCTAAAAACCAACATGGTTGCATAGTGTCCTTCGCTGCACTCGTAACATAGGAAGTTGCTTGATTTTTATGCTTACAAAGTTTTATATTACTGAATTTCAGGCAGTCATGAACTTTGCACGAAAGAGTACAGATGGGTTCAGCATCGGAAACATTTTGCTTGATTTTGTTGGAGGATTGGCAAATTACGCACAGATGGCTGTACAGTCTATAGATCAAAGTATGGTTCTTCTTCACCGATCAATCTCACGGTCCAACATTATGCTTCATATTATAATATTATTAATTGTGAGATTAATTTCTTTTTCAGATTCTTGGGTGAACTTTTATGGAAATATAGGGAAGACATTGCTTTCTTTGGTATGTGATATTCTCCCACCTTATTTGCTTTCATTATTTACTCCACCAATGCTACTGTCTTGGTGCTCGGTGATCTTTTGCCGGTTTATATGTGATAAAGAGGATCTGCCATTTTCCTTAGCGTAAATTCTCCCCGGTTTTAACAAGTATTCCTTGAAAAATGCATACGGAAGTCTTGCATGTAATGACCCGAGCGGAATACAGCAAGCAAGAAGGAAAAAGTTGAACTCAGCTTGCAAATTGGATTTATTGCTTCAAATTTTTGTCAATGTCACTGCATTTTAAATCAGATTATGTAATTCTTGTATGTTCTTTGTCATGATTAACTGTGGTGTAACTCTTTTTCAGGTATCCATATTCTTCGACATTATTTTCATGTGTCAACATTATTTGTTGTATCCTGCTAAGAAAGCAACCTTTCGTTCTAAACTTGAACGAGAGGGCAAGGAGCCACTTGTCAAGTCTCTCGAAGAAACCGCCTCGGAAAATGTGTAAGTCTTGGCAACTCACATAGTAGTAAACAATGCAATTCTATATGCAGGAAAAACAATTACAATGTCATAATATGTAAAAGTCATAATCTTTTTTATTTGTTTTTCTTTCCCTGTTGTATATAGAAAGAAGATCATACATCTGAATTCGTTGTGAAACAAACAAATTATGCAAGTTTGCAGAACATCTGTACTTATTAACTTTGCTGTATAACTTTGATTGTGATCGAATTGGAAAGTTTGTTGATATAGATTAACACTACTAGAAGCTGAATATGGGCACACTGCTGATGATGTATGGTAACAAAATTGGAAAGTACATGCAGCACATGTATTAGGATTTAAATTGTATTTTATTTTCACTATTTAAAAAATAAGTAAATTAATCCTTGTACATTAGATAAAAAGGTAAATTAATCATTTTGTTAAAATTTTTATCCAATTTTACTTTTAAAAATTAGTTTCTGTATATTAACATGAGGTATATATGTTACATCACATGTTACTATCTGATTATTTCATCAATCATGTTAGTTTTTAACAATACAAATGGATAAATATTTTCACTTAAAAAATTTATTTATTCTTTAATCTAACATATAAGAACTAATTTACTAATTTTGAGTAGAAAAGATAACGTAATCTGACTCTTAGTATTTTTACTTAATTTGATTTTCGCAAGGTATAATAATAATTCAATTCTGTTGGGTGCGTGTGATTCTAAATTTTTTTAAATACCCAATTGAATATCCTAAATAACCGAATCTTAAATTTCATTATGGATTCAATTTTATAATTTTTTAAAAAAGTTTAAATTTTATTTTTTATATAGTTTTCTTTTGAGTTGTTTTGTTAATTTAAGAAAAAATATTTTTATATTATAAAAATAAAATTCTAATTAGTTCAAATAGTTATGATTTTTTAAGGTTGAAAATTAAACCAAACATTATAATTTAATTTGATTTTTGAATTTTTCTGGTGATCACGAAAAAAAAGTAGAAATGAGCGTTTAATCGAATCATGTGAAAATATTTTAAGTTAGTCGAGTGAATGGTTGAATTTTTTTTTTCCAAATAAAGTAAGTGATTTCGAGTTAAGTTAAATAAATTTGTTTCAAATAAAATAAAAAGATTAAAACGGTCATAAATCTTGTTGACAATATAACTAAATTTCAAATTAAAAAAACATAATTACATAGATACCATGTATATTTGAAAACAAAATAAAAGTTTATGGTCTCAAGATTATCATTTTATAATTTTTAAAAAAAATTATAATTTAGCATTTTTAAAAATGATTTTTAGTAACTTTTTAATAATTTTTAATTTTTTTATAAATATTTTTCAAGATTATTTTTAATTATTTTTGTATTTTTTTTATAAATTCAAGTCACTTAATTTCGGAAAACTAAATTACGTTATTAGAAAAAAACTAAATAAGTTTTGCTCAACCCTAGAGAAAGGGATAAGATTTCTAGCTGGTCAACACTCAACAGCTAAAGCAGGGAAAAATCATTGACATGTTTTCGTTGTTACCAAGCAAATGAACTCCTTGGCTAACAAGAATCATGACCAGACAAAACGAAAAAAACTCCTTGCTTCCCAAGCATATATGGACACGGACCCACTTCTCTGCTCTATAAATAAAATGATAATTAGTAAGATAACCAACCTCATTCATCTCACTCATCTTTCATTTCTCAGGCCCTCTAATGAAGAGGGAGGCTCCCCAACAAGGCGTGGTTCGGACTTATCCAGTCCACCTATCTCCTTGGAACCCCAAACCCAAAACCCGAAGTGTACAGACACTCGATTCCCTCCCGGTTTCTGGATCGTTTTCCAGGGTGACACCAAAGGCCAGCAACCATTCCAAGTTTAGTGGAAAATGTGGGAGGTTACATTGTGTTGAGTATCATTTGAATCCGGTTAGTAAGTCCAAGGGCAAGTCAAAGGGTACTCAAAAGTTTAGGACATGTAATTTGGCCGGTTTCAATTTTTCCGGGTTTTCTGCCACTGGAGTATTGGAATATTTGTATAGTTTTAATGATGATGATGATGATGATGATGATAATGATGAGATTGGTAATCATGTCAATGATCATGATTATGTCTATGAGGATGTTGGTAGATGCGTTCTTAACGACAACGACAACTATGATGATTTCCTGGCTAAGTTTTGGTCTCTGCATGACAAGCAGAACGATGACGACGACGACGATACGAGTTACTGTGATGTGGATTTCATGCTAGACATTGAGGAAGATGAAGGGTGGTGTTTATTGAGAGAACTGTGATTGGCAGACTCTCTATCTTTCCATGTATTGGCTTTTGTTTGTATTTAGCCTTTTTTCTAAATAAAACAATGCTCTATTAAATACCCAACCAAAAGGTGCGCATACAAACATGACTTAAAAAGAATTAAAAGGGAATTTCCGGACAGCCTTCTATTTCCATCCAATTTTAGGCATCCAAACTTGTGTTTAATCTTATCAAATGTGATTAGCAGCCATTGCAACTGAAATTTGCTTCTTAAGTGAAGACTTTTGATGGGGAAATGATTATTTGCTTTCCTGGGAGTGGATTTTCTTCCTACGCCAGCTGATTCTGGTCGTGTCAATGGAATCTATGAAGATGAAGGCGAGAAACTATATAATATACTCGAATTCAAGTGTAAGTGTATTTTTAGTATCATCAGAGATAAAACTAGATTTGTATACCTTTTGCATTTCATCTTTAACTGTTCCTTCTTTCTTTATAAAAATCTGGAATTGGTCTAGCCTTGACGTAGTTTCTTCAGTTCTGTTTCAGCTTTTTTCTGCAAATGTTTAATTAGCTCTATAGAACAGGACAAGGTGGTTTTGATTTTTGATCCTATGAAAGATAGAACAAACGATGCTCAGTTCAGGATTTAAGCACACAAGTTACCTTGAGTGTCGTTTGCTGCTCTACTTTTTGTTCTTGACTTGCATTGAATTTCTCTTCCAGCCTCTGAAAAGGGAAATATGAAGTAAATTTGAGTGAGTGAATACATACATATGGTAACAACACAAATGTCCATGCCTGTTTTCTTCTTGCAGCTCTCTCTTCAGTTCTCAAACTGAAAGGTGCAAATATCGCAGGGGACTTGGATTTTTTCATGCAGGCACCATTGTTAACACTTACGTATGTTATTCGGATGCAAGTGTCGGGTAAGATATGTAACTGACAAGGGCACGTTCAAAATTTTCTAGTCAGTGGTCATCCCTATATCTGGATTTGCATCCGACATGGACGTGCCATACTAATACTTCAAAAAATTCATAAAAACATAGTCTCTTACAATATTCTTGATCACTATGAAAATTTGTTACTTCTTTTCTGGTTCACAGTAGTGAAAAAAAAGAAAAAAGGAAGTTCCTTACTCTGTTGGAAGAAGGTTCCATTTTCCACGAGATGTTTTGCTCACACTGGCTGAGGAATTAAAGGGCGTTCTAGCACTGTAACGCATACATGTGGAAACATTTCTTAGTAGTTTCAATTTAACTAGCATTTTTCTTAGTCATTTATATGTCTGATACCTTCTATTTTCCAACCATGGAGTGGCTAAGGACTGCTTTGGTCTTCCACTTGTAGAGGCCTGCAGAACATATTAAAAAAAAAAAACCCAAGTTATCATCCATGGCAAGAACTAGAAAACACAATGACAAAGTTGCAGAGAAAAAATGATACCATGTTTGAAGTCCTTAAAGGCGTGGGGCATTCTTTAGATGGTTTAAAATTGGAAG
This sequence comes from Gossypium hirsutum, assembly GCF_007990345.1. Classification (NCBI taxonomy): domain Eukaryota; kingdom Viridiplantae; phylum Streptophyta; class Magnoliopsida; order Malvales; family Malvaceae; genus Gossypium; species Gossypium hirsutum. The sequence continues at coordinate 5,930,550 of NC_053447.1, read as the reverse complement.
CAATTCTAGAACCATCTATCTTTCTAATAATGGTGGAAGTTAATCTACTGATTTCTTTTGCAGGGGTGGAGTTGATAAACTTATGGCTTGATTTTGGAGTTGATCTCTTTCTATCAGAAATCTTCATTGCAGACTTGTTGGACATTGGAGTGACATTATTCCCTTTGTTGGGACGAATAGCAGATGAAGATGGCACTTTGGTTCTTCTTCCATAACTTGACACCTTAAGTAGAGGTTTCTCCATCTGGGTTTCTTCACTGAGCTCCAATTCCATTCCTTCCTCAAGCTTTCTCGACTGGTTAACCTTCTTCTCGAGATTCTCCACATGGGTTGCTTCACTAAGCTCCAAATCTTTAATTTCAGCTTCATTCTTCAAATTAATTTCCACAAGAACATTGTGTTCACCAACTGAGTCAGCTCCTTCCACTAAGCTGCTTTCAAACTCGACAAAATCCGAGTTATTATTCTCTTTACCATCATAAATGGAGCCAGTTTCTTCATGGCCAAGGGCTGCCATTTGAGAGCTTGAGTTCATTATCTCTGAAACTTGGGTTCCAATATCCTGAACCATACCTTCATTAGCTTTGGCTTGCTCAAGCAGTGCTTTCCTAGCTGCAAGGGTCTTGTAATGAGCTTCAAAGAAAGCTTTCTCTTGAGCAACTGAACCGGGTCTAGCATATCTCTGAGCCTCTTCTACATATTTTTTGTGAGAAAAAGTTGACCATTTCTCCCAAGCTAAGGACTGATCTGACATAAATCTCCCAAAAGATATTGACTGTCCAAGAACAGCAACTGGGTTGCCCTGCATAGTTTTCGCATTTCTACAAGTTTCAAACTCAAAAACTTTGAATAATCTAAAATTATACCCATTTTCAGAAACTCAAAAGTTCCATAACAAAAGCAAGTTCAAAACCAGCAGCCTTCGCGCCAAGCAAGACCGCCCTTGTCCCTTTCCTTTCTCCATTTTGCCTATTTCTTTGCTTTATTCTAATAGAGTCTAAGGCAAAGCAAAAGTAAGTGGTTCGTATGCCTACTTGACGAAAGGGAACGAACTTTGTTTCGTTTCCGGGGTAATGGATTGGATTCAGTCAGCGTCACGACATAATCAAAAGGAGGGAGTGACGCTTTGGTTACTGGCGAACGCTTCCAAAGTCGACCCTCTCGAGTTTCCGACTGTTTCCTAGATGGAAGTAGCCTTTCGTCGCCCTAGCAAATGAAAGAAGTCACTATCAAACAGCTTGCCCTACTGAAGTACCAAAGGTGCGCTCCGCCCGGTGACTAAGGGTGGATTTGGATGAGCGATTAGGTGCGGTGCATTTAGCTTACTTTTTATCTCACGCTACAGTATCTAATCTCACTGCTACCACTGTTTTTACACTAACGGCAGGTAAACCTACCACCTATCCAAACTCAATCTAAAAAAGAAATGGGTTTGCGCTTAAATTGAAGTGATGAGGTCGCAAAGAGGGAAGTAGGGCTCCTACTGACTGAAGGTTGGTTTTTAGGTTTCCTTTAGAATTAAAGTAGCTATGAAGCCCCTACTACCTACTTACTTTGATTCAAAAGGCGAACAGCCCCGAATAAAGATATCCCCATAGTCAATCTATTAACTTAGATTGGTATCCCAATAGGAAAAGCATCAATAAGAAAGGGTGAATCACCCATAAAAGCTATGGAAGTAGGGGTTTAAGCGAAGAATTGCCCTGCGGAGTTAAGTTGAGAAGTAATAAGCAGCTTAGAAAGCTTCCTTACTAAGTTGCAACTTATTATCCGATTCGCGTTGACCCGGATCACATGGCATTAGCGGAGCGATAAACAAAGCTGTAGGAAAGATCTTCTCGATTACATAAGAAAGATAAAGTAATGTTTGTTAGGTCTCTTGAGGCTACTTCTAGTGGTGACACTGAAAAAAGAATGAACATTGACTCTAATCGATGGAAGATTGATTAATTCTTTTATAACCGCTTTCTCCTCTAAGGCACGTGAAAGTCAACCCTTCGTGTTCAAGCCCCACGGTCTAATAGATGTCTCAAAGAGTGAACTAAAAGAGCGGATATTCACCTAAGAGCAGAAATCCCGCGTCCAAAAGACTAGCAGCGTATTGGTCGCAAACAGTCAACAAAAGCAAGTTCAAACCATGATTATATTAATTAATACCATCCATATGGTGTGTTTGAATGAATTCATTATTTGAAGTAGGACCAATACAGGGAGGAACCTCAACTGACCTCCTTGGATTCATTGGGAATGCCTGCAGTGTAAGAAAATGGTTGCTTGAGACAAGCTGAGTCTCCCATATCTGTTGGCAAATGTTTTTCCAAACCTCAAATTTTCTGCAATATATATTATTCTATGTGTTCTCTCTCAAAAAAAAGAAAAAAAACAAATGGATTTGAAATTCAAATAAATAAAGGTAGGATCATAAGGAGATAATAGAGAGAGGAATGGAGAACAATGTTTTTGGATTGTGTTTCAAAGTGGCGTCAACTTTCTTCCATGTCTAGAAGAAAGCTCCAAAGCTGCCTAGCCGTCAGCAAGTGCAAGCAACCTTTTTCATGCAGGAGGCTGTGGGGTCACTTGTTTACAACGTCCATTTATCATTGGGATTTTTTAATTTAGAGAGCCCAAATGATTAGTTAGTTTGAATTTGGACATAATCCACTAACATGTTCCCAAACCCCAAGTTTCATCTTTGGTCTCAATTTGGTTTTCTTTTGTTTTTTAAGTAGGGAGGTAAAATGTGTCTTATCACTCCATTTACTATTTATTAGTACAAATTATCGGATTTAATTATAACTTTTAATTTCCTTGAAAAAAAGAATTATGGGTTTTTAGCATATATGGGAACATGAGAGAGGGAGTGGGTGAATTTTTCATGGATGTAGCATGTTGAACAACCAGAAGTTGGAACATCAGTGGTGTTTGGATTCTTAGGAATTCTTGCAAGTTTTATTTCCATCTCTACCCATCTAATTCTAGGAAACATGCACCAACAAAATAATCATTTATGTTATTCGGATTTTTTTAACATATTTTAGATATCGATATAGACATAATTATTAAGGTAGGAAGACGTAAATTTAAGTACATTAAAATATATTATCTTTCTCTATAATGCGATTGTTAAAAGAAATATAAATATAAAAAATAAATTTATTTATAAAAAATCAATCATTCAAATTACCTACGTCACCGTAGTTAGACAAATTCTTTTGTAAATCAAGAATAGATATACATTATCTATCAGGCAGGTGGGGAAAAATAAAATACATCCATCAATATTTAGTAAAGAGTATTTGGTCCTTTAATTATATGAGATCCACGGTTTATCTAATAGTTCCCAATTAGTCCTTATAAAATTTTAGGGGCAAAATTTATAGTTCCAGTAGAGATGATCATGGGTTGGGCTACTCAGCCTGGCCCGATGGCTCGCCCGAAAAATGAGAGGGTTCGGGTAAAAATATAGACTCGAAATATGGGTTTAGGCAAAAAAATGAGGTCCGTTTAGAAAACAGGCTTGGCCTCAGGTAAAATTTTTTTGGCCCGGCCCGGCCCAAATTATATATTAAATATATATTTTATTTTTATTTTTAATCAAATATATACAATTTTTAATCAAATATATATTTAATATGGGCCGGGTCGGGCTTAGCAATTTTCTTTTAGGCTGGACTTGGACAAATTTTTAGGCCCATATTTTAGGCCGGGTCGGGCTTAGAAAACGGGCCTAAAATTTTATCTGGGCCTAACCCGAATCCGAACCTGGCCCGGCCCAACCCATGATCACCTCTAGTTCCCAGGGATAGTGGCATAGTGCTTTTATTTAAATGCCCATAACAACGACAATGATATTATACTTAAAGTAATTAACTTATTAGTAAATTTACGTTTTGATCATTAAATTATTTAAAATTTTTTTTTAAGTCATTAAACAGTTAAGTTTTTCTTTAAAAGCTCGACTAGTGATCTCTAAATGATGATTCGATGACCGATACGATGAATCAGTATCCATTGACGAGTAGAAGAATATATCTTAAGTCTAAGTTAATTTGACAGTTAATGTCAAAGATCGGAGAAGAAAGTTGTTTAGATTTTGATTTACAAATTTGTGACTTTCAAAGTTATTTTATGAAAAAAAAAATCAAATTGTAGAAGAAAAAGCGTAGAGTTTTTGATTGGTGAAAATGATGCAATCAAAGAAAGCTATACAATAACAATTTTAAAAGTCTGACGACTTAAATGAAACCTTTTGAATAATAAAATGACTTTTTTTATAACTTTCTGAGTTAAGTAACAAATACTTAATAATTAGCTAAAAACTTTCAAGACAAATATGTTGTAACCAATACTAATAATAATTAGCTAAAAATTTCATGACAAATATGTTGTAACCAATACTAATAAGAGTAAACTATCAAAATAGTCATTTTTATTTACCTCAGGTTAATTTTAGTTACTGAGCCGTTAATTGCCATTAATAGTGTAACAGTAAGCTGATGTTGCACGTTAAATCATCATTTCAAATAAAAATTTTAGGTTAATTTATACAATTGGTCCCCGTATTTTTTTTTATTTTGAGCAATTTTTTTTCTTTTATGTTCTTTTAACTTTTTTTTTCTTTTTTTTTTCATTCTCCTCTGCTTCTCTCTCTATTTTCCCCCCAAATTTTGACGCTCTTCATGTAAAAGCATTTCTACATGGTCACTTCCAGCAATCAACAACTCTATGGCATGTGCAACCATCCTGATGAAAAGAAAACACAGATATATATATGTCTCAAAAGAATGTACAAGAAATTTCAAGCTCTAATTTCATGATAAGCTCTTATTGTTGTAGAACAAAGATATATTGAAATAGCACCCATATAAGGCTCCAAAATTGCACTACTAACAAACAATAATATATGAAGATGAAAATATTACAACTCACCAGGGACCAAATCCTTTTAAGCATTCTGCTAATACAACCTAAGAAATATCCAAAGCACAATTTAATTTAAGGTTAAGGAATCAAAAGGAAAATTAAGTCATTGGTTTCAATTGAATGCTTTTGAGCCAAGTTGTACAAAAGTAACTATTTTAATAATCATGTTGCTGCCCAGGATCGAACTGGGGGCCTTTAGTGTGTAAGACTAACGTGATAACCACTACACCACAGCAACCTTCATGTCAGCCGTAAAAGAATTAATTAATTCACTGCATGAACTTTTGGAAACAAAGCAATCATCCAGTTTAACTAAGTGCTGCCATTAACTGACCATTATCGAAACTAATTTGTAAAATTCAAATATTTTCGGTGACAACAACTTCGATTCACCGAAACAGATGGAATAATCATTATACCTATGGGTAGATTTTAGAAAATATTTATTCAAAATATAAGAAAAATATTTTTAAAGAAATTAAATATATTTACTTATGAATAATTTTTGATAGCCTTTCATATTGTTACAAGGCTGTGACAATTTATATACTCAAATTCAAGTGCAAATGTAAAATATAGATATATTTTTTAAACAAATACGATTAAATTTTATAATTTTTTTTTACATATTTAAAAAATAATTTCAAAGTCATATCCTTATGTCTGAAAATGCATCAGACGCGGAATTCGGATGTATGGTCCAAGTTAAGAGTTGAAACATGGGCAATCAGGAAGCATTTCAGAAACCCATGGATCACCCCAGCTCTTTTCACATCTCTAACGAATCGCGCTTAAGACTTGTATTCAATTATTTTAACTTCATTTAAAAACATGAGTATTCCAATTACAAACTCATTTGTACCCAATAACCAGCGCAGTTCTAAAGTAAAATCTCCTAAACCAATACTTGTAAGCAAGTATAACAGTATAACCGGACCCCGACTCTTAATATGAAGCAATCACTGTTAAAATACCGGAAAACAATAACAATGGCGTTTATGACATGAAGCTATTTTAGGTAAGATCATCTTCCTCCAGCTCTTTAGCTTTCAGTTTTTCCTTCACTCGAAGTAAAAGGGTTGTCTTCCATGAATCCTGCAATGCATATTGTGTATAGAGAAAACACATTGTGATTGTAATTTCATCCAAGAAGCAGTTCTAATTGAGATCGACATACCAATGGGGTCATGCTGTCAAATTCCTTGACAACATCTGTAAACTTCGTGACATCTTCCTCGTCCAGAGCAGAAGCAATGTCCTGTCACAGAAAGCATAAGCTCGTTACGATACCGGATTCTTAAAATTACTACCATTTAAAGTAAATGAATTGTATAGTTGACAAGTTCTTTGGTTTGGATGTATGGCAGTAACCGGATAAACCATCAGCCAATGCACATGAAGGATCAAAAGAACCAAAAGGAATCTGATAAATTCCTTTAGTAATAGAAAAATAAATTAGAACAAAATAAATAAACGGTTTCCTTATGATAACTTACAGCTAATAACCTATACTCTCGTGTTCCAGAAAAAGTTGGATCCAGATCCTGAAGAAAGCAAATGCAGATACAAGTTCAATATAACCCAATGTAAACGTTTCACAATGGAAAAAGGTAAACCTGATATCGCTCTAATGCATTGGTGATAGCAACGACATCGCCTTTGCAGAGTTGACAAAGGCCAGCATTAAGAAGATGCCCTTTAACTCCATACTTCAGCAAGTTATTGGTAAGTGACTGTCGTGCAATCTCTTCGTAGATCTCAATGGCTTTCTGGTATCTGGAGAAATATCAGAACAGAGCTATAAAATATATCTCGAATTTTACAAGGGGCGCTGTATTTATGCAACCGTGTTAGCAAGTAAAGTAATACACCAACAATTATTAGAAATCATATTTAGTAGTAGATAGCACAAAATAGTTTCCCGAACAACATATATGAGAATTGAGTATGCTTACTGTTCTATCTGAGCAGCAAATTGTGCAACTTTCTGCTTGCACTGATTGGCAGAAGTAGATACTTCTTCACTTTGGAAGAAATCTGCAGCCTTTTCGTAATGATCAATGGCCTGCTCAATGTTTTGTTCAGACTCGTATAATTCAGCAATTTCCTGCACACGAAAGAGGCACCAATGCGTCTATGAATAACCACAAGTAACATCATGATACAAAGTTGTGGATATTGTGGAAAATCACTAACGGTAGTACAGAAAAACATGAATGCCTAGAAGGCTTAACACCACTGGCAACAATGTGAATGAAGACTGGAAACAACAAAAATATGTCACTCGATTCTTTGTTGTTCTTGAAGCATCTGTGTTCAACATCCGTATGAGACAAGTCTACGGACATGGATATTGGACATGACCTTCTAAATACATGAAAAAACATATTTCTACATCTAACACTCACGCTAACATATATAAAAATTCAATCAAAACAAAACAAAAGAAAATGAAAAGTGCTCGCTATAAGATTACTCTTGCATATGAATGAAGAAACAATACCTTATAATACCTTGCAGCCATACTGAGCCTTCCAATATCACAAAACATGTTCACTGCTTGCTGCAAGCACGATATCGCCTCTGTATAGGAATCACAATTTAGAAACGGGTAACAATTTTCACAGTGAAACTATCTATGCACAATTCACTTACCCTTTGTCGATGTTTTCTTATAGCAATGAGCAGCACTAACAAAAGCTTGAGCGGCTTCATGGGTGCTTTCTAACTACAAATAGAAAAAAAGGAAACAAATAGAAGGGTCAAGTTCAATCGTACAAGACAGTTTAATCACTATGAATTGAATGCTATTTTGCCCAACTGCTTACTTTCAAATGACAATTTGCTAACTTTACATAAATTGATCCAGCTCTGTCCCCTTGAGAAAAAAAATATAGAGTAAAATTAAAAGCTTTATTGAAAAAAAAATCAATTTAATCATATATCAAATATCTATCAAATTATAAATTAATTAATCAATAAGCTGATTTTAAAGAAACATTAAATTTCACATTCTCTGACAGAATCGAAACAACAATAATAATTCTTTGACGCAAGTGGGGTTAACCAGCAACAATAATCAATAAATTGAAAGAGAAAATAACCATTATAAGTTAGGAACAAGAAGAATAATAAAAGTCTTTGATCGCGATAAAAAATAATTTTCTAATTATGATCGCATCTTAGCAACGTTAATGTTTCCACCACTTTTTTTCCTTCCAACATTTGCCCAACAAACAAACATATAATCATGAATTTTAGATTACGATTTCTGTATCAGCAAAATTAATAAGTTGATCTCGAATTTTCATTCATATATTTTAATCCAGATTTTCTCGAGAAACAAACAGAAAATATATACTCTTCAAAAAATAAAAGATTAAGGAAAAAGGAAAGAAATACAGGATTTGGCGAGCTTGAAGAAATTGGCAGCTTTATCAAAGAGATCGGCGGCATCTTCATATTTCGAGCCAAAAAAGCTCCAGCTGTTTAGCTTTTTCTCTGCGTTTTTCTCGAATTCTTCTCCTCTGGTTGATTGATCTCCCATTTTCCTCCTATTTTTTCTTTACCTTTGTTTGATCAGAGATCAATTTAATAAAAAAAAAAAACATAAAATTTGAGAAGCCTTATGATTTATTGGGGAAAAAAAAAGATATTTGTGAAAATTGACTGATTTTTTCCTTTTTTTTAATGAATTTTCTACCTTTGAAGTAGTTAGAAAATATATTTTTACACATTACATTATAATTAAATAAATATTTAATAAAAATAAAAGTTTAATTTAATTTTAATACTCAAATTCAAAAAAAACAATATATATAATACTCCTATATCCTGTTTAATTTAAAATAAAAAGTCGAAAATTTGAATCCTTGTTAAGTTATTTTAATAATATAAAACTTAAAATAAAATATTTAAATTTGGTATATTTAAAATATAAAATCAAATAATTATCAATTTAGAGTTCAATTAAACCAAGATTAATGATACCAAATCGATTTCTGAATGGGTGGATGTAAGGAATGATAATTGTTCATTCCGTTTCATGTGTTGCTTATACAAAATTACCATTGTATTTTTATGTATGTCTATATATTTTAAAAGGGTAATAATATAAAAATATGTTAAAGACGTTAAATTTAAATTAATTGTCTAAGCGTCCGTTTATTTCATTGAAAATGGCTTCCGAAAGATAATTTATAGAAAATAACCTTATTTTCTAAAAAAATTAATATTTTCTGGTATTTAGATGAATTTGTGTAAAATATTTTCTATTGTTTGTAGATTTCTTGAAAATATTTCATAAAAGTTGTTTTCATAAAATAAATTTATATTTTACATTGTTTTTCATATATTAAAAGTATTTTGTTAAATTCAAGTTTATTACAATATCATTTTTTAGTTACATGACTACCAAGTGAGTATTTTTATTTAAAAATGTGATATAAACCAAATTGACAAAAAAATTTAACAATGTTAACAATTGGACTTGATTTTCAAATATGAAAAGTAGAAGGACTAAATTATTGAAAATAAAAATACAGGGATTAAGTTTCAAATTTGTGAAGTGTACATAGACTTATGGAATATTTTAACCTTTATACTACAAAATATTTATTATTAATATATTTATAATTGTAGAGAATATTTATTATTAAAATATTAAATTGAATGTTTTCAATAATATGTGAAGAATATTATTTAAAATTTTATTATTAAAATAAAATTAAAATATTAAATAATTTATTAAAATGATACATTATATTAATTGTATTAATAATTTATTATATGATTAAATATAAATAATTAAATATGTATGTTTAATAATATTGAAAATTATAATATTTTATATTAATATTTTAAATATTTTAAAAATAAAAATAAAAATTATTAAAAATATAATAATATTAAGCTTAATTTAAGTTAATTTTTATATAAAAATAAAATTAACTAGAGAGAGGTTCTTTTTCGAAAAATGACTTACGCTTTTTAAAATGATAAGTCATCTTACAAGAAAAGTGGCTTATTTTTTGTTGATCTGTAAGTTATTTTTCATTGACCAAACTGTTTTATTTGAAACAAACACAATAAAATGTAGAAAACATTTTCTGTGAAACATGCAAGCGAACCCATGCTAAGAGGACATGTGCTGATCCTAGGAGATGATACGTATTAACATGCATGAAGTATATTTAAACATAATATGTAACATCAAAAGGACTGTGAAAAAAATATTAATGAGAGGACAAAGAAAAGCAAACACTCGACAACTTTCCATCCAAATCCAATTTTTTTTTATATACGAGAATTTTGTTTGAAATCATCAAGATTATGAAAATAGAAATCGTTAATAAAAATCAAATAACAAATATGAAGGTGAACAGTGGAATTTGAAACAGCATCTCAACATTGTTGATTTAGCAAAATCAGTGCTCTTGATTTTTTCTATTTTTTTTCTTTTTCAGTTTTCTTGAGAAAAAAAGCTTTGGAAGGGTAAAACTGTGTAACAATTATAATTATTTGATTTTAATTTGGAAAAAGAATAAACTTAATTTGCATCAAGCTCAATAAAATAAATTTGGGTATTTCTTTAAATAAAATTTTAAAATAAATTTTGGTTAATCTTAATTCGAATGATATATCATTGGTTGAGGGAGAAATACAATTAAACATTAATTTCAAAGGTGTTCATGATCAGATCACCCCAAAATTTTATATAACTCGAAATTGAGTCCAATAAGCTCAAATAGTATATTTCATTGTTTAAATAGTCATGTAAGCTTTTCATTAGAAAATAATTTAATTAAATTTAAAAAATGAATACCAAAGTAATAAAAATGATAGCAAAATGATGAGAAAATAAATAATTATCTTAAAATTTTTAAACAAGCCTTTATATTAAGTGGCAGAGTCAAAAAAAGTTTTTGAGGAGGACGGAATTAAATTTTATATTTTTACGATAGTAAACATACAATTTCATCATTTTAATAATTTATATTTTTATCATTTTTTAAAAATTAAATCAAAATTTTATCATTTATGAAGCCAAAGTGTAAATTTATCATTACTACTAATTTAAATTTTATAAATTATAAATAGCCTAAATTAAAAATTTATCATTTTAGAGGTCATTTATTATACTCTGCCACTTTTTATAATAAAAAAGTGAAATTAAAAAAAAAAACCTTAAAAGGTGACAAAATCTTTGCAGACACCCAGGGACATTTTCATGGTATCTTTTGTAAAGACAAGTAAAATGAAATAAACCTGGACATTTTTCAGAATGACATGTGACAGTACAAACACATTCACAATTTAAAAGGGAAAAAAAATAGATTATGGGTTGGATCGAGTTTGAGTTAGGTCAATGTTAAATTTTAGTTTCGTTTTCTAAGTTTAAATCTTGATTCGACTTAAAAAATGAGTTTAAAATTATGCCTAAGTGTGACTCAGATAAAAAACACTAAATTTAAGCTTGATCCAGCCTATCAGTATTAAAATTCTTTATATTATTTTTTAATAAATATAATACATCAAATACACTAAAAATATTAAAATAAATATTACTAATAAATTAAAAATATATTTAAAAATATTTATACTTAATAACACTAATATAATTGTAACTTAGCAAACAAATGACTCAAAAATAGTAATAAAATTAATAATAAAATAAGAGTTATACAATATCTAGATAATAGCAACAAAATAATCGTAATATATAATAGCAAAATAGTAGCAAAACAACAACAAAGCAACACCAAACAGTAGTAGAAAAGAAGTTTGCGTTTCAAGCAAAGTCGGGCCAAGCCTAAGTCAAAAAAATTCTTATCCAAGGCCCAATTCTTTTAAAAAGTAAATCTTATTTTTTGTTTAAGCTCATTTTTCGACTCATGTTTTTATTTAAATGCTCTCACTTTTTGAGCAAGCCTTTGAACCTGTACAGGTGAACTAACCCATGATCAAGTCTAATTGAAATTTGACGACTTGTATTGAATTATGTAATCCAAATACATATATTTAATTTTATTTAAAATCTTTATGTACTTTAAGAGTGGTTAAAAAATTGTTAAATATGTGCGAAACATAAATATCAAATATAATATTAAAAAAAATGTTGCAGACATCATCAAAATCTGAAACACTTTCTTTTTTTTTTCCCTGAACTTCCTTTATAGCTAAACTAAAAAGATTTTAAGAAAGAAACTATGTTCAATTGCCTATTTCCCAAGAAGGAAAGAATTTATCTTCCACTTGAACAAAGCTATCCCATGAAAGAAATGAATCCACACCATCAACCCAATATTCTTCTTCAACACATGCTGTTTCACCCATTGAAACATTGTTGGATTCCTTCAACCAATCTAAATCAGAGCTTCCACATAACATCCGGTAGTTGTTCAATGGATCATTTGTTTCATCCACAGTTGCTTTCATTTCTTCTGGTTTTTCAGCTTTTTTTGGACAAATTTTCATGCCATGATCATCCTCAGGCCTTGATTCTAAGCTAATTGCTTCTTGGTTATTTGATGAACTAGAGTCTGAATTCATGTTGTTTTTATTACCATAATTTTTCTGGGATTTCTCAATCTCAAAAGGTTTTTGTGAGTCTAAACCGAGCTGCTTTAGCTTCTTCTTGATTCGAGTATTCCAATGATTCTTGATTTCATTGTCTGTACGGCCAGGGAAATGTGAAGCAATCTTGGACCACCTGGAAAATATTCTTTCTTGTGTTACAAGAAACAAATAATTAACTGGTTCAATGTGTATTGAAACATCGGTATTGGATATGTTCCTTCTAAATACATGAAAATTAGAAAACAATCACACTCGAGTTCAAAGATATTTACCTATTTCCGAGACGTGAATGAAGTTGAATAATCTGATGTTCTTCAGAATCTGTAAAAGACCCTCTCTTAAGGCCAGGTCTTAGATAGTTTATCCATCTTAATCTGCAACTTTTTCCACATCTTAACAGCCCTACGACATCACCATACGGCCATTAACTTTAAAGCATATGGTTATGATCATAATGTAACAAATTTACCTGCAAGCTTGGGAACCTTTCGCCAACAGATAATACCATTGTTGAGTACGAAATTGGTGAGCTTATGATCTTCTTCGATTGTCCATGGACCTCGCTTTAATCCAACTTTATCACAACAAGGTTGTCTTCCCATTTTGAAAACTCAAACAAGCAAAATCGTAAAAAGGGAAGGTGGTGTTGTAATTCATGATTGAATTTGAAAGGCAAAATTTAAGACATGAAGGGTTTGCATGAGACAGTGGAAATGGTCCAATTTGGTTTTGGTTTTTACGTAAAAATGAAGTAAGAAAATTTATTCCTGCAACTAACGTCTATCTTCCTATTGATTTTGGAGTTTACATAAAAGAAAATTTAAATCATTTGATGCGATTCTTTGGCCACTAATGCTGGCCAGTTTTGTCGTTGAAGTCACTTTTTTCCTCTGTGGAGGAGAATCAAAAAATTTTCCTCGTATTTAGATATTTGTATTTGGTAATATTATATTTTTCATTCCAATCCAGTATATGTACTTGTCCTATCACTTGATATTTAACTGCCTTGGGCTGAGATTCCTGCCATGGATTTACCTGGTGAAACTGTTCTACCTATTCATGCTTATAAACTTAAAAAATAAAATTAATTAATCAATGTTTCTCATGTTTATATGTTTTTAGCAAAGCATTAATTCAATGGGCCTTCTAGGGTTAAGTTTAGTTTAAGAAAGGTAATATTTTTTAAATTAATTTAAATTTCAAACATTAACTTAAACCCACAACGTCTCATTTTCAATAATATTAAAGATTTCAGAACAGGGGTGACGTTAGAAATTTTTTTTGAGAGAGCTGAAATTAAATTGTATATTTTTATGATAATAAAAATATAATTTTATCATTTTAATAGTCTATATCTTTATAATTTTTAAAGGATTACATCAAATTTTTATCATTTTTGAGAGACTAAAGTACAATTTCATCATTATTAATTTATTTTTTTATAAATTATAAAGAGAATTAAATAAAATATTTCCATTTAAGGGGATCGGGGACATTGTTTCAGAATGTATGTGAGTAATCTCAATATCTTCTTTTTCTTTAGGTATTATGACTTTTTCTTTTATATAATTTTACACTATTTTTAATGATTTTAAATTATTTACTTAAACTAAAATCGAATATTAATAATAACTAATGAATTAAATTCTCCAATTTTTTGATGTGTTCTTCAAATTATATTTTAACTATATATATTTATTATTATAAGTCGAGAAAAAATAAATTTTATTAACAACATTATTATTTTTATCATTCGATCAAATTTGCCTGGAAATCATGTCAAATAACATGTTTTAATAATAAAAAAATTCTTCTTTCCTTTATCATTTTGATTAAAAGAGAAGTCCTAATGGCTTTTCTTTCTTTTTTCAATTTCAACTTATTTATTTGAAAAAGGTGATATAAAATTAATTTATTAGAGAAATACATAAAATAAATATTATATGCTTCAACTTTTGTATAGTACACAATTAAAAAAAAATTCTATGAGGATAATTTAATAAAATGCATTTTTAGATCATGTTAATCGATCATCAAAATTTGACATTTCAATCGAATGAACCAAATAAAATTATATAATAAGCAATTTTACATTCTAATAATTTTATAATTTTTTTAATCAATTACAAAGTTTAATTCAAAATTAAACATCCATAAGCATTGACTTAAAATTGTTAATGCTCTTTTTTTTATTAATGTAAACAAAGCTATAAATGCTCTAGAAAATCTATTTTTAATAGTTTTTACAATGGTATAGTTGTACGATAATATCAGTAGAGGCAGATACAGGGGTTGACAGGGGCCCTAGCCCTCTTAAAAGGGAAAATTTCTATTTAGGCTCTTGAAATTTTTTTAAATAGTAAAGGTAAAATTGTACTTTGCCCCCCTAAAATTATAAAAATTTGATTTAATCTTTTAAAAATTATAAAGATATAGACTATGAAAAATTAAAATTTCATTCGCCCCCTAAAAATTTGTTCTGGCTTCGCCCCTGAATATCAGCCCTTCAAGGCAAAGCAATAAGAAAGAAAAATAAGAACACAGATTTTATGTGAAAACCCCCTATCGATAAAAATCACAAAAAGAGGAGAAGAAATTCACTAATGTTAAAAAGTAACAATATAAAAGATTTACGGTTATGCACAATTTTTAAAGGTTAAACAACTCTAACATATGTGTATATATATTTTCATTCAACATTTACTTTTGCACCCGAAAAACATATATAAAAAAAATAAATTCGATATTATTATGAAGGAGTTTTTCTTAAACCAAATGTCTAAGAACAAAAATTGATGATGAAACTTTAATATTCCATTTATGATTTAATTGTTGAATAATTTTTTTATAAATTTATTTTTATAATATAGTTTTTTATTCACATAGTGACAATTTTAGTGTATATATATATCCCTTTCTACATGCATGAATCACAATATATATGTGATTTGTTTATGCATGGAGGAATAAATATTCCTTATAATTGCACGATTATCCATTACGAACAAGTTTATATTTTTGAGGCCAGTGCTGGCTTTGTTGGGGTTTGAGAAACTACAAGCTATAGAATATAATACAAATACTGAAATAGCATTGTTTGACATGATAATGATGGATGAAAAAATTATTATTATTTTAACATTTATGTGTTATTGGATCATTATTTATGGTTGAATTTTTAATTTTACAAACAATGTTAAAAATTTGTTGTATATTTCATTTAATTGGAGAAAAAAGAATTTAAATTTACAGGTTTTAATTATATTATTATTTACAGTGGTGAATTTAGGGGCTGCCAAGGGTCCTAGTCTCTCTAAAATGAATTTTTTTTCATATGGCTCATTTAAAATTTTTAAAATTTAAAATTAATAAATGTAAAATTGTATTTTGGCCCTGTTAAAATATAAAAATTTAATTTAATCCTTTAAAAATTATAATGATATAAACTATTAAAATGGTGAAATTGTATTTTTTTCTATTGTAAAAATTACAATTTAATTTCGACCCCTTTAAAAAAGATTTATAGTTTCGCCCCTGATTATGATTTAATTTGTTTATTATTTGTTTAAAGAAAATCTCCATAATTAATATATCAAATATAATTAACTGTTCTTGTTTTATTGTACAATTAAAAGTATCTATATGTATTAAGGGATAAACTTCAAAACTATATATAAATTTTGGTCCGACATGCAATGTTTATCATGAACTTTAATTTTATGTCTTTTTATATATGAAATGTTGTTTGGTTCAATTTTCACGTACAATTAACATCGCTATCGATATATCATCATTACATATTATATATCAAAATAATTATACTTATCGAATATAAAAATAAATTGATGTCTTTATTTCTTTAAATGCATGAAATTGAATCAAAATTAAAATTTCATGTATATATCTACACAAAAATCAAAGTTTTATGTATAAAATTACACCAACTCAAAATCTATGTATTGAGTTGTATATTAAATCAAAATTTATGTATAATTTTGGTATTTATGTCAAATAACTTTGTGCTCAGTGGACTTTTCTTTTATGGGCCACTATTGGCCCAAGACCCTTTGACAAAATCCGTTAATTAATGCTCGCAATTATAGCCGTTACAAAAGCCAACAGCTCAAAACGAAATTCAAAATTTTTTGACCATAATCTCCCCCCTTATAAAGCTTCCATGGAAGGAAACCGTTTCAGTTTCTTTCTGATTAAACCCAGAAAAAAATCCAAGAAAATGGCGATAGAAGAACCAAAACAAAGATCTCAAGATTCGAAGCAGGAAAACCCTAATGAAAATATCCAAAATGTTGATGCTTTATTGTTTAGTCCCAGATTCAAATCCGCGGCTGCCATGGCTGGGTGGGACGAGGAAGTCCTAATCGTCGCTTCTCTCGTCGTCGAAGACACTCCAGGTCGACAACCTAAACACAAGAAACGCTCTGATTTTGTATTTAAAACCCCACCATCCACCAATTCAAGAAGGTAATTTGATAAATAGATAATCCCAAAATATTATAAATCAGTCCCTTTGTTTGCTTTTTTTATTTTATTTATTAGTGATATCAATTCCTCCCCCCCCCACCAAGGAAACGTAGGGTTCAGAGAAGGAGTCCCATTTCAATTCCTGTTGCTCCATTAAAGCTTGATGAAGAAGAAAATTCACAACAAGGTGTTTAATTTGATCTTTTGCTTCTTAGAATCTTTGTTGAGAACGTAAAAGAAAACTGGGTTTTTATTGAATTATGTATGTTGTTTAGAGTGTAAGGAGGAGTCAGTGGAACAAAGAATTGATGTGAAAGCTGAGAGGAACACAGAAGTAAATGAACCATTAGAACAGACCCCTGATGTTTCTTGCTCCAGTCCAAGTCCAGCTCTTCAGTGTATGGATAAACTTAGAGAAGAGCTTTCTTGTGCTGTAAGAATCTTTAGATACTTTTCTATATTGTTCGACTTGTTCAGCTTTGATTGATTAAAGATGATGGATTGATTTTTCTTTATCTTATTGATATTTTCTTGGTAGATTTGTTTGGATATCTGCTATGAACCAAGTACCACTCCTTGTGGACACAGGTAAAAATAAGACCCAATTTCATAATCTAATCCAGATAACCAAAATTCGATATCTGGAATGGTTTTTTGATTGACTTTTGTCTCTTTAGTGAAACCCTTTTCTCTTTAATTATAGTTTCTGTAAGAAATGTTTGAGATCCGCTGCAGATAAATGTGGGAAAAGATGCCCAAAATGCAGGCAGATAATAAGGTAAAATCCGTCCAAGGCCCCGATTTCCAGCTATAAATCAACATCATTTTAATGAACTTTGGCGCTTATATAATTCCTCTTTGCATATGCAGCAATGGAAGATCTTGCACTGTGAACACAGTTCTTTGGAATACAATACAGCTTTTGTTTCCCAACGAGGTTTCTGAAGCAAGGAAGTCTGCTGCCGGAGCCTTAAATAGTCAGGAAGTTGAGCCTGGAAGTCCGGAGAGTGGAAGGCGAAGTAACAGAAGGGCACGAAGTGTTAGACCTCCAATGGTCATCTCTACCAGAGATGCAGCTTTGGCTTTTAGGCAGCAGAGTGAGGATCTTTCGCGGTTAGTAAGCACGAGGACAAGAAGAGGGACACCAAGCCAAAGTGAGGATGTTGCATTAGCTTTAAGGTTGCAAAGAGAACAATCCATGGAGTCTTTTCGGCGGATTCGTCAGCAAACAAGAATCCCAACCCCTCTTTCTTTAGCTAGAGCAAATTTGAGAGCAATGACTTCTCGAGCCATTAACATTCATAGGTGAGACTGGCCCGTAACTCACAATGATCAAACTTTGTAGTTAGTTCTTTCTTTCATCTTCTAAGATTTCATCCATCATATATGAAAAACTTATTGGATTGGTTGAGTTTAGCATTTTGTTAGTTGTTGATAGCAGCATCTTCTAGTATTATCAAAATTTGAGAAACTCAGATGCTTTCAAATGGTAGAAACACAGTATCAAAAACAGTAGC
Source organism: Gossypium hirsutum (assembly GCF_007990345.1). Taxonomy (NCBI): domain Eukaryota; kingdom Viridiplantae; phylum Streptophyta; class Magnoliopsida; order Malvales; family Malvaceae; genus Gossypium; species Gossypium hirsutum. Next base: position 5,912,050 of record NC_053447.1, on the reverse strand, counting down.
TGAAGTAGATGGATAATGTTATTAAGATGTCCCCATCAAAGCTTGAGTAGAAAATAAAGTGTCCCAAGTCTCCAACTTTAAACTGTCATTTAGTTCAAGTTTATATTCATACAGCTATTTCAACATGCTTTGAATAGGATAAGAAGTCTGCCATTGCCAAATCTTTCCTCTAATGAAAATAACTTGGTAGCTTCAACCAGCTTTTGGTAACATACATGGCAAAAACGTAGGTGATTTAGGGGGGGTGATTTAGGGGGTGATTGTTCCATCAGATTGTGGAGGAGGTTTGAATCCTTGTAGTTTGTCCTCTACGTTTTTAACTCTCCCTCAAAGATGCTTCCGTTATAGGGGGCGTATCAACCAGAATATCACGATTCACACCAATGTTTATAGTATTGTCCGTTTTAGCTCACTGGGGGCTTCAAGATTTTGTCAACAAAACCGCCTCGAGATACATGGCTCTTCCGTAGGATCATGACATGGGATGCGTCACTGTCCGTGGATGCATCTTTAGCCTCTCCAAGGCAGGCAAAGCTTTTGAATTTGAAATGATGCAATGATGCCCGGGGTTTCTACTGGCTTGCAAATGGTATTTAAATGAAAATTGGGAGTTTATTTCGCGGAAAACCAACAAAGGGACTGAAATAAAATTATTTTCTTGTCAACAATGGAAAAGACATTGGGCAAAACAAAAACAACTCAGCATTGGAATGTATACAAGGTACTGCCAGCGAGGAGTTTTTAAACTTATTTTCAGCATCGGTAAAGTGACAATGTTGTAGGACTAGTTTGATGTCCTTATTCTTAAAGAATCATCCATTGTCTCCCAAACACCAATCACTAATACGTGTTTCAAAAATGTTTTTGATCATCTCTTTCAAATTTCCCCATATTTACAAGTGTTTCTTATGTCCGACACTCAACCCAAATCGAAATCCGGGTAACATAGGTGGTTGCCATTGCTATTTTAACAGAGTGGTTCATTGAATAAAATTTTATGATGAAAAATAGTGTACATTCTAATTCACAGCTCACTAATCTATTATCATACAAAAAGAACAAAACAGGATATGGGATAAACATTACTAGATGATGAATTAGTGAAAAACAAAGAATGCACTATATTATCTCCATCCTTTGTATGGCATCCTCGCATCATTTTCTTTTTTTGACCAAAAACGGAAATGATGGTTGGCCCCGAGTCTTTTTTTTTCTATGTTTAGAACTTCCTACCTAATACGAGAACTCATGACCTCGCAATGAGATGTACTTCTTAACCCAGATGGCAATGTCCTCGGCACAGGCCTGAGCCTGAGGTGTATTTAGAAGCATGTCAAGGGTTGCAAATTCATGAACTGCATCTTTATACTCGAGAACAGGTGCATCGACATTTACCTTGCGAAGAGCCTCTGAGTAAGCAATAGCCCGGTCTCTCATCCAGTCATGTTCCGCTACAACCGTTAGTGTCGGGGGCATGAACTTCAAAGGGGGGCCCCTGTCTGGGACGAGTGGATTGGCAGCAGGGTGGTCGAGGCTGAACTCTTCCTCGGGGAGAAAGAGTTTCCATGCAAGTAAGCACATTGGCTTGTCATAGAAGTAGGAGTTTGCCAAATTTATTTCGGACCGTGTCGGAACATTTCCTATGAAGAATGGGTACATTAAGACCTGTGCTACAACCTTGACAGGATCCAGAAGCCTTCCAGCCTCGACGGCTTTGCGTGCCACATAATCCGCAATGTTAGCTCCACAACTCACTCCAAGCAGAACACATCTGTTTCAACAATATCACAATTACAGATCAGGCAAAATAACTTTTTATAAAAGATAGAAGAGGAGAATATTGCACGGTTATAGAACACGGAACAACAACTTCAAAAGCCTCTACAACCAACCGGAAAGAGCAATCAGGCTCGAGACACACTTCAGATATCAAAGACTTATTGCCAAATTTAAATGATACTCGAGAGCACAATCACAAGTTATGTTATCAAGCTAAATTACTTTCGAAAAGGTTTACAAGCGAAACCTCATTTACAAGTATGCATTTTACCTGTATCTATTTAACCAAATCTTACAAATTCAGGCTTACAACAAATCACATTTCCCTAATCAAGATGTACTACTTCCTAGTCCCAACCATCTCAACCGAATAAAAGAAAGCGATGAATGCATGTTGAATCTACACCCGAATCATCGCAACAAATATAAAACCAATTAAAGATTGAAAATTTACCTACATTTCATACATCGGTATTGAACGAATTTAAGCTTATAGAGTCAAATTTCCCTGATCAGATTTCACTATCTAATCCCTATCCTTTTAACCAAATTGATGAATAAACACAACAAATCTAACAAAAAAAACAACAATGACAATAAAAGATCACAGATTCACAGCATACATCAACTAAAAACAAAGATCACAACCGCATCACATTCGTGCCCGAGACAGATATCGTCAGATTTTTCTAAGTTTTTAAAGGATGCTTGGAGGTTAACTGACCACTACTTTTTCAACCAAATGAACTCATTAATGAAAACAATTAGAATCAAAATGAAAACTTTTTATGAAAAAAAACCAACCTTGATGGATCTCCATGAGCAGCCAACCATGGCTCAACCATAGAAGCCCCAAAAGCATCCACAAGATGTCTCTGAACTTGAGTCTTGGTAAACTCTGCTCCAACCCCAAGCGCCCCACTCCCCATAGACTTACTACACTCAGCTAAATTCGCTTGCTTTGCTAACCAATACAACACCTTCAATCCATCCTCAAAAGCCGCCGGATACTTATTCTCCGGCGCCAACCTGTAACCGACCGCCACGATTATAACATCGCACAGTTTCGCTATCCTCCGACAAAATATATCGTTAGCTACCGAGTCATTACTCCCACTCACCCAACCGCCGCCGTGGAACTGTAACATTATCGGCAATCTTCGACAATTTTGAGGTAATGGCGAATAACCTCGGTAGACATTATCGTCGGATCTTAACTTCGACCCTTCAAGACTGCTCCTTCTAGAATCATTAGTCGGGGCTCCGATATTAGGATAACTATTCCTACGGTGATTAAGGGAGTCGGACTCATCCTGTTGAGATGATCCGGGCTTGGATTTGGGCTCGGGTGGGGAAAGGGACGATTCAGGGAGGAAGATCCGAACCGAAAGGGCCGTGGAAGGGTCGATGTGGATGTCTTTAGTGGCGATACCGTCAGTGAAAGAAGGGTTAGCGGCGGAAACGGATTCTTCGGGTCGGGTCGTGACACCGTACTGGTTTGATGATTCGTCGACATGGGTTTGGATACGATTCTGCAAACGGTGCTTCAAGAGGAACTTGAAGAATACACTGTATAATTTTACAGCTATGCTTGGCATTTCCCTTAAGGATCCACTCTTTGATGGGAAAAAAAATCCGGGTCTTGAATTTTTTTTCAGGGTTTCTTCTTGATGAATTTGCAGAAACCGGAAAATAAGACTCAAATACTTGAAATTTTTTTTCTTTTCTTTTCTCCTTTAGCTTCTGAGTTGTGGAGACTGGGTTTAAGGCTGAGGTAAATTCATGGTTTAGGAGAGGGAAAGTTTGAAACTAGAAATGATTAGTTATTGATTGAAAATTCACATGTGAATTAGGTTATTAGGGTTTCTAAACTTGGGAATTGCTCAAGCATTGGGTTTCAAATGGCTAATTGTTGCTTGAAATTTTAAATTTTTTTTTCAATGGCAAATCACATGCAAGTAAGCAGCAACTTTTTTAAGCTGCTTTTATTTTTTAAAATTTAACTTTATTTTTAGTGCTAGTTTGCTATACCGTATGATTATTCTAGTGAAACCATGAGAAAATTTAAATTCATAAGTTGTACTCTTATGACAAAATTGACCTTAGAAGTTGAAAGTACAACAACTGGAAAGGTGGATTTTGTAATTTGATAAGATTTTCTTGGAAAATGTTAATAGAAAACATGACTAAGAGAGAAGTAAAGACATGCCCATTTTTTAATTTATGATTGATCTTTAAAGTTTTGAAAATATTAATGAATATATTAATAACACAAATAAATGCAATAACTTTTTTTTTGTTTACATTTAAAAGTTTTTTTCTATCCAATTTGAAGACAAGTTCAAAAAACAATGAAAATAAATAAATAAATAAACTTTTCATTGGATAATAAAGTATGACTATTAGCATTATTTTAAAATTTTAACCCATTAAAGAAGAGAAATGGTGCTTCAAAATTTAAATTAACACATAAACCAGCATCATCAATGGTACAACATTATAGGCTATAATTTATATTATATACAATACATAAATAATAAAATGATTAGTAGAAAAAAAATATAGGAAATAAGAAGAAAACTAATCTTAATTGTAGTTTTTCTGACCAATAAAAATAAGAGTGGATTAACAATTTGATATAATTTCATTTTAAAAAAAATTAAGTTGCTATTATAACCTTACAATTTGTTATTTTTATTTCATGTTTTGATTGGTATAAATTATGATTTTTTTTTTAAAAAAAAGAAGCCTTCTATTATTTGAATAGCCCTTCAAATATTTACATATGCAGCCATCATCAAAGTGCTTTTGAAGAGAGAGAAAACTAGGAGGAAACAAACATAAATAAGTAAAATGATATAAAACATGTGGAACCCATCCTTAAAAAAGATTATGAATGGAAAAAAAGTCTACTTTACAAGCCAAATTCATTTGTTTCCTGTCTCCAAATCCATTATATATACACATTTTATGCATATATGAGCAGAAGGGGTTTTAGATTTTACCCCCCACATGTTGATGAATCCAAGTGACACATCAAAAAATCCAGCAAACCAGATTTTCAGAAGGTGTGAGTGAACACTTGATATGATGGAAAACTCGGCTTCATCTTCATTTTTGTTCTTGAAACCATCATGTCCACCTACCTACGGTTCCCCGAACCGTTCTTGACATGAAAATGTCAGGTAGCTAAAACGGCAATCTCTTGTCCTAGCAAGACGGGTTGCGAGTAGTTGCTTTCGGGGAGACGAGCACGGGTTCATTACTTGCAGCTTTCATTGCAGCAATCTCTTCTAATCGTTTCCATGTGGCTTCGCGTTTCGATTTGACCTCGTTCTCTTGAGCTTGGTCTTCCTCAAACTTATGCAAGCACTCCTCAAAGAGCTCAGGGTCGGTATCGGAGAAAATCTTGCGGACGTTTAGAGTCAAGCTCTGCACTGCTGGATTCCAGTGGCTTCTAGCATTCTTTTCCAAGGAGGGGAAGATAATGGGAAGTATAACATTTCGATTCTGTTTTATTAGGGTTTCAATATGATCATTGTTCCATAAGAACAAAGCCCTCTCTGCCACCTGCAAAGAAAGTAGTCAAGTTTTTTAAGCTAGTAAGGAAATAGAAAGACTACAAGAAATAAGCACATCATCTTTACAACTTAAAAAATGCTAGTTCTATACATAAATTTAAGCGTGTATATTCGATAGTAGCATAACCGACTCGACACTAGTTCCCAATCTAACGTCCATGTTCAACACATACTTGGTTGTACGCATGGGGATATGATCCTCCAATGACCCTCCAAATGCATAGAAATCTTAGAGAAAAAATTGAACATGCCCATGTCAAACACATACCCATATCCGACAATCACACACGAATCTAAGCAACATAGATATCTACAACCATGATTGAAAAGTTTTAAGTACTTAGGAAGAACATCTTGACATTTTCAGACAACAGCATTTCGTTCATATAAAAAACCAGACAAGGAGATATTCCCTTGATTGCTATAAATCCAACCTAAGTTCAAATCCATCCTCTTGTCAGCACATAGCAAACCAACTAAATTATAAAGGATATCAGCAAAAAGATTTACAGATTTTTACGTGGATGCTAACACGCTATAATTAAACTTACTAAACACATACAAATCTTGTAACCACAGTTACATGCAGGTAAAGTGATGCAGAACTATTCTACTAGAGAACACCTATTAATCATAAACAACTATTTGGTAAGTTTGACAAGAGAGCTAATTACTTTCAAACACAAACCATTATTTCAACGGTACGAAGACTTCATCTTGCACGGTTATAAGCAGTCAAAGATTACAGCTTATCGTAATGCATCAGTTTCTTCAAGGACTCTTTCAGACAATCAGTAAATTACAATTGTAAAGTACACCAGCAAAAGATGAGAAAAAAGAAGATTTTATCGTGCTAACAGGTGAAGGGATAATCAAAGGAACATAACAAGAAATAAAGAAAACCATGTCAACAAGCTGCCATTACTTTAATGAAGTCACTTCATGTAAACAAATAAGACTGCCTCTCCTTTTTAACTTTTGATATGCTTACATAGTTATGCTTTGTCAAGGGACTTTCACCAAAAAAAAGAAAAAAGTTGTAAGTAGTGGACTGACGAAATTCCTACCTGAAAATGCGAGCTACTCAAGCAACGGCCTATCTGGTGGAATAAGGGTACCATGCAGCGTTGAAACTCAGCAAGTTGTGTGGCTTCTAAAACTTCCTCCAGTTCACCCAAGAACATGACTTCTTTTGAGCTATTTGTAATTGGCCAATACTTTAGCAAGCCTCGAATAACAGAATCAGCAAGCTTGCAGTCTTTCTCCACAAACTGAGTAATGCAGTAAGATAACTGCTGATGGTACATGGGTATGCACTTTGGTTTGTGAAGTGGTATCAATGCACGAACAAGAAAGAGCTTATGTTCTTCTTTCAGTGGCAAAGCGAACCCATTGATTATACTTCCAAGTATTTCTAATAGCTCTGCGATTCCATTGTGTTTTTCGGTTTCAAAATGAATCGGTAAAAGATGTTGTTGATTGCTTTCCTGATGAACGGACGATGGACCATAAATTTCCCATAGATGCGATGCAGAACAGTTTTCAGGTACTCCCTTTCTCTGGGGTCCTCTGAATCGAAAAGATCTAACAACCTTAGAACAAAAGAATGATCGATATATCGCTTGGCCAATTTTGCATCCGTCTCAGGTGATGCCACAAACCTTAAAAGAAATTCATAAACAACTTGTAGATGAGGCCATGCAGAATCCATTGAGGGCTCCTCCTCTTCCAAATCAAACGCTAATAGAACCTTGTTCTCACGTGGTGCAGAAGTAAGTGCTCTAAACAAATTTCTAGACACCATCTTGACAATTTCTTGCATAACGATCTCCGAAAATTTCCCATTAGCAGATGAAACATAATCCATGATCTCTAGCAAAGTCTGCCGCTTGATATCCTTCTCTTTGACGTTTTTTGTCGGGTCAGTGAAGTCAAACACAATGCAACATATGTTCAATTTTCTGATAAACAAGTTCTGCTTCTCGGAATTTGGAACATCTCTAAAATTAGGCAATGCCTCAAAAGAAGCAGCAACAGTGTTCCCATTCAGCTTTGCATTCACCACTTGAGAAATCTTATTCCCTTGATTCAGCCCAGAATTTGTAGAATGAAAGCCAGAAAACGATGCACCGCTTGAGTTTGCATAATGATTACTCGCTAAATCGCTGTTTTTTGAACTGGTGTAAGCATTTGATGATGAGGTAGAGGTTCCTCCCTCACGATTATCACTCGACTTAGATGGTTTCCGAGGGAGCCTATTAAGTATTTGTTTGATCATCTTAAACAGGAATCTCTTCTCACACGCAAATCGACCAGATGTGAAAAGAAAAACCTTTAAAGCAAATGCACCATCAAATACCCAGAAAGGAAAGCATGGATACCGAAAACCATCAAGTCATGAACTGAAAGCCATTGATGAATCCATTCACCAATAAAATTGCAACTCCATTTTCACCAGCAGAGATATTCCTTGTTTCTTTGAACAGCAACATCAACCCAATTCATTTGTTGAAAAAAAAAATCTAAAGAACAGAAAACCAGCCCAAGCTAGAGTACATCAATCAACCATGACAAAAGGCCCCAATTAACATAGAAAATCTAAACAAAGTTCATCTTCTTTTCTCCAGTTCAGTGGCAAAGCATGCATAGTTTTAGACTTATATCCCCTAAAACCCATACACCTAAACCAGTAAAAGATAGAAAAAGAAAACCCAATCATTATCCCCATTCAAACCATAAATTCAACTCCAAAAGCTTTAATTTCTCTAGCTGAATTACTTTAGAAGTAAAGGAACAAAGAATATTCACCTGTTGTCTCCTTGAAACTAATTTTCGTTAGCTTTCAAAGATTAGAAGAAAAAAAAAGCATTCAGCTAGATCAAAAGATAAAGATCTGGGTTTGATCTTAAAAACCCAATCAGCATTGTCCACCAAAAGCAACCTACAAAATTAACAAAACAACATAAGAAAGAAAAGAGAGCTTTGGTCCTAAATGAAGAATAAAAAAAGAAAATGAAGGTAAAATCCTACACTTACAAACACTCTTTTCTTTCTCAGAAAGAGAAATGGAGACATTTTAGAACTTAAAGAAAAGTAATGGATTGAGGGGGGGAAAACTCATCGATCGACCTTCGTTTGTTGTTGTGGTTGATATTCTGTTTTTCTAAGGAAAATAAATGTTCTAATTAATCCCATTTCATTTTTTTAGATTTGATCTTTTTCTTCTTTTTTTCTAATCTTCGGACTTCCTCAGAAAAATTTCGCTTTTGATATCCTACGGATGAAGATGGAATTCAATTGACTAAATCACCCTTCACACTTTTGAAGAAAACCCGCCTTTATCAGCTTTAGGGGAAAAAGAACCGAAGGTTAAGAATGAGAAATGAAAAGAGTTATATTGAGGTGGTGGTTCTCACGTACTACTTAAAAGCGAGTGGTATTTTTGAAGACATAGGACAGATCCATTTTCACAGCCTACTGTCTTGTCAGCCCCCAAAGCTTCATAGATTACCATATCGACATCTTAGGTTTAGCACGGTTTTCCGTTGTGGTCAGGCAAACGACCCCACGTGCGTGTTCTGGCGCGTGTATAAAAACTATATTTATTGGTTTTTTTTTTGAGAAACATATAATGCATTGGCACGTCTTTTAGTATAAAAATTTTAAAAAAAGGAACTCACAATAATAGGGTTTTTTACTAATATAGGTTAAAAAAAATTTTTAGTACTGAAATAAGTCGTCAGAAATATTATTTACGAAAATGATACATTTTTTGTATTAGTGTCTATCTCAGAGGCGCCAATGAATTAAAAAATATTAATTTTTTTCTAATGGCATCTATCTAATAGGCGCCAATGTATATTTTATATTAATTTTTTTTAATAAAATATAATTAATTTTTTTCCTGGGTCAGTAAATGACCCAGTATAATAAAAAGTAGTGGCGCCTATCTCAGAAGCACCAATGGTGGTGCCTATCTGACAGGCGCCATTAATGGTGCTATGTTGAGAGGCGTCAATGGTCTTATTTTTCCTTATATATACCCCTAAACACAGACATAATTTTTAGCAGAGGAATGGAAATATACCCCTAGAACCACACCATCAAACCATCAATTTTAGGGGGTTTTGTAATATAAACAACCTCATATTTATATAATGAATTTTGTTGACATTTTATTTATCAGATGGAGATAATTTTTTTGCGTTTGCAATTTAAATAGTCAACTGTGTATTTATATAATGACTTTTTGCCTTTTATGTAAATAAAATTTTATGGTTTTTTTTATTTTGCAATTTCAAATTGCTCCACAACTGCAACAATTTGTAGACAAATTTTTGATTCAAACCATCAATTTATGTAATGGACTACATATAAATTTCTACCCGATTGAGACGATTGTCCAACATGGTAGTTTAGGAGCGGGCATTTACTCCGATTATGACCGGTTAATCTGCATACGCCATACAGCTTCCCGTCAGATTTCTCCCTAATGTCCATTTCGTTATGGATTCTGGATGATTGCGGACGACCTTTCGGGTTCTTACGCAACCTTTTGTCTGGGACAAACTCGAAGGTCGTCAGAGGTACCTCCCAAGTAGATAGGTTAGGAAGCACGGGGAACTCGTTTTCCCATACACGCAACGTTAGTTCAATGGTGTACACTTCATCGATAAATTGTTCTACATTGAGCCCAACTTTAGCACAAGTTGCCACGACATGTGCACATGGATAATGAAGTGTTTGAAACCTCCTGCAGTCGCATCGTCTGTTTCGGAGATCAACTCCGTAGGACCTAGGTGATATACCGGGTCGACGACCGATGGTCTCTATAACTCGAAACGTTTCATTATGTCGTGAATATACTTCTACTGTCATCAACCTTGCCATCTGACGGTTTGCAACCATTGCATCCCTAACATCTTCGATAAAGACGTGTCCCGCCTCCATCTGGTTCACTTGTTGCTGACCTATTTTTGGCATCAAGGTAGTCAACCTGTAGAACGTAGCCGAGAAGACAGATGAAATTGGAAGATGCCGTGTTTTTAATAACACAGCGTTGATCCCCTCCACCAAGTTTGTGGTCATTTGACCATAACAAAAGCCCTCGTCAAAACTTTGAGCCCATTGCCACTGCTCTATGGTACCCAACCACTGCTGTAAAGATGTGTTGGTTTGACCCTCCATGTCACTCTCAACTCGGGCCATTCTTTGGCGAAAATGTGTGGCTCTAGCTCACGCGCTGCATATGTATTAAGAAAATTTAAGTTACAGTATTGCTCTAAAACATTTTACCTTATATTGAAAAGATAAGGTAATTCTTTACCTATTCACACAACTTGTCTCTTCCAGTCTACATTCTTATAATCTCGCTAGAAGTTAGTTGCAATGTACCGGATGCAGTAAACAGATCTTCATGGTACACTGGAACGCCTAATAGTTGCAATTAATCATTTCCCTCTATTGGAGATGATGCAAATATTATCGTTGCTAATAACATATCTTCGCAAGTTGGTAAGGAAGAACTCCCACGATTCTATGTTCTCCTTATTGACGATGGCAAATGCTATCGAGAGCACGTTCTTGTTGCCGTCTTGAGCAACCGCAAGAAGTAGGATCTGTTTGTATTTTCCATATAGCTAGGTTCCATCTACTTGCACAAACGATTTGCAGTGGGGAAATGTGCGCACACATTGATAAAACGTCCAGAAATCCGATGGAAAATTCTTTTTCTCGATTGTAGTTGGTCATCCGGCCCATAATAAGATCGTGTCTACAACTCAATTATAGTCCCCGGCACGTGTTCCCTCATAGCGGCTATCCATCCCTGTAATTCATTGTACGATGCATCGATATCTCCGTACAATTGCTCCATTGCCATCTGTTTAGCTATCTATACCTTCTGGTATGATACTCGATACTGGAATCGTGCTTGTATTTCGATAATCAGTACTGAAACTTTAATGGTCGGCATATCTTTCACCATTGGCATGATGCACGCACAGATAGTTTTGGAGTCAAGTTTTCGATGATCTTCTGTCATACGTGTTGAAGTGCATGTGTGAGGCCCAACCAATTTTTGTATCTCCCACATCTGCGACTTCTGGATAAATGCAGCTTGTATCCGCCAATTGCAGCCTTCTGCCGACCTCCAACACTCTCCAATATATAATGTTGGTTTAGACACGATGACTTTGTAATCTACTGATATATTCATGCTATACCACTTAATGGCAAATATGCATTCTTCCTTACTTCCAAATCTCTGGCCCACGAACAACTCATCTAGATCAGAATATACGGCCATTCGGTTAGTAGTTAGTATTTCAGGGTACTCCAAAAACTCGGCTGCTCGAGCCGCATCGGGGTTTATCCGAGACATGTGTGCCTCAGGATTATTGTGTATCACAATACGACGAATCTGGTTTCCGACTGAAGACGCGTTAACTTTTCTATCCTCATTCACGCCTTCATCGTCAATATCATCTGGGACCTCATCCACGTCAGGATCACTCTCACTATCAACTTCGTAATCAACAGGATCACTACTATAGTATACATTATCACCAACCACATCAGTCTCGGCTGCAGCATTAAAATCAATATCAATCCCGTGTATAGTTGATTGACTATCAACATATGATATCGGAACCACCATACACGGCGCTTGAACTCTATCTTCTTCTCCTAATGGAGTGGGATCTTCAGTTGCCTCCACACCGGTTAACTCAGCAAATAACTGAATCAGTGCATTTTGGTTGCTCCGAGTCCCATAATAAAGAGCGACCATTGTCTCCACGTCTTCATCGTTTACAAGTTCCATTTCGATAAATTTTATTGGATCTGCCGAAACTGGAAACTTGCAGAAAACTTTTGATATCCTTCTCCCACAACGTCTATAAATTTGTTCACTAATTTTTTCCTTCATATCATCAAACGAGATATTTCTATTAAATCTTATTGCTACTTGTTTTCGACATTCAAATATACATCCCACGGTTGTTGTCAAAATTTCCCCATCGAAATAAACGCATACAAAAAACTGATTCTCCATCTTCAATACTAGATCTGTTAAAAAAATTTAAATTTCTTAAAACATTTTTGAAATGTAAAAAATTACATAAAATTTTTAATGCAAAATTTTTCATTTAGAAGTTAACAAAATTAATAACCTAACAAAATAACTTTCAAATAATAAAATTACTAATAAGACTCTACATTATATTTAAAAAGAAATAAACCAAAATACCTTATCCTTCTTCTTCTTTTCCTTTCTTTTTTTCTTCTCCCTTCCTTCTTATTTCCATTCCTCTACTAAAAATTATGTCTGTGTTTCGAGGGTATATATAGGGAAAAATAAGACCATTGACGCTTCTCAATATGACACCACTAATGGCGCCTGTCAGACTGGCACTACCATTGGCACCTCTGAGATAGACGCCACTACTTTGTATTATATTGGGTCATTTACTGACTCGGGAAAAAATAAATTATATTTTATTAAAAAAATTTAATATAAAATATACATTGGCACCTATTAGATAGGCGACATTAGAAAAAAAAATTTAATATTTTTTAATTCATTGGTGCCTCTGAGATAGGCGCCAATACAAAAAATATATCATTTTCGTAAATAATCTTTCTGACGAACTATTTTAGTACTAAATTTTTTTTAAACCTATATTAGTAAACCCCCCCCCCACAATAATATTATAATATCACTTAAGAAAATTTTCTATTTTATTATCAGAATAGTGATCCTAATTATATTTTGTAATTAATTTGTTTCGCTTTTTAGCAAGTGTATATCGTGAATTTTAATATTGATTTATCATCATTAATAATTATATATAAGCCAGCGAAGTAATTACTTTCTATCACCAAATGACCCCAGTAATTACAGACATTTTAGGTGAAGCGACAATGAATTTAATCATGCAATTTATAAAAGATTTAACATTTTTCTTTTTGGATTTAACGTGAAATTGTAGACTACTCATTTGACTTGACAAGCCTTGAAACACAGTATTTTCTTCAATTCAAGACAGGTCCATCTAAGCCGAATTACTAATTAAAAATAATGACATTATTTTATTTAAAATTTATCACAAAAATATTAATATTAATATTTAAAAATATTAATATGAAATGGCCTATCAAGCTCGGCTTGATTTCAGCTTGAGCAAGGAATTTTAAAATTTTACTAGCTGCTGAACACCTTTAAATTAAATCAAGCTCCAAATGCAATACCTTTCTTTATTAATCAAAATTAAACTCCTTAGAACTTAAATTCTAAAACCATCAAAAGAAAAAAAAACACAAAGTACACACGTAGGCATAAAGGAAGTAGTGAATTTTTTTTAGCTACTTGGAAATAAATTAAGCATTTAAAATCCAATGAGGTAAAGAATCACAATCACAATCACTCATCACACGTCGGACTTGTATGACTATAATGAATGAAAGTTTGTCTACATCGTCAAGCACCGAACAAAAAGAAAAGAAAAGGCCAATATATCAAATCTAAAACCACAACCACCCCTAAGAGATCATTTCTAAGCTAAGCTAAAGCCTATGTAGAGCACACTCTATCCCCAATCCATTTGCACATTCTCAAAACAAATCTAATAAAACATACTAAGTTTAGTCAATAAACCTCCTTCATAAGCAATGATTGTCACCACTATAACCTTCCACACAAATCAAAGTACTTGGAGAAAAAATATATAATGAATTTAAAGAATACTTTTGCTCGTCTCGATTTTATCTTCATATTGTAGCAAAAAATAATCAAGAAACTTCGAAGAGGGAATCTTAACACAGTACTCATCTGTACCAAAGAAGTCTTTTAACATTCAATACACACAGTATGAATAATAATCAAATTAAAGAAGATATTAACATTATGATCTCAGTGTCGGCAAAATAAGAACTTTTGTTGAGCTTGCGTTACCTTACAAAATAATACCAAGAAGCCTTCAAGATTTCAGTGGGGGTAGCTGCTCTCGTTGTAGATCTGTCCCTTAAAGTACATACAGGTATCGTGTCAAGCAACAAAAATCAATGTGCTGCATGTCCCAACCAAGGACCAAAAGCGAAACCATCTAAACATAATTGTCCAAACTCCACCTCAGTGCTCCATCAAGGCCGTTTCTGTTTCTGAAAGTGGAGCTGCACAAACAAACCTCCAAATAAGCAACAATCCCATGAGGTAGAAAGCAAGAACAAATAGAACTCTGCTCATAAGTCAAAAACCATAGTAAAATTCTCAGTTTCGGCACTAGAATCTTGCATTGATTTGGTGCATGAGATAATTAGTGGATAAACAAAGTAAAACATTAATACAAGAATCCTATTACCGGAGGGCCTACATACCGAGCAAATCTTCATAAGAATCGACAAACAGGGACGTGCCCATCAGCAAAGGAGGAGAGAACACCTGACCCTGCGCTTCTTCCAAATCAAAAAGTGACCTTTGCCAATCAGAAGCTGCAGAACTTGAAGCAGCAGCTGAGAGGAATCCATTATCTTGATCATGATTATCAAGAGAATCCAGATTGTTCAACATGTTTGGTAAGTCATCATAGTTACTCCTAATGTGACCATCACTGGGATGGCTGTTGAGAAAGGAATTTTCTGTTTGTGTTGAAAATAATCTCTTAGTCCTTATCGAGCCTAGTTTATTTTCTGGTCCCACACGAGAATGATTAGTTAACAAAACAGGTACAAAGAAATGTTCAGAACTTTCATCAGATTGACTGTCCTGTGATAGCTCTGAATTGCAGGATGGCACAGACATTGCAGCTTGCCTAACAGATCTCTTTAGATTCTGAACATAAGAATTATCACTATCTGCACAGAAAATCAAGAATCAAATTCTTCAGCTAAAGGAATTAAATTACTTCTCTTTCAACTCGTAAAAACAAAGGCATTAAACCAATAACATGTAGGGGGACAAATGGAGCACAAAAAGCAACAAACCTTGGGGTGGGTTATCTAGGTGATTGTTTGCTAGAGGCTGTTCCATAGAGCTACTTTTATACAAAGTGTCAATTTGGTTGGTCTGAGGAGCTACTGTATGTCGCTTTTGCATGCTTCCAACCTTTCCAGATGAATTTGGAGTTAAACTAAATAACTGTGGGAGCTTTAAAGCAGGAGGACTAGCTGAATTCTTCTCAAGCTGAACAGCAGACATTTTTGAAGTAATGTCACCAACATCATCAGAGCTACTTTCCTGAATGATCCAGAAAAAGAGATCTTAGAATGAGTCATAAGTTCTACATACACAAATATTCTAAAGTTCCAAAATATTTTCAATATTTGCATTACAATGAAATAGTGTTTGAACATTTACCAAGGTCCTTCTACTGCTCTGAGCTAGCATAGGTGAGGTGGTTTGACCACGATGTTTGGCCATTGAAGGTAAGTTGGAGGAAATGCCATTTAATTTCTCTGTGCACTCTGATATTGACTTTTGAATTGATGGAGCAACTTCTTTTAGTTGGTTAATAAGCACCTGCATTTTAAATGTATTAGGAATTAATAATAGTAGCATCTTGAGTCCACATGTAAGTGTGAAAAAGACCCTTTAGATATAAAAGCCATAACAGCAATTTATGGTAGGAGAGGCACGTGTAAATGTACTTGAAAACGCACAAGCGTGCATGTATGAAGCAAAGTGAAGAAAACGAGAACAAAACTCATATTCCCATTCTATCATCTCTCAATCTCCAAATAATTAAACTAAAAACTTTTATAAGCTAAATAGTTGCCAGATTCTCAGGGTTCTATCATCAAGATTTGACCATACTTTAGTGATTGCCAAGAGAATTTGCCAATTCTGGGCTGTCAAAAAGGGGGGGGGGGTTGTTCATCTCTGTGTCTGCTAAATTCTATACCAAACACCAAGCAAAGAGTAAATTAAGAACTTTCAAAGACTTCAAAAACCTACTTACTTGCCAAGTATTATTTGTGTTTCTAAGACCTTCAGCCCAACAATTAAGTAAGCTGAAAATCCTACTCAATGAGGATAACATACACAAGATATGTACAATTGCCCCCGATGTTCATCAAATTAGAAAAAACAAGAATTGCTCAAAACTGTGCTTCAATTTCCAGTACTTAGAGCAAGTAAATAGCTACTCAATGTATCATAGCTATTTTGTACCTGAAAGCTAGCCAGGTGTTGCTGATGCTCAGTAAGAGTTGCGGCTAATGACTCAGCATGGCCACTTGTCCCACCATCGTGTGCATTTCGTAAAATATCAGGACCCTCTCCATCATTAGCCTTTGCCTGCAAAGCAATGGCAATACAGTTATTGCATACTGGCACCTTACTTCAACACTTATGATTAGAAACATGTAAGCTATGGTTGCATGAAACTGTGAAGCATAATTTTAAATCCACAAATTACTTTTAAATGATTTAGAAATTGCAAACCAAAAATTGCTTATTTCTCACATACCATAAACATATCTAGTTAACATCTCCAAAAGACAAAAAATATTAAATGAAGGGTTTTGCTTATAACTAAAAAGGATTCTGTGCATAGAAATAGAACACAGCGAATATTTCACTGCTGCCACTTAAAACTTAATGTTGAAAAATAAGTATTTGGTCAATAAAATTTACCATATTCATAATTAGTACTATATAGACATAATGCTATTCAGAAGTTGACTATATAACTGATGGCCAAGTATTAGCACAAGCGAAGGCATCTCACTTCAAAAATTTATATAAATTAAAATAAAACAGCATACCAGCTGAAGTGACTGTTTATGAATCCGTTGTAAAGCATGCGTCCAACGTCTGATAATTTCTGCCACATCTACAGTCTGGTGGACTCTTCCACTTCTATCATCTACTCGAGAAAGCCTCTCTTCAAAGACCTGTGTGTGATATCCATCATTCTGCTCTTTGTTATCCAAATCACCAGACTGGACAGATAAAACATCTGTGCAAGGAACTTGAGAACTCTGATCCATAGCTGCAAGCAAAGACGACCCGGAGATGCGGTACCTGGAAGATAGTATTATGAAAAAAGAATAAAAAGTATCATATGCACCATCTAAAAGGACCATAATGAAATGTGGTGGCAAATTACCTATGTTCCCGGTGAGCAATCAAATCCTCAATGGGACCTGAAGCAAGAACTTCATGCTGACCTGGACATATTGTTTGATTATATCAAGATTATGAAAATCGAACAATCTAACGAAGAGAAAAATGAACATGGTTGATTCCATCTTACTTACTTTTACGAGACAATATAGAGTCCCACAAGCGAGTGGCCTTTGAAACCAAATGAGAATTCTGACTTGAAGTAGAGACAAGATCATCCCAGAGCTCACCTTCCAATTTCACTTTGTTCCTCAAGTCATGAAGTTTTTCCAGCTCTTGCTGCAAATAAGCCTAAGATCCAGGTTTTCCAAGGCATTAGTTAAAAGATATAAGTAAAATCATCCCTTAACAAAAAGGAAAAAGGAGCAAAGGGATTGTATTGATAATTTGACATTAAAACTAAAAAAGAGTTCAAATGAGTGATCGAGGTTTTCCAAGATATTAGTTAAATTTACTAAGTCAAAGTCATCCCTAACAAAAAGGAAAAAAAGAGCAAGGGGTTATCACTTATCAGTGTGGTTTAGGGAGAAAACAGCAGTAAATAAATAGAATCAAGACTGGAAACCATGTATGATAGAAGTTGGAACTCTTGAAAACATAGGGTTATAAAAACCTCTAGATTCTGAAGTTTATTAACTCAAAGGAAAATAATAATGTTGTGGCTGTGAACCTATACAGCTTATTTATAACCCTACATTTTCAAGAGTTCCAACTTCTTACTCATTTTTCAGTCTAATTCTACTAACTCATTGCTGTTTTCTACCTAAACCACACCAACTATATTGATAATTTGATATAAATACTCAGGAAGAGCTCAGACGACTGATTAACTATTATTTACTTACCTCCTCAGCACAAAGACCACGGAACTCTGCAGTCATTTCATGAGCCAAATTTGACCACATCGCCTGTCTCTGCACTGCTGTTTCTGCATTTTCCAGAAATCTCCTCCTTTCAAGTGCAATTCTAGCCTGTTTAGTAATAACTATGTTACTTTACTGCTATGGAATTCAAGAGAAGCAATTTTGAAACTAATGTTGAAACTCTACTTGAAGTGAACCATGATAAGAGAAAACCTAGAAACACAGAACAATGACGTACAACTTGACGGAAAAAAAGGATATAATTGTACTTCATATGAATAGTCAACAGAACAGCATTACCTTGGTTACAGGAAGTAGTGTAGCAGCATGAGAAAATGCAACATCAGTCAATGGTGCAGGCAATGGGTTAGAAGCAACATCTGAAGCAAAAGTCCGTCTATGAACCTCTCTCAATGCGTGCAATGAAAGCTGCCACAAAAGTTCAACAAATCTACAACCAAACACATAAGAAGATCTAATGTAGTAACGAATTAAGAAATTTCATTACTTGCACATAAAACAATAAAACAATTCAGACAACTCTACACTAGCACTCAGTGCCATTGTAAAATATTCACTGTAACGAGCCTAGTGAAAATAGAACCAATTATACACTTTTCCAATTAACTTTATTGAATTTTCTTAGCAACCAAACAGAAATTAGCTAGCTAACCTTGGTCCACAGCAAGTAGCAAGCGAAGAAACCCTCGAATTACTCCTTGGTAGAGCTCCTTGAGCTTCCAGCTCACTAATTATCCCTTGCACAACCTAAATTACCAATAAGTAAATAGTACTTCAAATAAATAATAAAATGAAAATGAAATAAATCGAAAAAATCAACCTTTCGAAAATCACGAGATTGCGCTGAGTCAAAAATCGGCCAAACTCTATCGAAATCCTGAAAGATCCAAAAGCAAAACTGAACTCAGAACCAACACGGACCAGATCAAAAGTAAACCGAACGGGAAACAATGATAATTACTCTGGCGGATTGAGCGGGGCCACGAAGAGAAGAAAGGATGAAGTAAAGAAGCTGTTCGCCTAATTTAGGGTTGGAGTGACGGAAGAGTCCCACCCGAGGGGTACCATTGGATGTTCCGAGACCAATTATAGACGGATCCAAACCTAAAAGCAAGCAATTCGTGTACATTGCGCTTTCGAGCTCTAACTCTCTCTCCTTCTCTCTGTCCATTGTCATCGCCCTCTTCCTTTTCTCGGAAAATCCTTTTCATTTGAGAAACGAGAAAGTTTCAAAAATGGAAATCTAGAAATGGTGGGGCTTTTAATTTTTAAGGGGCCAAATTTTAATTTTGAGAATCTTTAGGGGGCTTTGTTTGAAAATTTGGGATGGGACAGGTTGGAGGGGATAAAGGGAGTCACGTTTAGCCGTTTGAAATTTGACAGAGAGAAAACGAAAGGGTTGACGCTAACATGCGCTGGTGAATAAAAAATAGAATGAAGGCTTGACGTGTTCCTTTTGTGAAGTAAGACATTGAGCCTAACGTGCGCAGCGTGAAAGAATTGTCGCCCTGTCTGTCTGCTTTAAACATTACAAAGCCTATTGCCACCAAAAGCCATTTCTGAGCTACTTTAGCTAAGGATAATAATTATTTGTTAGGGAAAAGTTTTAATATTAGTAGTGGAGTTAAGATTTTATGTGTTATTAAATTTTATTTTAAAAAATTACAGATAATTATTTAATTATAAAAAAATTCTATTTTAATTATATAAAATAAAAAATTTACAATTTAAATATTCACATTAAAATTATAAACGGTAAATTTAATCCCCACATTTATATAATATATTGATTTAGTTATAAATTTTAAAAATTAACTTTTAAATTTTATAAATATTTTCAATTTAATCATAATTTTAAAAAATTAAAAAATGTATATAAATACATAAATATTTTAAAAAATATAATAATTAATTTAAAAAATAAAAAAAAATATTTTAAAAAAATATAATAATATTAAATAAATATAATTGTATTAATATTAAATAAAATAAAAATCCCCACCCGTCCCTCTCCGTCTCCTCCACCGAACCTACCCCCACCACCGTCCCCATCCCCCCACCTCCACCTCCACCACCATCCCTACCCCTCCCCCACCCCAATCCCAGTTCCTCTCACCCCATCTGGATTTGAACAACGAAGGCAATGGACCAATTTTTGTCACTCATGGACATGGTGAAATTGGTGAACAGTGTCAGAACCACTGTTCCAGAGTTGAATGTTGTCTCCACGACTCCACCATCCCCAAACAATGATGCTGATAATTTTTGTATGTAGAATCAATCAAGGCCATTCTAGTGGCCACAGGAGCCCTCTTCTGTTATGGATAGTTAAAGCCAGTCGAATTAGCTGATGCAAAAGCTAACTTTATATTCCTTAATTTGTAGCAGCGGCAGAGAGGGACGGGGTGGGAATTTTTTTTATTTAATAGTAATATAATTTTATTAATTTAATATTTATTTTAAATTTATTATATTTTTAAATTATTTATTTATTTTATGTCTTGTGAAATTTTATATATTATTATTTATTGTCAACAATATTTTTTTAATTTTTATATATTTTTAAATTTATTATAATATTTTTTAAAAAAATATTTATGTACTTTTATATATATATTTTTGAATTTTTTAGAATTAAGATTAAATTGAGAACATTTATAAATTTTGAGGGTTAGCTTTTTAAAGTTGTGGCTAAATTGATATAATATGTAAAAGTTTAGGGTTAAATTTGTTATTATACTGATTTGTTAACTGCAACGTCAACTTATCAATTGTAATTTTAACGAGAGTGCCAAAAATGGTCGAACTATGTACCGTAAATGCTTAAATTGCAAACATTTTTATTTCGAGTGCCTAATGTGAAAATTTTTTATAATTGGGTGACTATCTATTTAGTTTACCCAAATAAAAAAGATTGTGTTAAAATTTTATAAATAGATAAGGTTATAAAAAAGATTGTGTTAAAATATTCTCTTGATTATAATTTTAAAAAATTCAAAAATATATATAAATACATTTCAAAATATTATAATAAAATTATGATAAAAAAAATAAAAAAATACATAACTTTAATGTACTAGTCAGTATTTTAACTGAAAAAAAATAACAAACAAAATTTGATTTTTTTACAAGATTGAGAGGTTAATGATTAAATTTAACTTTTTTTACAAGATTGAGAATAAATTTTAACTGGAAAAAAATAACAAACAAATTTGATAAATGGCAAAAACGTTAATGATTTACTTTGACAATATATGAATAATAAAAGTCAATATTATTCCTACTCAAAGCTCCAATACCTTTAACTAAAAAAAAAACCCTTATCCACCACCTTTTATTTTGTTTTTGTTGTTGTGGTCGGTCATTGGCACCATCTTGAAAGGTGTTGTTTGCACTCCTATCCTCCCCTCCCCTCCCCTCTGTTTAAACTATTATCATATCACTTTTCTCCATGTTTTGTTTCAAAAGTGTTTTAGTAGCCTTATTAGATTCAATGTCACTTGTCGTTTGACCACCTTGAGAAACTTGCCACATGTCCCTCTTATCCGACCAAGAATATTGACCATTCGGATCTCCATCCAAAGATCCCGAACAACAGGATCTGAGCATGAGATTTAGAGCATTCCAAAGCTTCATTGAACGGTCGGTTGCCACCCATCTTCGCCACTCCTTTTATCGTTTATGGTGTCAGCCATCGACCATTTTTCAACTCAAATGAGGATGATCTTTTGGAATAATAAAGTTTTTTGGGGTTCACGTGTTGGACAGTGCTCTGGCTTCACTTGTTGATAGCTATAGAATTAATGTCTCATGGTGACTCGATTTCTCTAATCCTCAGTAAAATAATTTGATTTGAGTCAAAGATGTTTTTGTTGCCACCACGACAAGGATTTGCATAGAGACTCACTATTTAAGGTTCTTTGATGCTTGAGAGTGCTTTCAATTGAGAGGGACATAAGTACATGCTCGAGTCTCTCCTTGTCCCCACTTATCGGCAAGGATGCCTAATTTCTAGTAATGGAGGCTTGTTTTCTCCTTCACTGAGTTTCAGGTTTTACTTGTCTTTTGGGATTCTGTCTTGTATGGAATTAAAGACCTCAATTGCTCTATTGAGTTTGTGTAATTGTGTTTATGATATTGTCCTCCTCTATCTATTATTCATTTTTCTCTCATGGAGTGAAATGAATATTTGATTAAAAAAGAAAAAAACAAAAGGTTAACCAAAAGGTTCCATACAAGGACGAAGGCAAAAGAAGTAGACAGACGCTTTGGTCTTAAAAATTGGTAGATTTGTCATTTAATCCTTAATTTTTTATGAAATTACATTAATATAATGGTAAAAATGTATCTTAACCTCTCAATAATTTATTATTCATCTCTGTCCCCTAAACTATTGACAAATGATTAATTAATATTTGTAACAATACTGAGACCTTTCCTGTGAGCTTGAAGGTCGTATCTATATCAATCGAGACGTTTCCAAAACTCGGTAAATCCAATTGGGCTCTCCGCAAAGTGCAAGAGCCAAAATCCTCCGAGAGAGATAATACATTCCGTTGAGGGTTCGAGACCCAACCCCCCTCAATAGAATAGTATGTAAAAAACTCGGGGCGATTTTGAAGATTTCTTTTACTATTAAATTACATTTATACTAATATTTCAAATAAAATAAATCAATATATGTATTAAAATAATTAATTAATTCAGCAATTAAATTTATACAATCTAAATGCTGAAAGTAATAAATACTTAGCTGTGCAAATATTTTGGCATGATTGTAAGGATAATGAGTTAAGATCTTATCATAGAGCAAGATGGTGTTGGATTAAAAGAAATTTATGCTTAAATATTATATATTTTAGTATCTAAAACACTGAATTAAAATCAAATTGAATATTAAATTAATTGAGTTAAAATCTATTGATTTAAAAAATATCTTTTAATTATCTTTAAGTTTCTTTTATAATTTAAATTTTGTTTTCATATTGTAAAATAAAAATTAAAAAAATAGTAATGTAACACCCTCAAAATCCCTTTAGTAGAAAATAATATGAGATAGATGTAATGAAATAATATATAAGAAAAAGTAAAGGATAAGAGATATTAGAGAAAAATGAAATAAGAAATATGTTCTGAAATATTGATTTGAGGCAGAATCTAAATCGATTTAAGCTGGATCAAACCAAAGTGAGAATCCCTTATCTAAACCTGGATGAGTCGGTTGGAGTATTTTGAATTGCACTTGCCACCCAGCCCTTGAACAGTTTTG
The DNA here is from genome assembly GCF_007990345.1 of Gossypium hirsutum. NCBI lineage: Eukaryota > Viridiplantae > Streptophyta > Magnoliopsida > Malvales > Malvaceae > Gossypium > Gossypium hirsutum. The sequence continues at coordinate 5,888,413 of NC_053447.1, read as the reverse complement.
TGACTTTTTATTTTTTTGGAATACTTATATTTAGGTAAATTACACTCAATATCATTAAACTATTAATAAGTTTATGCTTTGATCACTTAATTTCAAAGAGTTACAAAATGGACATTGAATTATTCGATAATTTTTATTTAAGCAAATTGGTTATTAATTTTTTTAAAAGAAAGTTTAGTTAGCAAGTTTCAAGTGACAATTCAACGATCGATATGATGATCAGTTCTCGTCAGCAAGTTGAAGAATATACTTTAGATCTAATTTGATTTGACAATTAGTGTCGGAGATCGGTGAAGAAAGTTGTTTAGATTTTGGTTGACAAATTCATGACCTTCAAAGCTATTTTGTGAAAAAAAAACTTGTGGAAGAGAAAAAGAATTAGAGCTTTTAATTGGTATATGCGGTGCAAACATATAAGGCCATAAAACAACGATTTTAACAGCCCATCAACTTAAATGAAAAATTTCAAATAGTTTAGTAACAATTTTATAACTTTTTGAACTCGAGTGATCAAAACACGAACTTACTAATAATTTAGTGACCTTAAGTGTAGTTTACCATTATATTTAGAAACTTCCAAATGTGATCCTGCACTAATACTATTTTGGTAAAAAGACCTCTCCAATCCCTCTCAATTTTGATATTGAGCAAATTTGTCCATCTAAAAAATTTTGAGCAATTTAATCCCTTTCAATTTTGAAAGTGAGCAATTAAGGACAATTAGTCTCAACATTAATGTTTTCCGTCAATTGTATATAATTTTGATTGGTATAATAACAAATTTAGCTCTTAAAGTCTAGAGATTCTGTTAATGTGGTCCTAATTTAACAAATTTAGCTTGCAAAATTTGTGTAAATGTTGAGGTTTGGAAGGGATTAAATTGCTCTGATTTTTTTTAGAAGGGGCCAATTTACTCAATTTCAAAACTGAGAGGGACTGAAGGGGTCTTTTTACCTATTATTTTCAGTTTTTTACCATTTCCAACGAATCAATCGACGGTTACTAATTTTTGTGGTCGCTACTTTCCACTAAAAATTTCCGTCAATCAGTTATTCCTTCATTTAGGTTAAAGTCCTCTCATAAATAAACTACCCTTCTCTTCGTATGCTACAGTTATCACTCACTTAGCGCTTCACCCTCCGATCTCTCTACTCCTTTTATCGTCTTCATTAAGGTTTGATTTCGTTTCTCCGTCATGGCAAAGATCAAGATCGGAATCAATGGTATTTAATTTTTATTCTTTTTTTGGATTTTATTTTGATTTCATTTCCTTTTACAAAATTGTGATCTGATTTCTTTTTTGGTGTTTCGTGAAGGATTCGGAAGGATTGGACGTTTGGTTGCGAGAGTTGCTCTCCAAAGCAATGATATTGAGCTCGTTGCTGTTAACGATCCTTTCATCACCACTGATTATATGGTTCGTTTACGCACATTTGTACTTTCCTTTGTATTTGCTTGCTTGCATGTTAGTTGATCTGTCCTTTGGATTAAATCTCGTGTTGAATTTCTTTTAGTAGATGAAGAGCTGATCTGGAGAAGTGATGATCGACTTTAATTTTCTTGATTTGAATCTTACGTTTTCTCGCTTACCTAACAGACATAATATGTTTTAACTGGAAATAATTTAAATTCAATTTATTACAGATTATTTAAAGATGATCTGTTAACTATTTTACTTGTTTTAAATTTTAAAGGCAGAGAATCTTATTGTTTATTGTTTGAAGTTTAACTTAATAGTTTGCTTATCGATTCAATTTGGTGAACGTATTGTACAGACCTACATGTTTAAGTACGACAGTGTTCACGGTCAATGGAAGCACCATGAACTTAAGGTGAAGGACTCAAAGACCTTGCTCTTTGGCGAAAGGCCTGTCACTGTTTTTGGCATCAGGTGGTATTATGTGTTCTTTTTAACAGAGATTTTGTAATTTACTTAAATGTCGTTGTGATTTTTGTCACATATAAACTATTTTATTGATTTGTTTTCAATTGATGTTAGAAACCCTGAGGAAATCCCATGGGGTGAAACCGGAGCTGATTATGTTGTTGAGTCTACCGGTGTTTTCACTGACAAGGACAAAGCTGCTGCTCACTTGAAGGTTCGTGATAATTCCTTGATAATATGTTTATTTGATGGCTTGGCTATATGAGAAAATTTACTGGAACTAACATGTCTATTGTTTATCCGACCCAATTAAAGTTCTGTGTTTTGAACTGATTCTTTTCTTCATATTTTCATGTTTGGTATTCTTATCCAAAATATTTTTCAGGGTGGTGCAAAGAAGGTGGTCATCTCTGCTCCCAGTAAGGATGCCCCCATGTTTGTTGTGGGTGTCAATGAGAAGGAATACAAGTCTGACCTCAACATTGTCTCCAATGCTAGTTGCACTACCAATTGCCTTGCTCCATTGGCTAAGGTAATAATGATTTCTCTTATTCCTTAGAAGCATTGGGTAAACTTTTATCGTCAATGTGTTACTTGATCTGTAAACATGGTGACAGGTCATCCACGACAAGTTTGGCATTGTTGAGGGTCTTATGACCACTGTCCATTCGATTACTGGCAAGTACTTATGATGTTTTATTGCTTCTTGTTGCAAACTTGTGTATTGTTGAATTAAACTGATCTTTTTAATTTAGCAACCCAAAAGACCGTTGATGGTCCATCAATGAAGGATTGGAGAGGTGGTAGAGCTGCCTCCTTCAATATCATTCCCAGCAGCACTGGAGCTGCCAAGGTATATTTTGGTTGTTAGATTTTCACATGCTAGTACCTGTATTTTACCTTTGAATGAATGAGTGATTATCAGCATAAGGTATCTATTATATGATTAGTTGCTGGAATTGAATTGTGATGGTTGATTGTGGCGTTATCTTGTAACTGTATAGGCTGTTGGCAAAGTTTTGCCAGCATTGAATGGCAAGCTCACTGGAATGGCTTTCCGTGTTCCCACTGTTGATGTCTCTGTGGTTGACTTAACAGTGAGACTTGAAAAGGCTGCTAGTTATGAAGATATTAAGGCTGCCATCAAGTAAGGATTAGAATGTTTTTTTAACTTATAATGATAATGGCATTTCAACCTTTAGGGTTCACACCTTAAGTTGCCCTCAAGGTATTTTCATTATTAGACAAATTATATAACACAAGTTCTTGCACGTCTTTTGTTTGTGTAGGAAAGAATCTGAAACCAACTTGAAGGGAATTCTTGGTTACGTGGATGAAGATTTGGTCTCAACAGACTTTGTTGGAGATTCCAGGTGCGAAGCTACATCCCTTTTGCCTTTTGTAATGTTGATACTTTTTCTCGGACGTGGGAGTTTTACGTATCTAATAACTTCAGGAACTGCAATCGGGACTAAGATTCTATGGTTCTGTTTTGTTTTAACAGGTCTAGCATTTTCGATGCTAAGGCTGGAATTGCTTTGAGCGACAAATTTGTGAAGCTTGTTGCTTGGTATGATAACGAGTGGGGTTACAGGTATAAACTATACATATCCTTATTTTGATAGCTCGATAATACTTTCAAATATCAAACTCGTTTATGGCTTCTCCTTTGCTGCTTGTCTAATGGCTTTCTTTCTTTTTTTAATTGTAGTACCCGAGTGATTGACTTGATCAGACACATGGCTTCTGTTAACTGAGTGATTTTCGTGTAACAGTCGTTACATCATGGAATTTTTAGCCTCTTTCTTGAAGCTTTTAGGAAACTGAAGAGATTTTCTTGGAAATAATAGAATTGCACGGGACATATATCAGTGAACCCGTATGCATCTTTTGAAACAGTTTTTATTTTGATTGTTAGCGTAAGTTCTCAACTTTTAAAGGCAAGTGATTTGAGGCTGGTGACGTTTGTGCCAAGAGATGGTAAGAGAAAAGGTGCTGAATCAACTTTTAATGAAAACTGCAAAGATGCAGCTGACCAAGATGAAAATATCACCTATAACAACGATTACACGTGTACAGTAAAATCATGAATTCTGCTTGTTCTTAACGATTGATTAAAACTTGTATGAATAATAATAATGGATGGTAAAAATGTTGAGAGGAAATTGACCTGACATCATATCCATGGTAGCAATTGATATTTTTTGGGGGGGTTTAATCAATTATGAAAATTTTTGGTAGAAATAAATTTTAATTTTCTATATATATATTATCAGATAAATTATATCATTATATGTAAATTTTTTAAAGAATATTAGATGAAGTTGGAATCAAAAGATCTGTGCTCTATTATCATGTATGCTACGACTATCCTCTAGATTATTGGAGTCGTGGTGATGAAGGGACTCAGCCATATTCAGCCCAACTTTTTGACATTGGGTCCATTCCTTTATTGGATATGACTACATGAGCCATTGAGACTGAGCAATCTTCATATTTCGGTTCAAAATTCATGAGCCTAAACAAGCCCAATTTTGGTCCAGTCCAATAAAAATCAATTGATCTCCATTCAATTTTATTCCAAATCTAGAAACAAAACCATTTCTTATTTTTTGAACTCCTCCCGCCCACCCGAAAAAAAAAATTCTTATTTTAACTCTTTTTTTCCATTATACAATTATTGACATATATTTTACAGAGATGCATAAAAATCAGATCGGATGAGATCGTTGAGAAGTGTGATTATTGGCAAGGACTAAATGAGGCAGTTAGGATAGGGCCAAGCAAGTGCAACAAATGTAGGCTGCCGACCGGGCACGCAAACCCAAGAAGGGTTCTCTAGGGGCAGCCAACGCTGCGCCAAAACCATCAATTCTCTCAGCCGAAGAAGTCAAGTCAGCAACAGTAGTTGGTCGGGACCAATATATAATCAAGGACGGAGCAGTTCTAAAGATCATATGAGAATAGCAATGAAAAAGTGCGTCTGGACAAGGGATGATACCACTAGTTCTATAAAGTTATATAATCTAATTAAATATCTGTCGCAGTCCGATAATCCTCAACATTAAAAAAAGAACACACACGTCTGAAGAGGATTGTTGCACAGCTGCTAGTGGTACTTCTTCTATTTACATTATATTGAGCTAAAAACAAAAGATTGGAAATTATGAGATAAAGAGTTACAGATCAAATCACAAAAAATCTACTCTCTACGTTAAATATACCCTACATTTCAAGGAATCAATTGGTTGTTGTTGCATTCCTCTGTGTCTCCTCTACTCAAATCAACACATTTATCATATACAGCTACTTTCCATGTGCAATTGAAAGGTTCATTGCATCATTCAGTTGGGTCCCAAGTCTCTAATATTTGCCATTGTAACTTTAAGTGGAGGTCAGAATCCGAAACTTCCTTTACTTTATGTATGCAATGAGACATCCAATAAGTTTTTAAAATCCCAAAGGAGATTTGAGAGACCAATTGGTGTGTTTTCTGGCAATGTGACGATGAGTTTCATAATACTGGCCATTGAAGGTAAGAAAGAGACCTGTAAGAAGATAATTTAAGAACAAAACAACAATGGTGGGAAGCATGAAAATGATACAAAAGCAAAGCAAGGGATTTGACATATCACATGCATTATTGTTGATAAAGCAGGGAACCCCACTCCTCTATTTTCAGCCTTTTTCAATGTATTAGTAGCCATTAAAACTATATATATTGTTAAAAAGCTGCTTTTCACATGGCATTCTTTGTTTTCGAAGCTATGAAATCCAAGTATTTTTGAGTAGTTGGATATGGTTCCACCTCACTATGTCTTAATTTTTATCTTTGAAGTAACAAATTATTCTAGTTTCAATCTTGAATTTGATCTTGCATGTTAACTTTTTTAAAGTCTAAACTTAAAGCAAAGGTCTTGGAATCCAAAATTTACAGCAGAAGGTGACATTTTTGAAGGCTTTCACTCTTTATGATGTAAAATTTTCAAACTTGACAAGGTTTCTCATAAACCAAACCTTCAAAACCCGAACTTCTTCTGTTAGCAGATCTGGGAAAATATATACAAATATAACTACAATAATATCATTCTTCAATACTTCCAAGTTTCTCAAGAGATCAGGTTGGAAATTTACAATTAAGTTCCTCAACTGTCAATATCATAGGAGGAGAAGAAAGCACTAACATAGTGGTAGTGGTAGGGGTTGCCCTGTTGACTTGAATCAACATTAGGCCAAATGTTTGTTAGAAGATTAACTAGATTAACCACCAAATTAAACAATAAACTTGATGGACCATTACACAAATGGTAATTAACTAAATCTTAGATTAAAGTAAGCACAATTTACCCACTTCATAATATTTGAAGATTAACCGATATGATCTTGGAACAGTTTATTATTCCAATTGAGGAACATACCATCTTTTCATGTTCTTCACCTTTTTGTGAGACTGATCATTGGCTATTCCCTTTCATACACCATCTTATAGTTGATGTTATTTATCATTAACTCTCAAACTCTTGGCTATCAAGACCAGAAAGAAAGCATTTATTCACGGCACATGCTTTCTTGATCTACTTCATTTCTTTTCAGGGTGATTCAATGGTTTTTGATGCTGGTAGTTCAACTGCTTGAATATTTTCATTAATGAAGCTTTAGTTTCTTACAGTGGTTAGTTAAGCCTTTTTCCCTATTTGACTTGCTTTGTTGCACTGAGTCCGGTAGGGCCTTTGCTTTGTTAATCTTCATAATGCTTCCTACATACTTCCCTCTTCGCTGGGAAAGCACTGGAGACCAATGGTGGTATGCTTCTCCCATTGATTGGGCAGCAGCTAATGGCCATTACGACTTGGTCAGAGAGCTTCTACGGATCGATGGGAATCATCTCATCAAGCTGACCTCTTTGAGGAGGATCCGCCGGCTCGAGACTGTATGGGATGATGAAGAACAGTTCGATGATGTTGCTAAGTGTCGTTCTGAGGTTGCTAGGAAGCTTTTTATCGAATGTGAATCGAAGAAAACAAAGAATTCCCTTATCAGGTGTGGCTACGGTGGATGGCTTATGTACACGGCTGCCTCAGCCGGAGACTTGGGTTTCATTCAAGAACTTCTTCAAAGGAATCCTCTACTTGTTTTCGGAGAAGGAGAGTATGGTGTTACTGATATTCTTTATGCTGCTGCCAGGGGCAAAAACTCTGAGGTTTTCACGCTTATATACGACTTTGCAGTCTCACCGAGGTTTATGACAGCTAATGCAGAAGGGTTCAAAGAGCACATCGGGGAAATACCTTCTGTTTATAAGTGGGAGATCACAAACAAAGCTGTTCATGCTGCTGCTAGAGGAGGAAATTTAAAGATTTTAATGGAGCTTCTTCATGGCTACTACAAAGATGTATTGGCTTATAGAGATAAGCGTGGTTCGACCGTATTACATGCTGCCGCTGGCCGAGGCCAAGTCGAGGTTAGGCTCAAGTATTCTATGTTTATGTTAGTGGTTAAGTTTCATTACCTTGACTAATGCAAGCATTGTTTCATTTTATAGGTGGTTGAAAAGCTTGTTTCATCTTTCGATATCGTCGCCTCCGTAGATGATCAAGGCAACACCGCGTTGCATATCGCTGCTTACAGGGGCCAAGCAGCCGTTGTTGAGGCTTTGATTCATGTGTCTCCCTCGTTGATCTCCGTAAGAAACAATGCCGGGGAAACATTTCTCCATTTCGCAGTGTCTGGTTTTCAGACCCCAACTTTTAGAAGAGTTGACCTACAGATCAATCTTATGAAGCGACTGGTACACGAAAAGAAGTTCAACATGGAAGACATTGTTAATGCTAAAAACAATGATGGAAGGACTGCACTTCACTTGGCTATCATTGGGAATGTCCACACTGACCTGGTGCAACTCCTTATGTCTGCACCATCAATTAACGTGAACACCAGTGATGCGAATGGAATGACTCCGCTCGATCTACTTCGACGAAGGCCGCGTTCCGCTTCATCGGATATGCTTATCCGACACTTGATTTCAGCCGGGGGAATGTTTGGTTGTAAGGACCACACTGCGAGAAGAGCCATTGCTTCACACTTAAAGATGCAGCATGGAAGCAGTCCCGGAACTTCTTTCCGAATATCGGACACCGAAATCTTCTTGCATACTGGTGTTGAGACTACATGGGATGCTTATGATGCTAATGATCCCAGTAGCAGAGGAAGAAGTCGTTCATCCTCAATTGATTACGATTCTGGTGATGAAAACAGGAAATCATCAGTCAATATAAAACCAAGTTCGAAGAATAAGGCAGCACAGAGATTGAAAAGTGTTCTCCGTTGGCCTCATATGAAAGGGAAAAAACCGAAAAGATTGAAGAAATCAATTGAAGGTTGCTCTGAAGAAACTCCAATCCCACTTAGACAAAGATTTTCAAAGCCTTCATCATCACTTCCTAACAACAAGAGAACACTATCCGTGAGGAGTAATCAATCCAGTCCAATTGCAAAGAAAAAACTTGCATCAGGGATTATGAAAGGTGTTATGCAAGACATGCCGCAGTTAACAATTCAGGGAAGATCTCGATCGAGTTCGTTCTCGAGGTCATCCCTTTCTTCTCCGAGCTCATTGGATAAACAAAAGGGAATTTTCACTGAGGATATTGGTGGACCATCTTGCTACATTCCAAGTACTGATGATGAAAAACCAAGTACAATTGAGAAGCAAAGATCAAACAAAAAGGGGTTAAAGAGACAGTATTTCTGTTTTGGAGGTTCGGGCTTGACTATGAAAACCACAGTTAGCAGGCAGAGGCCGAACCTGAACCTGAACCAGACTACCGTAAATCCAGCCATGGCCTCAATGGCTTGATATGGTTGTCTCTGACAGGAAGAGTTGGGTCCTGAAATGATCTCAAGACCAACAATCTGAATCTATATAGGAAGCAACTTACAAAAGAAGAAAGATCAGCAATATCTGCATCTTGCTGTCTGGTTCATATATAACAATTATATAATAAAATAAACCTGTATGTGGAAAATAAACTTTTATGTTTCTAAGCAGTTGATATGATGAAATCTGAAGTTCTCATTTTAGATTGCATATAAGCATATAAACCTTTGTATGAGAAAGGTATAAAAACCAGCCTATCTATTAACTCATTTTATTGGGTATTCGAGTCATTGGTTATATTATAAACAAGTTTGTAGTCTCTATGAATCAACTGAACTAAACATAAGGTTATAATTAAACTGACTTTTTTTCAACTAAATATTGTAAGCTGAAAAAGGCATCAGTAAGAAACTTCATGCTTGTTTTACTGTTAGAAGGTCTCAGCAGATTGATCCCAGAAACTGAAGAAATGTGGGAGAGATAGAGAGGTGTCAAATTTAAGACTGCAAATTATATGAATTAAAACAAGATACACTTTTTTGTTTTGAAAAACAATAAACATAAACATAACACGAGTATACAAATTGCCAAGTTAGAGTCAGCTCTAATACAAATTGAGTTAGAAGTGAGGGTAAATTCAACAAGTGAAAGAAATCTGATTAAAAAAAAAAGGGTCATCTAAATCTACAGTTACAAGAACTGGCCAACATTAGTGGCTGGAATTATTCTATGCAACCGTTAGGTGAAGATTCTTGGACTCTTTCTCTTCTCTGCAAGACTACAACTAGAAGACACTCTTGAAGTTAATATGAATGTTGAAGAACCATTCACTAAAGGCACACCATGGCATCCGATAGCTCGGAAAAGAAAAACCATGATACTCTCTTCTAAAACCCTATTTGATCCAGCAACAAACTTCCCATGTTCTGTTCGAGGTGCCAATTCTTAAACCTACCTGCCAAACATCCCAAGAAAAGATGTAGTACCCAATGTGAAAATGTCTCTGCATAAGTATTTGGACACTTGCCATTGTTAATAGATAGTCCTTGTTGCTCTAGGATTAAGATTCTTCTATACATTTTTTTTAGTACATTGTAAAAGAGTCTAGAACTTCTCAAGCACCCCCATTTTTTGAACATTATTTTTTGGTTTAGTTGAATCAAGTTCATATAGACAATGGATTAATAAAGGCTGGAAGAATCATGAAATGCGATTGGTTATACGGGGACAGATGACAAAGGCCAAAGGGTGCTAGTAGATTCAATTTTTAGTTGGCCGGTGGCCATGTTACTCGGACTCGAGTGCAAGTGTTGGACACATGTACATGTCTAATATGGGTATAATTGAATTCTTTTCAAGACTTCCATGTATTTGGAATGTCCTTTTTAAGATTTCATCTGAGCAATATAGGCTGCCAGAGACAAGTAATTCTGAAGAAAGTTCATTCCAAATTAACAAGAAAATGAATTAGAAGTACAGAGGGTGAGTGGAGATACCTTTCATTTCAACAACAGGGCATAAGGTGCAGGGCATGGAGACACAGTGTGATCAGGTAACTCATCTATCAGTTCAGTTGTTGCTTGCAGACAAGCATGGAGAATTTTCTTCTCCAACCTAACTAGCTCAGTGGCAACTCGTCTCCTGGGATTCAAGTTAGGATCTGACAACTAACATAACAAAAAAATATGTTAATCAAAACTAACATTCCATAAGTTCAGATCTAATCGTCAACTTGGTCAAGAGAACAACAAAAATCACCAATGACTCATCTTCGTTCAGTGTAGTAAGGTAGCCGGCCAGACGTCTATTGAAGTAATCAGCAAGCTGGGCTAGCACCGCTCGTTCCATACAGGGACTCACCTATTACGAAAAGTATGTCACCAGAATTTTAGTGGAGGAAAAAGGAATTTCACTGGTTCTAAAATGATATCGGGATTTTAATTGGTCTATAAAAGGTGAAACTAGAAACAATTTTTCAAAGGAAGAAAGGGCCACTGCTGAAAACCTTTTTTTCTACAAGTAATGATCTTTCTCAATCACGTTTGTTCAGTCATCTAACTGAATTAGCCGGATTTCAATTTGAGTAGGACATAAATCTTAGATTCAATTACGATTAAGTGATGCAGTTAATAAAGCATGCAAATAAATAGCAGTTTGCAATAAACAAACTTACTGGGCACACTGGACCTTGAGAAGAAAGAACAGATTGCATCTCAGAAGGATCTGAAACATAGCCCAATCGCAAATATGGAAGCATATCAGAAACAGCTTCTTTTTCCTTCCCTGCATAAACCTGCAACAGGTACAAAGTAAGATCAGAAGGATAACATCCTATAATATAATCCAATTAATACGAGGTTTGAGTTAATACATGAAAAACTTGAACTGATAGTTTGCCGTTTCTTTGAACAACCAGTCTCTTGTCCTGATATTGAGGATCTTCGGTATTCAAAGCTGCCTGAACATACAGTAAATAAAAATATCAACATGGTTGAATGAGAAAAACACAAAATCTCAATCTCATCAATGCCATATCGCATCACTTCAATAAATCAAATTTTCAACATATATTAGACATTCAAGCACAGAAGCATAAATATCTTTTCATTCATTAAGCATATTAGCATGGTTGACAAAGAAAACTATGAAATTGCATATACAAGTTAGAAAATCCAGATTTTACCTCAACAACCAGGCGATCATAAGAATTATCATCATCAACAAATCCGTAGTTGATGAGCAGTTTTGAATTAGGCTGTGGTCCACACCTGAATAGACAACAAATTCACCAATGTCAACTTTTGTTCTGAGTGATAAAGTTTCATTGCTTTGATGCTAAAGCATGACAGAGAGAAATCAATGTTATGGACAAATAATAAGACTTTATATGTTTATATTTATACCAGACAACAATGGGTTCCCCAGCCTTACATGCGCGATCAACCACTAGTTCAACAGCACCATTAACAGCACTTAACATTGCCTTGCAATTGCTTCTGTAAGCTAGCAATGGGGGTCCAAGAGGAACCAATGCAAATCTCTGAGCCAAAGGTACTTTCTGAGTAAAAACAAGTTTTCAGTTTATCATTCAAACATATTGTTTCAAAATTTTCAAGAAAGGAGAAAAAAAAGAGGGTTTTGGTGTATACGCAAAGCTATCAAGAAGGTTTAGCCAATTAAGTTTTTAAAATTTTATAAAACGCGAACCATAAAGACTACTCCCAGAGAATAAGTCAGTCATGTCCACAAGGGTTGAAAACATATTTCTCGAAAATTAGGGGAAATTGGAAATGTTTATAACCATCTAGAGAGAAAATGACCTGTAAATGCACCACACAAGACTGAACAGCAACAAAAGCTTGTTTGAAAATCTCAAACGGAAAAGCCTCAGTAGGTATATCATATGGATATTGCTGCAATGCAAATAAATAAGAAAACATTTACGATCACGCTCTGAGCTCTAAGATTCAGAAATGAAAAACGAAAAAAGGATGAAATACAATACCTGAAAGAGAGACCCAGCCATAAACCAGACAGTATCAAGCTCATTATACTCTCTTTTTATTCCTTCAGCCCTTTCAAGAACTTCGGCCTAACTTATGCACAATATAGAACACAGTCATGAAACAGTAAATCGGGTATAGAAAAGGGAAAGCAGATAAAAGAAATTTGTGTCGTCCTTGGTACCTTAGTGGGGCTACCAGTTAGGTAAGCCAATTCTTCTTCTGACCATAGAAGGGGAGATTCCACAGCCAGCTGGCCCCTTCCTCGTTGGCGATCGAGCTCTCTAATATAGGGATACCAGAATGATTTCTTTCCTTGCTTCTTCTCATACATTAAATATAAAGCTAAGCATGCCAATTCGGACAACTTGTTCGTTGTCAAAAGTTCAGCTGTAGGCAAGTAAACATAATTACAAAACCAAATCAAGTTGAAAAAGAAATTTGAAGCAGTTTGTGTTCTCCCTTTTCCACTCAATTTAAATCTATAGTTAAATATAAACATAAATGCATAGATGTTCCACAAGTACTGCAAAGACACGTAAGCTTGCAAAACAATTAAATCCTACTTTATAATTTCTTGTTTTGAGAAATTTACATGGAAACTGTTGTAACAACGGTCTAGTGTCATGGGTTGCACATGGGAGCCCGCAACCATGACACATTCGTGCGATCCATCAAGTGGGAAGGAGGTCATTTGGCCCGATCGGACTGACCATTGCTTGAAGAGATTGAAGGCCAATCTACAAGCTTGTCACATATGGAAATATAATCTTCGAGGATATGCAATCGCAGATATGATATGTAATCTTAGAAAATATGATTTTGTAATCTTAGAGATTTGATTTGTAGATACCTTTCAATCTTAGCCGTTGATATACTTGATCTGTACCGTTGGATTTGGGGAGGCTCAACTATAAATAGAGACCTCTCCCCTCATTGTAAATCACTTGAGTTTTGAAGAGTAATAAGAATTTTTGAGAGTATTCGCTCAAACTTCTCTCTTTGTGTTCTTGATATTCTGAGGCTTGTTCTTATTTCGTTCTTCTTTCATCTCTGTTTGATCCTTGAGTTGCTTTCGTTTGTGTTGGTTTTCAAAGGGGAATTCTCTTGAATCCTTAAATCGTGAGAGTTATGCTGACTTAGGCGTTTTTGGGAAGCAAGAAACTGCCTAAGGCCGCACAAATCGTGAGGCGAAAATTTTAAATCCGTGACAGTTGGTATCCGAGCCAGTCTTACGAAAGCACTATTGAAGGATGTCGAAAGAAGTTGGTGAGAATGAGCCAATGGAGACCCGTGGGAGGGCTAGAAAGGCTAGTCGATCGAGGAACATGTTGTCGAGCTTGGAAAATCGAGTGGTCAATCTTGAGAAGTCTGTTGGTGACATGAGGGAGACACTCGAAGTGGTCCTGACCCGTATGGAGGAACTGAGGGAAGACAGCAAATAATTTATGTTGGATACTCTTAGGTCCACTTCGGACAAGTTGACGGTAAGGGACGAAGCTCCTGAGGCCCTGGTGACTTCCATGAAAGAGGAGATTGCTGAGCTTAAGGGGGAGCTCACAATCTGTAAAGCTGCTCTGGGAAGTGGGATGTTGGCTTCGGGACCGAAGCAACGTCATGTAGATGTTCCAAAACCCGAGAAGTTCAAGGGGGCAAGGTCCGCAAGAGAAGTGGATAACTTCCTGTGGGAATTGAAGCAATATTTTTGAGCAATGGGCATTGAGGATGATGCTACTAAGGTAAACACTGTTTCGATTTACTTTACTGATGTTGCTCTCTTGTGGTGGCGACGTAGGTCCACGGATGAGAAACGTGGAGGAACGGCTATTGGGACTTGGGAGGAGTTCCAAAGAGAGTTAAAGAAGCAGTTTTATCCGCAGCATGCTGAAAAGGAGGCTCGTGCTAAGTTGCGTCAACTTACGGAACAAGGCACCGTTCGAGATTATGTTAGGGAATTCAGTGAGTTGATGCTTCAGATCTCAGACTTGAATGAGAATGAAGCATTTTATTGGTTCGAGGATGGGCTAAAAATGTGGGCTAAGCAAGAGTTACGTCACCTAGGTGTCACTGATTTGATCGTAGCCATGGCAGAGACAAAAAATTTCTACGATGTTGGGGGGAGAAAATTTGATAAAAGTGAGTCTTCCAAGCCCAAACCAAGACCCAAAGGCAATGGTGGGGGAGACAAAGATCAAGCAGACCGTGGAATAAAAAAGGGCCAATGAAATGCTACTTTGTCAAGGTCCACATAGGATAAGGGATTGCCCAAAGAAAGTCGCGTTCAATGCCATGGAAACGCGCGAAGAGGCCGAATATGACACCAAAAGTCTTAGCAAGATATTGGGTGGTGTCGAAGACAATGCGAGTAATGGACTGATGTCTGTGGACATTATCGTGGCAGGCAGAAGATTGAATGCCCTTGTTGATACTGGTGCATCTGATTTATTTATATCCAAAGAGATGGCGAAGGAACTCGATCTCAAAATAGAGGAAGATTCGGGTCGAATTAAAACGGTAAACTCGGAAAGCATTCCCATAGCAGGTGTGGCTAAAGGAGTGGAACTCAGGCTTGGCGAGTGGATCGGCAAGGCAACCATTAAGGTAATCCCACTCGATGATTATGATTTTGTGGTTGGATTAAGCTTACTTGATCGACTTAATGCGGATATTCATCCTTCTGAGAATTACATGACAATCTCCGATTCGAACCATCGATAGATGGTGCGAGTGAAAAGAAAAGGAAGCATGGAAGGAAAAACATTGTCGGCAATCCAATTTGCCAAAGGAGTACGTAGAAATGAAGTCTCCTATTTAGCCACCTTAAGGGACAATGTGGATGAGAAATTCGAGGGGGAAATTCCAAAAGAAGTGAAGCAGTTGCTAGAGTCATTTCAAGATGTGTTGCCCATGGAGTTGCCCAAAATATTGCCACCTAAGAGGGAGGTGGATCACAAGATTGAGTTGTTGCCCAATACTGAGCCGCCAGCAAGGGCACCATATCGAATGTCTCCGCCTGAGTTGGAGGAGTTACGGAAGCAGTTGAGGGAACTTTTAGATGCCGGGTTCATTAGACCTTCCAAAGCCCCATTTGGTGTGCCAGTGTTATTCCAAAAGAAGTATGATGGGTCCTTGAGATTGTGCATTGACTATAGGGCCTTAAACAAGATCACTGTGAAGAACAGGTATCCCATTCCTCTTATTGCAGATTTGTTCGATCAACTTGGTAGCGCGAGATGGTTTACTAAGTTGGACTTGCGATCGGGGTACCACCAAGTGAGAGTAGCCAAAGGGGATGAGCCCAAAACAGCCTGTGTGACTCGGTACGAATCTTTTGAATTCCTAGTGATGCCGTTCAGGTTGACAAATGCTCCGGCCACGTTTTGCACCCTAATGAATAAGGTATTGCAACCCTTTTTAGATCGCTTTGTGGTTGTTTATCATGATGACATTGTGGTGTATAGTAAGACACTTGAGGAGCACGTGAGACATTTGAGGGAGGTGTTCCAAGTCCTACGGGAAAATGAGTTGTATGTCAAAGAGGAAAAATGCTCATTTGCCCAACGAGAGGTGTCATTTCTAGGCCATATTGTGGGAGGTGGCACGATCCGAATGGATGCAAGCAAAGTTCGAGCAATTGCCGATTGGGAGCCACCAACCAAGGTAACGGAGTTGCGGTCCTTTCTTGGGTTAGCAAACTACTATCGACGTTTCATTGAAGGCTATTCTAAGATCACTGCACACTTGACGGACTTGTTGAAAAAGGGTAAAGTATGGGACTGGGACTCTCGGTGCGGAGAAACATTCGACCAAGTAAAGCAAGCAATGATGAGTGAACCTGTACTTGCTTTACCGGACTTTTCAAAGGCATATGAGGCACGTACAGATACTTCAGACTATGCAATTGGGGGAGTATTGATGCAAGAGGGGCATCCAATTGCTTTCGAGAGTCGAAAGCTTAATGAGACGAAACGGAGATACACGATCCAAGAAAAAGAAATGACTGCTGTGGTGCATTGTTTGCGCACATGGAGGCACTATTTGCTTGGTTCCAAGTTCATGGTATTCACTGATAATGTCGCAAATAATTATTTCCTAACCAGAAAAAATCGTCCCCCAAACAAGCTCGTTGGCAGGTTTTCCTAGCGGAGTTTGATTTTAGCATAGAGTACAAGCCGGGGAGTGCCAACACTGTGGCTGATGCGCTTAGTCAAAAGATGGAATTTGCAACGATAAGCCAACCCAATAGTCCCTTATTGGAGCGCATTCAAGAAGGGTTGTCCCACGATCCCACGGCCAAAAATTTGATTGAGCTTGCCAAAGATGAAAAAACGATGCGATTTTGGCTCGAGGGAGAATTACTATACACCCAAGGACAACGTCTATATGTGCCTCAACATGGGAACTTGCAAAAGGAAGTTATGAAAGAATGTCATGATTCAAGATGGGCTGGTCATTCGGGCATATATCGCACTTTGGCTCTCTTAAAGGATCGGTTTTATTGGCCTCACATGGGTGACGATGTGAAGACTTATGTGAAGACTTGTTTGGTGTGCCAACAAGATAAAATCGAGTTGAAGGCTCCTGCTGGCTTGCTACAACCTTTACCTATTCCGGAGCGCCCATGGGAGAGTTTATCCATGGACTTTATTGTAGGTTTGCCTAAATCTAACGGATTTGCAAGCATTTTTGTTATGGTGGACAGGTTTTCGAAGTATGCAACCTTTATCCCCGCAATCAAGGAGTGTCCTGCTAAGGAGGCTGCTCGCTTGTTTCTTAGACATGTGGTGAAATATTGGGGAATGCCGCAATCTATCATCAGTGATCGAGATGGGCGATTCACGGGACGATTCTGGACGGAGTTGTTCAAGTTAATAGGCTCGAACTTAAACTTTTTCAACCAGCGTGCATCCACAAACTGATGGGCAAACTGAACGAGTGAATGCGTTGTTGGAGATGTATCTTCGGCACTATGTGAGTGCCACACAAAGGGACTGGCCAAAGTTGTTGGATGTGGGTCAATTTTCATACAATTTGCAAAGTGGGGCGACAAACCAGAGTCCGTTCGAGATAGTGACAGGGCAACAGCCACTTACACCCAATGCTGTTGCAACTCGTTATGCGGGATCAAATCCAACAGCTTATCGATTTGCGAGAGATTGGCAAGAGCAAAACGATTTGGCTAGGGCTTGTCTACACAAGGCAAGTAAGCACAATAAGAAGTGGGCGGATCAGAATCGAAAGGATGTGCAATATCAGGTTGGTGACTCAGTCCTTGCTAAACTAAACTTGATTTTGCGACACAATGAGTTGCATAAAGGGTTTGTGCGACGATATGAGGGACCGTTTCGAGTGGTGAAGAAGGTAGGCAAGGTGGCCTACAAGCTTGAGTTGCCTAAAAAACTCAAACTCCATCCAGTGTTCCATGTGAGTATACTTAAGCCATTCCATGAAGATGGGGAAGACCCAAAACGAAATGAGTCCAAACAAGCACCAATGGGGGTAAAAGTCGCCTATGATAGAGAGGTTGAAAACATCGAAGGGGATCGTGTAATAAGACGGAAGTACTATCAACCGCGGCTTGAATACTTGGCCCGATGGAAGGGATTTCCCAATAGTGAGACAAGTTGGGAACCCGCTGAAGCCTTGTGGCAATTCCAAGACAAGATAGATCAGTACCATGCGGAGGATGCGACGAGGGCGTCGCTAGATTCGGTGGGGGAGAATGTCATGGGTTGCACATGAGAGCCCGCAACCATGACACATTCGTGCAATCCATCAAGTGAGAAAGAGGTCATTTGGCCCGATGGGACTGACCCATTGCTTGAAGAAATTGAAGGTTCATCTACAAGCTTGTCACATATGAAAATATAATCTTCAAGGATATGCAATCGCAGATATGATATGTAATCTTAGAAAATATGATTTCGTAATCTTAGAGATTTGATTTGTAGATACCTTTCGATCTTAACCGTTGATGTACTTGATCTGTACCGTTAGATTTGGAGAGGCTTAACTATAAATAGAGGCATTTCCCTTCATTGTAAATCACTTGAGTTTTGAAGAATAATAAGAATTTTTGAGAGTATTCGCTCAAACTTCTCTCTTTGTGTTCTTGATATTTTGAGACTTGTTCTTATTTCGTTCTTCGTTCATGTCTGTTTGATTATTGAGTTGCTTTCGTTTGTGTTGATTTTCAAAGGAGAATTCTCTTGAATTCTCAAATCGTGGGAGTTAGGTTGATTTAGGCGTTTCGGAGAGCCGAAACGCAAGAAACTGCCTAAGGCAGCACAGCACAGATCGTGAGGCGAAAATTCTAAGCCCATGACACTAGACTATCATCCAGGGCCATAATCAGCTTTACAAGTTGAGAGAAAAGAAAAACAAAACAATGTCTATATATGAACCAAGTTTCCAATATTGAAAAGAGCATTCAGTGCTTTATAAAATGTTCAACAATTTATATAGTGCACCTTACCAACAGTCTCGTTTCCCAGCACTCTCTCAAGCGTAACAACCAATGAATTGGGCACCGAAAACGCCACATCACCTGCCTACAAAACCCAGAACAGGAAACGCGAATTTTACAAAACCCCATTAATAAAAACAAAGAAAAAAACCAAAAAAAAAGCTATTTTAATTACCCGAAGATCCTCACTGGCAGCGACATAATGTACAGGCATATGCTTCTCATCGTGTGAAGTGCTCTCATTGAGCACAACTTTACAACGGGGCAAGCCATTTCTGTGCATCCAAGATTTCAAGTCCCCAAATTCATCATCTTTCTTGCTGCCAAGTTCCTTTATTGAACTAGCCACAACAGTATCCGAAGCCGAAGCTAGAAAAAGAATGTTTATTTTTCGACGGAAGATTCTGGGGTTAGGGTTCTTGAAGAATGGACGTGAAAGGTGAGGTAAAGAAGGAAATTTGAATTTGTTATGCAAACAAGTGAGCTCCATTAAGAAAGTCTCTTGAGAGAAGTAAAAGTAAAAGCTAGGATTTTAACTTACTGAAGATATTAGAATTAGAAGAAGGATTTAGGGATAAGAGAAGAAGAATGGGGTCTGAGGTTTGAGATAAAGTGGATTGAATTGGAGGGAAGCAAAAAATCTTTGGGCGTTTTTGTGTGTTTTGACCGGTAGATTTTGAAGCTACACAGAATACCAAGAAACTACTTCCGACTGGGTTTATCACAAATTAACTAGCCATTTGAAAAATAATTATTTATTTACAAATAATAAATATTAAATTAAAAGTATTTTATTTTTATATAAAACTTTTTAAATTTTTTTATTGCACCATAAGTTTATCATAATCTGCTTTTTCTATTTATTTATTAATGCAATTGAAATTATTATTTCTTCATTAATCGCAACTATTCATTTCCTATGGAATTTTTAATTAGATTATGTGGCATGATATGGGTAAGAGAAAAAAAAATTATATTAAAATTTATGTAAAAACTAAATGAATAAATATTTTATAAATACTTTTAATATAATTTTATAAATAAGTAATGTTAAAAATTAGATGGTCAGATCATGATATGTGTGAACTTTTTTAAAAGAGTAATAATATAATTTATTTTTATAAAAATAATAATTTTTTAATTATCTTCCAATTGGATTTATACGTAGCTTGAGTGGTGGATTTGGTGGCTTTCTTTTGATGTTTTTTTCCTTGGGATTAATATGGTTTCACTTTCGATGAAGGTACTCTTTCTTTAATTTGTATATCTTTGAGTTTAATTTCAATGTATTGAGACTTTTTCTTCCTTTCTTTGTAAAAGTTTACAAATCAATTAATACAGTTCATCTTTAAGCTAAAATATTAAACAAACCATAACCCTGCGAATCAAAGGTTAAGTAGCGCAGATAAGCTAAACAAAAAGATATTTATAATTTATGTTGGGATTAAGCTTTGTTTACTCAAGCTTTATAGAAAATTATACTTCATCTTGTTGAGAAAGAAGCAAATTTTACAATAGAGTTTTTATTGAAGATCAAGGTGTAATGATCATTGTAGTACTAGTCATCTTTGTTGCTGTTTGGTGCCTCAGTTTCATCTTTCTTCTGTGAATTCCTGTAGATAACAACTTAATTTTATTTATATAAATTTTGAGTTGTGTTTCTCTTATAGTGCTTAATATTACGAAGGCTTACTGTTGAGCCTTGATCCAACGGGAGAGCTGATAAAGCTGCACAGTTTCATTACAGGCATGGCAGACAAGAAGATGGAGGTTGCGTGGCTGTACCACCCATGCAAACCTCATGAATAATGCTGAGTAGCCGCACATTACTTCAAAACACATCAATCACTTTAATTTAGCAACGTATATCTATATTACTGGGATTAGAGTTGGATATGGTAGGAGTAAGTTTGAATTAAGAATAAAAAGAGGGGTCAAACTTAGAGATTGGCTGACCTGCAGTCATGTTGCCCGATATCACTTCTGGGGGTTTCTTTGTGTCTAAAAATGCCTTTAAAAGAAAGAAAGCGATAGACACAAGAGTACTTGGATTAATCTCATAGAAATGACATAAAACAGCAGTGAACTATGTTGAAATGGATTTGAATTTTTAGCAAATACTGCAATAGGGAGGCTCCAGTTGAAAACAGGGCCCCAGAAATGAGTTGTTTTAGGGCCAATGGGACTGTTCACAAAAGCTCTTAACACCTCCATTCCTCCTATTTCTGCAAATGAAAATCTCGTTTGTAAAACAAATAATAATGATACTAAAAAAAGAAAAAAAACCACAAGATTGTATCCCCATATAACAATTGTTTCTTTCCATTGTTGAAAATTCATGAGCACCATAAAAACACGCACAAACATATCTTACCAAAATATGACTATTGCAGCAGTTTGATGAACTCAAAACTTGAATAGGCAATAGTCAAAAATTGATGAAATGTCTTCCCAGAATGTGGAGGATATATACGAATATTCAATAGTAGAAAGATTCAATTGCGAGTCCAACAAGCAACCATTAACTGACATTTTTTTATATTTTTATATTTTTAAAGTAAATTACTACAACAATATTCATTTAGATCCAAGTGTATCTTCAATCCTTTTACTTCTTCCCCTCAAATCTAACTCCCTTCACGTTACTTTCCTTCTCTCTCTATATGAAAATGACAACTTGTTTATCTTCCATGTCATTTAGCTTTTAACACTCAATAGCTTTCATAGAATAATTGTCAATGGCGGCTCCTTCATCACATTAAATATAATCAATGGCGGCTACTTTATCACATTAAATTTTGTTTTTCCAATCTGATCAAATCCTTGAGATAAGGTTTTCTTGCCAGGTTTAGTATATATTTGGAATATGGATTGGCTTTCATGAATTATGCACTCACATTCACCCACTCTACTGGTCTAGCTGCTCAACATTGTTAGAGGATGAGTATTCACTCGGTACAGTTGATTCGGTTATATAGCAATAATCGATTAAACCGACCAGCCATTATCACCATAAACAGAGGAAATAATGTACCAATCTCTAACTGTTTGTAAGGTATTAACAATAGTTCACAACAATGGCTGCAGTGGAGATTGTCTAAGGCGTTTCAGCTGGCACAGACTGATAAAATACCTGTGAGGTGAGTTTATGGTGGAACTTCGTGCCGGATCAGTAGTTCAGCCCGGAAAGTTTTGTAGCTGATTCACGTGCAACCCATATCAATTTCTTTAGCAATAAAACAAGCCAGACACTAATCCAAGTAAAGATTTACCCATTAAAATCAGATCGATGATTACTGATATAATCATGGCCATGGGATTTAAGATATTTTTATTCAATCTTACTCTTGGAGACTGAACAATCTTGGGAGGCTGCTGCATCTTCAATAGTGCTAATCCTTGTTAGGAACAGTGGATTCGGAGCACACTACCATTGAAACATATTAATTAAGCAAGCATTGTATTTTACTACAGGATTAAGAGATTGCTTTAAGAGATTGCTATATCCGATTTTATCGTGTTGAACAGCAGGATACAGTGTTCTGTTCCTATGAGTATCAAACCTATGTTTCTGTAACTTCCCAGAATTTTCTCTATCGTGGTTTCAGAAAATCCAAATATGTTCGTCCCACAATTTAAACTATCATCTTTATGGACAAATGTTAGCTATAGATGCTTTTTACAAATGTTGCCTCCATTTCTGTGCTCTCCACTGCCTAGCAATATATCGTAAGGCAAAGCCGATATCTGAAAAGAATCCAAATGAAATCCAATTGATCAATACAAGGAAAGCAAAAGTTGTGATTTCCATGTCTCCATCAATATAAAAAAAATTGTAATAAACTGAAACACATACAAGGTGATAGCAATGCGAAATTGTTAATGGCATGTACAAACTCCTTATTATTAGGAAAATATGACTGTACTGTTACCCATGGAAAGAAAATGGATATATATTGCATCTAAAAAGGTTATGGAAATTTGAAAATAACCATTAACATCATACCTATTAAAGCTGTTTAAACTATGACTTTCTCCAGGTTCAGAGCAGTGCTAAACCTCTTCTACATGCTCATCTGTGTTGCACGTTCAAGAAGACTTCTGTATTCACGACTTCTTGACCACTCATCAATCTCACGAGCTCGTAGAACAGGCAGTGGATGTGAAAGTTGCCGTGTTTGGGCATTTCTAAAAATCATGAGGTAATTAGACAATCAAAGGGGAAAGCAATATGTGAGTTTTGAATGCTTCACCAAAACCATTCCTCACCTTATATACCACCCGATTGGGCTTGAAGAAGCCTTTTCATAAGAGTGAGCTTGCTCCAAAAATGCATCAACATTTAGCTGATCAGCCATTGATGGGCAGCCACCAGTTAATTTCATCAAAACAGAGATGGCAACCTCTTGTATGTGCATCACAATTAGAATTAGATAATGAAATCTCAACTATTTTATCACAGATTATATTAGCTCGGAGATGTTTTGGCAAACCTTGGGATCTTGTGCAACAAGAAGGGCTGCACGATCACAAGTTAGCTCTGCCGCCCTAAGCCAGCGGATTAATTGTTCCTCTAACCTCTGAGCTATAAAGCCACCAAGTCCTGTGAGAAACTAAGGTATTCAAAACCGTGTTGTTTAATAACTGCAGTAGAGTACTATAACCAAAACCAAAGGTGGTTCAGAAAATATATATATATTTGAGGATAACATGCCATCTAAATTCCCTTTTTTCTACTTCAGTAGATTGGAAACGTTATTCCTATTTCCTGTAAAGACAACTATTATAAGATGCATGCTAGCAAATGACAAGCAGGCCAATTTATATGTGTACTGTTAATAACTTAATATATATGCACCCACACCAATACATAAAGTACTCTTCTAAAGGTAAAGTGCAATGGGATTAACTAAGAATCGCTTCTAGAAGTCCATTAGCTTGGACAGTCTTGCCTAAGATCTTGTTTTCCCATACATACTAGTTTGAACTTTTAACTAAACATTGCACATGAAGGATATTAGATATAATTAATGATAATGCACAGTATAAGAACAAAAATATTAAAAAGATGTATAATATTAAAATATAATTCTATTTTTCAAAATAATAAAAAGATAACATTTCAAGGATTAACAGTCCTTATATACTCCAATAATTAATTGATTAAAATGATTTGGTATATTCATTGATTATCAAGGCTAACTATGACATAACAGATGTGGATTATATAGAAGAGGTATTACAAGATACTTATATTACAAAATAATATAATGTGCTGTCATTGAACTAAGAATGTACCTAGTAGCTAAGTTGCTCCAACTGATGGATAGAACCAAAATACATACCAGGGAAACGATAGGATCCAAGAGTGAGAAGATTTGCAAAAGTAAGCCATACACCATGATCGCATTTGAGATGACCTAACTCATGAGCCAAAACAGCCTACCTTGAAGTAGCACAGGAAAAAGAAAACTAATGACATTTTATCATTCAAATCACAATACTGCTATGGATGATAAAGCACATACAATTCGATTTAGACTTTTATAATCACATATATAAATAGGATTGGAGCAGCAGTCAAGACACTAAAAGGAAATAACAAAAAAAAAAGGGAAAATAAGTTTTGGCTCGTGATGGAAACGGAGTGAGAAAGAAGTGAAGACCTGTAATTCTTTTCGTGTCAGAAGCTCCACAAGACTAGTATGGATAATAACAAATGGTTTTTTACCACTTATAGCCAATGTATAAGCATTCGGAATGGGACTTTGTCGAACATAGAGATCAGGAGGTTCAATATTCAATATTCCCGCAGCCTCAATCATCATTTTATGGAGTTCCGGAAGCTGATACAAGGAAAAAAATTGGAATAATTTGATGCAATTTACATAGGATACAACCAGGAAAACAACTTCAAATAAAAAACACTCTAAGCATCAAATAACCTGATCTTTCGAAACAAGGATTGAGGTTCCTATATTCTCAAGAAGCATGATTTGCTCAGTCACGGTTCCTGCTATAAAGATTCAAGTTAAGGCTTCTTTAACATCGAAAACTCACGCAATTTACAGTAATGCTGCATTTTGGACTTTAGGTATTCGATTTTCCTACTACTTGCTTTTTGCTTTCAGAATAGAGAAATCAATGGCTTCGAAGAACTAAATAGATGACAAAATCACATGTATATGAAGCACTAATCTTCGAATTGACGTTACATCTAACTAAGTTCCTTGGTTTTAATCAGATTTTAATTTTGTTTTTAACTAACTAATTTTGGAAAAAGAAAAGGAAATCAAATTACAAAAAGTAGATAGAAAAAACAACAATTGAAGTTACCGAGTATAGCTCTTCCTATTTCGTTAAGGCCTGGAATCGCTCTCAATAGCAACGTATTCTGCATCCAAAATCCAAACAATATATCTCTTTAATTGTGTATAAAAGAAAATTTATTAAAATTGTCATAGAAAACCGGACCTGTTTATCGAGCGGGTGCCGGAAATCGTCGGCGTCGAGGTCACGAAACACAAGCGGATGAGCTGTGGAGTCAACCGACGCCTCGATTCTTCCATTTCTCTTCTTGACCGATCCGAATCCGACAAATAAAGGACCACCGAACCTAGAATCAGTCGGAGCTCTGATTCTGAATCGGAGAGAAGAAGACGTAAAAGAACAAGACTTTTGAGAAGGGAAACAGAAAGAAGAGAGAACCAAAGAAGCCATTATTTTTTCGAACAGGCCAAGCGAATGACATGAGCTTTGCGTTAAGTAAGAGATTGAATTTCTTTCTAAAAAAATCTTTTAAGGTAATTTTCCGAAGATTTTTTTTTTTGAATTTCTTTGTAATTTTATGGTTACCGTTTGGCGCCACTTCGTTTTGCCGTTGGTTTATAAGCTTTTTCGTAGTTTCAGGCTAAGTTCAAGGAAAAATCCGGTAAATTACTTTCACTGTCTTAAAGCACCCGGACGTTGTCGTTTTAACGGACTGCGTCGTTTTTTTTTTCCTAATTTTTTATTTTTCAGAGCTTTAACATCATGTAAATATTTTTTCCCTTTGCAGGAAACATTCAAATAATCGACCACCAACCCCAGATGCTACAGAAGATCAAGAAAAAGAGTTAATTGAGAGTGGGAAAAAAAAGAGAGTTTAATAGAGATGTGAATGAAAGCTCTTTTGCTTTCTACAAGTTATTTATGTTAGAACTTTGAATTGCCTTGCTGTAAGAATCCAATTTTCCTCCAGAATTATTACCATTCGATTCGATAGCTTGAAGCACAATGGATCAATTATAGCAACGAAAATTAGTTCATAAGGTGGGAAAAAAAAGCTTGGTTCGACAGTCCCAGCTCCTGCTTGTTGATTCACTTACCCGCTCTTAAATTCATGATTCCAGTTGTCATTGAGATACGATAATAAAAAGGGTTAAAATACCTGAGAGGTCCCTGTATTAGGATTAAATTAGCCCCTATACTTTGCTCTCTGATAAAGTATTCTCTTTTACAACTCTACTGAAGCCCAGCTGACCTAAAAGGAGACAGGAGACAGTTATAAAGCACAAAAAAGACATCAAATTCAAGGCCTTCATTTCTTGAGGACTTTAAACATTACACATAGTAGTCATTCTCTTTCACATTTTGCAATTCTATCTATATAGGATTTTTAATACATAAAAATATAATGCAAAAGTTTAAAAAAGTATCTTTCACAAGACACAAACGCAATTTTATTCAGCTGGCTAACGCCATTTCCCACTTTTCCTGAGTTGATTCACCAACTGGTCTTTAACCCACAGCTTGCGCTCTATGGAAAATCTGCGAAAAGCAGGCAGCCTTAAGCCCTTAACCCTAGCACATTTGCACTCAGATAACTTTTGCCTTATGGAGAACCTGCTTGTTCACAAAGGTCTAATAGATCCAACGTCTGCAAAAGAATGATATGAAGCTCTTGAGCTTCAGTTAAAAGGATCCAATATTTTGATTACCAGAAAGTTCGCATGAAATAAGAGACCAGAAGAAAAAATTATAATTGCTTGCAGTACCTCAGGAACTGAGAGCTCGAGACGAAACTTGGGGCCATCATAGTGGTGCAAGACTGGCCTAAACGCATCCTCTTCCAATGCCTTGCAGAGTTTCCTAATACGGATTCTCACCTATTTATTTGGGGAACAAATTTAAAAGAATTAGAGCTCATGCCCTCTTACAAGGGAATAAGCAAGTAAGTTACTACAAATTATAAACACAAACTTTACCTGAGCAGGAAACCTTGACTCGCCTTTGCATTTTTTGTCTTCCCAAGCAGTTGGATCGATGTTAGAACCCCCAAAAGTTGCTGCCTGTATGTATAGAAGAAAACATCAATGACACAAGAGAGGAAAACAAAAGATGTTGAAATGATTTGCTACAGTATTATAAACATCAAACATCCAAGCCCTTTTTTTCCCTTTGGGACTGAGGTGGAGGTGGAGCGAAGGAGAGAACAGTTATAATAGACCACACATCAAAAGATTACATTGATGAATCTTATTGGCTGTTGGACAACCAATTAAAAATAAATAACATAATCATAATTTGTTCCCTAATTATTCCTCGTCCAGCAAAAGTGCGCAACATGCAAACATTCAGAGAAATAAATGAACTCCTAATAGAACAGCAGCATCAATCATTATAGAGGGATTTCTAGGATTTCTAGGAATGTTAATTTACGAGTATGAAGTAGGTGAACAAACCTCAAAAATACCATGCAACTGATGAGTAGTATAGTTATAGAGAAATAGAGGTAAGCCAGGTGTAATTGCCCGAACAGAGTCCCTATATCTTGGTGGTAAACCTATCAAATGAGAAAACAGCAACATGTAAGAAATCCCACCTAAGATGTTAATAATAGAAATCACTTAAGTGATGATTACATCAATGAGAATGGGAGTCTTCAAACAGACAGAATAACTTATTTCCAGAACACTAAAACAGAAAGAATGAAACAAAAAGGTTGGCAAGAGAAAATGACAATTACCAAATAGCTGCCGCTTTAGATCTTCCTGCATTGTATCATTGTTACAAACAAAAATGTATCCTCCAAGCACCTCATTTCTCGGGAGTGTCTCAGCTGGAGGCAATGTCTTGAACCGTTTGTCAACAGCATTGTTTGCACTGTTCTCGTTGCTGTTGTTATTGCTGGTGCTGCTGTTATTATTGACATATTTGCTGCTATGATTATTGCCGCTATATTTGTTGCCAGCCAGGTTTCCCAGGCTATTGCTATTATTTTTCTGGTAAACAGCATTTATATTGTAGGTACCATTTCGGAATGAGCTTTTGCTTACATTATCTCCAATCTTGGAGTCCAAGTTTAACATATTGAAGTTAAGGTTCTCGAATTTGTTGTCTTCCCGGAAACCAAATTTATCCCTTGTCCTTATTTCGGCTGGACCCTTCGAAAGATCAAGATTGCTCAGGCGTTCACCCTTTGTCCTCGTCTGCTCAGCCAATTTAGAGGCAACCATCAGCCATTGGTTATCCTCTGAGGCTTTTGATTGTCCTCGAAGATAATCCCCCAGCTGCCAAAAGCTATCCATGCTCCCCATCTTGCAAACTCTAATAAGAGAGGAAACGTAATTTGTAAAGAATTGTTTAATTACACAAAAGAGGCATAGAAACAGGGCAAAGACTAAGCAAAAATAAAAGGAAAACAAAGGCAAATATAATAATTCATCAATTGATTTTGTTCAAGATTGGCCTAACAAATAACAATAACAATTAGAAAAGAGTAAGCAAATATTAACCAGTCAACGCCAAGAAGCTTCAATGCCTACACAATAACCATAGAAAATCTCAAGAATTAAGCAATAATTTGATAACCAACCGTAACGCACCAAAAACTTGAAAGTTCACACTTCCTTTTTCTTTCCCGCACTTTTCACAAACACACAAACATAAACCCAGAAATTCTAAAACTTAAAGAGTCAACCACACTTGACTCAGAAAAGAACCGACAATTTTTCTAATCCAAACCCAACACAACAAAATTAACCCCAAAAAATAAAACCCAAAGTATAATCGTCTTTAAAACAATACCTACAAAGGCAAAATCATCAAAAAAAAGAATACATATTAAATGTAAAGCATTGAACATAGAACTAAACAAAGAGATGCAGACTTCGCCAAGCAAGGTAAAGCTTCAATGTTTTAACCCATATTTAGGGATCGAATGAACCCTAGATTTGGGGGATCCAAAAAAGAAAAAAGTACCTTTAGCTTTGCTAGCTATGCAAGTGAAACCCGTCAGACACGACACAAGAAGAAGGGGGTGGGAGAGAGAGAGAGAAATTATGAAAGAGGGGTTTTTAATTGTCTTGAACAATTTGATGACGAAAATGCCCCTCAGGAGATTGAGTATTTTCTGGCTTTCCGAACAAAAATTGTGGTGCGGGTGGAGTTGTCGGAGACGCCGCGTGTACACACTTTTCCCTTGCCTTTTTTGGAGTAATTAAATCCAATGGACTTTTTGACCGAACTTATTAAGTGAGTTATTAAATTGTGATTAGTTGTTTTAAAATTTTTAATTATTTTAGGTTTAGATTAGTTTAAAATTAAATAATCTTCCATTTATGTTATTTCGTATAGCGTTGAATGTTTTTATCATTATAATTTTAGATAATTTTAAATTTTGATCACTTTAAATTTATATTATTTTAAGTTTAGAATATTTCGGATTCAAAACATTTAGAATTGTAGTTAGTTTGAGTACAAATTAAATGAATTTGAGTTTTTGGCTTTCTTTGTTCAAATCAAGTTAGATTGGGTTTGAACGGTTTTGGATTAGTTTTAGTCATTTTTTATTACAGGTATTTTATGTCTAAATCATTTCAAATTTAAGTTATTTTGAATTTATGTTATTTTATATTAATTTCCTTTTACATGTGGTGTGTTCTTTTAGACTCAAGTAATTTCATGTCAATCTTAAAATTCAAGTGAGTCATTATGCTTTTTTTTATCAGCTCAAACTGAATTAAATTTAAATTCAAATGAATCAACGGATTAATAATTAATTGAATAGTAAATTATCAATCATGTTTTTAATTTTTATTATCGTTGAATTAAATAAATAATTTATGTTCTGAAGATTGAAGGGTGATTGTTATTGTATTAGCACGACATGTTATGTGCATTTTAAATCATACTAAAACATGATTCCAACATGTAATGCACAAAGTGAGCACTAAATTATAAATGGTGAGTGTGGCTGACAACAAGGATGAATGGATGAATGCATTTTGTTTGTTGGTAAAATTGCACACCATGTGACATCTTCATAGTAAATTAAATGGTCAAAGTGAGCATACAGTATTATAATTATAGGAACAAAACATTTTAAGCTGTCCATTCAATCCAAATAAATATTAATGTGGCAAACATCTATCTAAAATTAGCTGGCAAATCAATTCCATTTGTCCCTTTTTTTCACTTTCATCAAGGGAAATGGACCAAATCATTAATTTTACCAAAGCTCAATTGTCATTTTAACCCAAAAGAAGTAACAATAAATAGCATCCAACAAACAAGGGATGCGGCCAAAAAAATTTAAGTGGGAGGGGTGAGATGAAAACTTGTAGAATTTAATTTATATGGGGATAATTTTACAAAGTTATTTTTAGTCATTCAATAAAAATGTATTACTTTATATGTACATATATTGATATAATGCCTAATTTTAAGCATAACATCTCAAACCTTTTGGAATTGAATTATAAATTTTTTAAAAGGTCAAAATATAATTTTATCATATAATATTTTATAATTCTATATTTTAAAGGGAATAAATAGAATCATTTTTTCACATTGAGAGTTAAAGTGCAATTTTATTATTTTTAAAGGGATTAAACTACTTTTTTTTTCATTTTTAGAGGATCAAGGTCCTTGTTATCCCCTCTTAATATTGCCTCTTCAAACCTTTAAATCAGAGGAAAAAAACGTGTTTAAGCACGCTTGAACTCACATTCTTCTTATTGTTGCAATCAAAGTGAAGTCAGAAAATGTTTTAGGGGGCCGAAATTAAATTTTAAATTTTAATAGTTTATATCTTTTTAAATTTTAAAGAAATAAAATAAATTTTTGTCATTTTTAGGCGTCAAAGTACAATTTTAATTTTACTAATTTTAACCACCAGTTGCAATAGCAACAAGACTAATTGAGTTAATGTACAGTCAACATCACTTTATATTTTTTTAAAAGAGTTTTTAATTAATATCAATCACTTTTTAATGTGAGATAAATTCTCTTTAATAATATTTTAAAATTTAACTTTAATTAATGTTGATTAATTAAATAAATTAATAAATAATAACAGTAACACAATGTTTATTCGGTTTATGATATATATTATGTTTAGAATTTAAAATCTTAAAATTTACGATTTTAGGATTCTAAAATATTGGGTCTTGAGTTGAATTTATAAAAAAAATAAATTTATTTTAACGTATGCTCGCAGCCGGAGAGACGGCTAGAAATTTATATTGGGCCTAAATACAGTTGTAGAAACAAAACCCAGACAATTGTGAGAGTAGGGCACAATACCTGATAAAGTTTCAACAAATGTATTTTATTATTATTAGAAATTCTAATATACGTGTATGTGTGTGAAAATCACGGATTTAAAATATAAATATGTGTTAAAAATAACATGTAATAAAAAATAAAATTTATAGTTTGAAACTAATTAATTATAATAACACATGAAGTATTTACGATATTAAAATAAAAAAATTAAATTTTGAATAAAACGAAATTTAAATACAATACATCAAATAAACAATATTAAATGCACTATAATTATTTATTATGATTTTTTCAACAAATGTGAGTTAGTGTTAAGTTGACTTGCGATACCAACTTAATTAACAATATTATTAATATATATAAAACCGATGGAGATAATAAATTATATATATTAAAACAAAACTGTATAAAATGTATTAAAACGAAGTTTTGGTTAAGTGATAAATTTAATGTTTTATTAATCCAATTGGCATGAGTTCAAATCTCATTATATATGTATATTTTAATTCATTTTTGTTAAAATAAAAATACCAAAATACCCTCAAATAGTATAACTTATTTTAATTACGAAATAATATTCTCATAATTTCCTAACCGAGTTGGTGACTCGATTAAGGGTGACATCAACTCAAAAAAGCATTTCATAGATATAAATAAATATTTATTATTATACCGGATCAGACGTTGGGATCTAAGTGCAACATAACATGCAAAGATAACAATAGAAAAAGAAAATAAAAGTGAAAAAGATTAAAATATGCTATTAATGTCTGTATTATTATAGAATTTTAGATGTAATCCCTATATATTAAAAGCTAAAATTTCAATATTTTTAATTTTTTTTAATTTAAAAATTCTAGTTCAATTGTTATCATCATTGATAATTTCAATAAAAATTATTAACTTAATATGTTTATTCTCAATTAATCATATGTCACTTTACATGATGACAGCTTAATCAACATGTTAAATTGATAATCTTTTACGGAAAAATACATATTATTATAATAATTGAATTAAAATTTTAAATTGAAAAAATAATTTACTAAATCTCAAATTTTATAAAAGTACTGAAAAAAACAAAACATTCTATTCCCGACACTACACCCTTCACTCCAAACTGCCCTGCTGGCGAGGTTGATGAGTGGTCTCTTTGTTAAACCTCCTTGATTATTGAATTTCAAACCCCACACCCTTATTGCGAGAGATCATGTCCAACCTCTGGTTTGGTGGAGTTACCCAACTTTTCACCAAATTGAGGCTCCACTTCCCCACTCCCCACATAATGCAATTAGATAGATTCTTTGACACTATTTCCAGTACCACTTTCCTAACATTTGCACAAAGGTTAACTTCAGTTAAATAAGAATATTTTCGAGAATTGGTCCCCACTAACCCCCAAAACGTCAGAAAAAAGGTGTAGATCTCGTATCAATTTTTCCTCCTTTTTCTTTTCGTTTTTTCATTTTAGGAGGAAAAGTAGGAATATAGGGCTCCTGCTCATTGATTAAAAATCATGACATCATTTCCTCCATAGATAACGTTAATTCATTTACTAAAAAGAGATGAAATTTTAGTACAAGGGTGAGATTCGATGGTAGAAAATTAAAGCTATCCCAAATGAATTTGATAGACGATGAAAATAGTAGAAAAAATATTATAAAAACTCTTATACTAATAAATTGATTATATTTTATCCCCTCCATTCAAGAAATAAGTAAATTAGTCACTGTATATTAAATTAAAGGGCAAATTGATCATTTATGTAAAAATTTTCATTCATTTGTATGGTTAAAAATTAGTGTGGTTGACAAAATAATCAAACAATGATACATGACGACTTATGTATATCTTATGCTGACATATAAGGACCAATTTTTAATAGCAAAAAATGGATGAAATTTTGAATAGGAAGACTCGTGATTTAACATACACGAACTAATTTGTCCATTTTTTTAGTAGAGAGGATAAAATGGAATTTGACTACTTGCACAAGGACATCCATGATACTTTTACCCAAGATAAGCATCGATACAAGGAAAAAACATAAATCAATGGACCAAAACTCAAGGATTGTATTTGCTTCAAGTAGTTTCCATTTCAACACTAAAAACTAAACCAAAATCCAACAAATATGAATATAGAGGAAAACCAAAGTCTATACTGAAATTAGTTCGAGATCTCAGACAATTTATCTCTCGATCTGTGCTGTTGAGTCAGTAACATGAAAGCAAACCTGCAATTTAAACAAAAGATTCGGAGTTAGCACAATGCCCCCAAGACTAGCAAACTCGAGTCCAAATGAAAAGCATGCACATTGCTGAGGTGCTTGTGATGTATTTCACAGACAGTTCTACTCAAAGAAGATAAATTAATGGCTATATCTATTTGTTAATCTGCAATTATTTGGTTTATTTGCTTATGGATGCCACCCAGATACAGAAACAAACTTAATCCAACATGATCATGTCTAACCCTGCTGCAGAATCCAGTATTTGACATGTAACAGATAATTGATACTTTATGTTTATGACCCTAAAACAGCTTCAAAAAATATGATCTACAAAAGTGCTCGCCTTCGACTCTTTCTTAGTTCTCACCCATTCTCATTGCCTTATCTAGAATGTGAGTTTAGACCACTTTATTGCTCATTAGATACAGCAAAATTGGAGCTTAATGAACTATTGCATGAACAAGTCGAGCTCGATACCGTCCAAAAAGGTTTCTAAGACAATCATATGAATCACCATAGCAGGAAAGGAGTTTTCCCCTTATTCTTTTACCATGACCAATTGTTTATTCCTTTTTTCTACATAATACCGAACCTGGGACGCCAAATGGGGATTCGTCAATGAAGAACAATACTATATAGTTAAAAACATTCAATTTCCAGGTTTTCCCTACCACTCAAGAATCTAAACTTCAGAAAATTTTCAATTTTCATAGTTGTGGAGAACAGATTTTCACAAGATCCCGAAGATTTCGTTTTCCAATGCATTAACTTCCAAAATGATTCACATAAATACAGATAAATACCGAATCAGTGACAGATCTATACTAATTAAGACAGCAAACCTCATAATAATGTGAAAAATAAAGTAAAAACAGAAGGAACCTAACCTTACCTAACCGGATCCAACAATAATGTTGTTAATGGGGATAAAGATGAGCTTGACGAAAAATCCTACAAATCCCATAACCACGAATCCGATCGCTGTACGGAGCGCCACCTTCGTAAATTCTAAAACAAAAAGAATCTTTCAATCAGGATTCTGACGGATCAACAAAATCTAATAATCGAGAGAAAACAAAAAGGAAACATCAGTAACCTTTGCGATCGGGCTTGTGGCATCTCTTGACGAGACGAACACTGTCCTTAGCGAACTCCCTTAGCGGATCAAAAACTGAGTCAATTGCGTCCATTTTTCCTGTTTATTTAGCTGATTTCTGCTTTGCAATTTGAAAGTAGTTTTGATTTCTAAGATCCGTTAATCTCTTATGAGGCTGTTGACGAAAATAGGATTTTATTTGTTTGGACACTAATAGCCCCATATGTTTATTTAAATGGACAATTTTACCCCTATATCTAGGGATATGATTGACCTTGGGTAGATCTCTATAATAATAACTTAGTAAACGAGATTTGGGTTCATAATCTTGATATTACATTTGATTGATGGAAACTTTTATCTTAACTGCTAATATTACCTTTTAAATTAAAATTATATTATTTTAATTCCTCGTAATTTTATATTTTCAAATAATGTTAAGACTAATTTCATTAATCTTACATTTTCGAATAAAAATAAAATTTAAGTATAGTTGAAAACAAAATTACTCATTTTTCTTAACAGTAGTCAAATTTTAAAATTATAACTATTATATTTATTTTAAATATTTATTTGTTATTATATTAATGAATTATAATTATGGTGGGATATGAACACCTTTTCATGAATTATCAGAATTATTTTAAATCATATATTTACTTATAATATAAATAAGAATTATTATAAGTTATCATAATTTCATGGAATTTGAAACTAAAAAATATTTAAAAAAAACTAAATTTGTATAAAAATAATCTATTCCAAAGACAGTTTAATAAAATATTTTTCTATGTAGTCTTAAGTTCCATCAAATAAGTAATTGATTTTTTTTTGAATAATCTATTATAGGTTCTAGACATATTTGTTTTTTTTTTCCTGAACTAATGTCCAAAATTACCCATAGCCCGACCCTAAACCATAAATAAGAGGATAATACACTTCAACACACTCGAACTCTCACATCCTTCTACATTGGTAACAATGCCTATACCAATCAAGCTAAGACTCAATCGACAATAAACAATTGAATCTTACATTACAACTAAATGAATCAAATAAGTTAATGCGGTGTACTATAAATTCCACCTTAAAATATTACATTCCTATTATCCTATTACGAAATATTCATTCAACTAAACGTTTTTAAAAATTATTTTAAAATAAAAATTGTATTAGCGTAATACTCTTGTTTGAGATTGTAAAATTCAAATTCAACTGGTAAAATATTTAAAAATTATTAATAAGTAATAAATATTTTTATAATTTTTATATTTTCATATAAAATTTTATTTATATAAAAAATTTAAAAATAATTAAAAAACACTATTTAAAATAATTATGAATTTAAAGAAAATTATTTACTTCTTCACTTAAAACTCATTCAATAAATAGTTTTTTTTTTACGAATATATTTTTGCAGCTTAGGTTCTCATTGCTTTTGCTTTTTTAAAGCCTTTTCTTTTTTGGGGTTTTTTTATTTGTTGATTTAACTTCACTCAATTCTTTGACAATGATGGGAAAATAATCAATTATTAGACTTCATCATGTCCGGATCACTTGTTCAGATTCAGAAGTTTATTTGAAATGTTGGAAGATTTAGATAAAAATATAGGCTCGAAAAATGAGTTTGGACAAAAAATAATGCCCGTTTAGAGAACGGGCTAAGCCCCAGGCAATACTTTTCTGGCCCGGGCCCAACCAAACCCGAATTTGACAAAAAAATCTATTCTTGTTTGCTGTTTTTTTTGCTACAATTTCACTATTATATTATTACTATTTTGTTGTTATTAGTTAGATATTGTATAATTATTATTTTATTGTTAAATTTACTACTATTTTAGAGCATTTGTTTATTAAGTTACAACTATGTGTTATTTAAATATAAATACTTTTTTATATGTATTTTCAATGTGTTTGGGAAACATTTATTTTAATGTTTTTGGTCTATTTGATGTATTGTCTTTTTTAAAATTATTTTTATATAAATATAATCTAAAAAATTAATACGAATGAGCTGGACCAAACTTAAATTTGCACAAATACAGCTCGACCCATGATAAACTCTAGTTAGAATTATATAACTCAGCATATGGTTTGAAGAACAATGGCTTCCATCATTTATCAAATGGCAGTCATCAAGGATGATATTTGTTTTATAAAACTTAAATAGCACCTCTTATTTAAACATTTCTTATAATAATTTGACGATTTTCCTTTTATAATTTTTTTTTTTCAAATTGAAATCAAAATTAAGGTTATTCATAAATCAAACTATTTGATCGAGTGGGATTTTGCATAATGTATTTTTTAATTCAAATCAAATTTCTACTAAATAATAAAAATATATTATTATCATAGAAACAATAAAATAGAGTAAAAGTATCATGGAAGCTATCATATTAGGAGTTAAGTTGCATTTTATCTCTTTCACCGAAAAATGAGTAAATTAGCCATTATATATTAGATTAAAGAGCAAACTGATCAATTCTGTTAAAAAATATATTTTTATTGTTAAAAACTAGTGCAACTAATAGAATAACCAAACAATTACACGTGACGTGCTACATGTACCTCATTTTAATAATAGAAATAGATGAAACTTTTAAATGGAAGGACCAATTTATTCATTAATTTAACGTACACGGATTAATTTACTAATTTTTAATGGAGGGGTAAAATACAATATAAATCTTAATATAGAGACCTTTATGCATGCTACTTTTACTATAAAATGGGTCTGTTAATATGATTTGGACTAAATTTCAAAACAAAATAGATAAATATTGTGAAAATTCTAAAATAAAATTATATTGTAAAATAATAAAAATTAATATCATCCTTTATTCAACATGTTATAACACTTAAAAAATAAAATAAAATAAATAAATTTCTCAACCGAATGAATTGAATATGGCAATAATTGTGTAGTGGATCCAATAATAGTTAGGATTCTTCAATTCAACAACAAACATATTTGGACGCATCTTAAGAAAATATTAAATCGAAAAAAGAACACAAAAATCAACCCATCCATCTTCAATCATTCATGTAAGACGACCAGAATCCAAAGTGTTATTCATCTTTATCATCTTCCATTCCATGTGAGAATTTTAGAATAAAGTACAAACAAACGGCACAGAAAGGCTAGCTTCGCTGTACATGGTAGCTGTGCCGTTTTTTCTGCTGCTATAATCTCACCTCATCTGGTCATCATAAAATAAATAATAATATAAAATAAAACATGAAAAAAATAGGCCATTTACCAATAAAAGCTTTTTTTTATAAATTTACCGAAATAGGCCCGGTATTTTATTGTTTATCGGAATGGACCATTTTTCGGCAAATTGCGTCCACGTCAGCGCGATGTCAGGGGACGTGCCAGGAAATCGCAGCCACGTCAGCGCGCTTTGCTGATGTGGCAACAAATCGCGTCCTCGAGGGGGCAATTTGTTGCATTTCCTGACTTGTAGGTTTTTGGATTTTAGGGTTTAGAGTTTTTAAGATTTTTAGGGTTTTAGAGAAAAAAGTAAATAGATAAGTTGCGCCCACGTGTACGCGCTTATTTATGGAAACATCTGCCCTTGAATCTACAAATGTTGAGCATGCATTCACTGAAATATTAACTCAAATACATCATGTGATCAGTCGAAAAGCACTCGAAGGAGGGAATGATCAAACAACATTGCCCAAGGGACAAACCATCAATGTCGGCTCTCGGGATGATGTTTCAGCTGTGAAGAAAGACGGCTGCTGTTCTGCATAATTGTTAGATGATTCCGAGTGTCCAAATTTGCTTCCTCATTAAGCACAAGCTTTCCTCACCGTGATCTTTCTCGAGATCTTTCGTTACAAAGAAATCACAGCATTCCAGAGATTTTCTTATAGTTTGTTCAGGCATATCTAGTTTTAACATTTTAAATGATTTTCATTAGTTGCGGAGAATAAATTTTAAATTAGCTATCATAATGTTTTGTATTTTTAAAGGAGTATTTTATGTAATATAACAAATAAATAGGGATAATTTAGGTATTATAAATAATTTAAATAATTTAGTGCAACTATATACATGAAATTTCATTAGATGGGCAAGTCGCGGCCATGTCAGCGTGATTTGTTGTTGATGTGGCAACAAATCGCTCCCTCGAAGACACGACTTGTTGCCACGTCAGCAAAGCGCGCTGACGTGGCCGCGATTTCCTGATACGTCTCCTGACATCGCGCTGACATGAACGCGATTTGCCGGAAAAGGCCCATTTCGGTAAATAATAAAATACCAGGCCCATTTCGGTAATTTAAAAAAAAACTTTTTTTGGTAAATTGCCCGAATTAAACAGCAATTTTTTTTATATACAAAATCAATGAGTAGAAGCAATATCAAAACATAGCTGGCTGGTGGGGATAGCAAACCCCACTGCTTTCAATCCCTCTCTCTTTCACTTGTTCTTCTTCCTCTTCTTCTTCTTTATTTTTATTTTTATTTAATTTGTTTTTGTTTCATCATTACATACATGTTAGTATCTTTAGTCTTTGTACTATTTTCTCCATAATTTTTGTAATTTGTTTGTTCTTTTATTTAAAAAAAATCGTGAATTTTGTGGTGGTTCTGTTCCAGCGAAGATGCTCTGTACAGTACACACCAATAAACCCCCACCCTTCCCTTTCAACTTGCAGTAGGAGACAACCATTTTATCTTGCTTTACAGCCCACAAATACAAAGGAAAAAAAAAACCCAAAAAGGAATTTCACAATTTCAAATCAAAACAAATCAAGAAACAATTACTACCCAAAAAAAGGAAGAATTGGGTTCCCTTTTTCTTTTTCTTTTATTTCTTGTTTATATCAAATTTTCTACTCTGCTTGTTCTTCATTATCTTTATAAAAAGCCTTTTAGCTTCCCAAGTTTCTCGAATAATTCCAATCAAACGAATAAAAACAGTAGTTTTTTTTTTCTTTACTTTGCTTGCTGTACATATACATATAGTATTAAGTATTGAACCCTGAGGGAAAGCGTTGTCGGCGCAGGGTCACTTTCTGTCGGCATTGTCTGTATCCAACGAGGGGTATTCGTTTCTAAGTTATTCATTCAATTTTTAAATTCAGAACTGAATTTGCATTCCAAAGCTGTCTCTGTGTTGTGTTTTTTTTTTCTTTCTCATTTGGTTTCGATGATTTGGACCTTCCATCTCGTTTATTAAAGAAAAAAAACCAACTACAACCATTCCACCAACTTCATCAACTATTGCTCACCTCGATTCCTCATCACTGCTGTCTCTTTTTGTCTGCCCTCACCATCCCTTCTTTTTTTTTCACCTTGATTTCACCCATTCGCACTTTATCTTATTCTGGATATCTCTCGGTTTCTTCCCCCAAATCGAGTTTCTTGTTTCTCGCTTCTTTCGATGTGGGAATGCGGGTGATTCTGCTCCTAAAGAGATCAATTTGATTTCTCATTGCCAAATGAATGGGAATACAGGTTTGAAGTTTCCGACTTTTCTTTTTCCCTTTCATTTTCCGTCAATGTCTCATTATCTTTTTTCTCTGTGATTTGACTTTATAAATAGTACCATTTTTTGACGACCAATTGGGTTGTGTATCTGTGATTTATATGTCCACTTAAATTCGAATGCCGTCAACTCTATGAAGGAGGGATACAAAATGCTCTGGGTGCTCAAAGTAAAATCCATTTTTGTTTCTGATTTGCAGCATTATTTGGATAATTACGATTGTTGAGCGTTTCCGTACAATGGGTATTCAGTAGTATAGAATTTGAAACGTTCTAAGCTGAGTTGCTTCTTTGAGATTTTTTAACTTTTAACCAATGCAAAGCATCTTTCTTTTATAACTAGCAACTTGCTTGCTTTATCCACATAATCTATATTCTATATAATTGGATCATATGTATTACATTTCATTATATTCACGCTGGCTTTTGTTGTCTGAAATTTGAATGCATATGTTGGTTCTGGATAAAGATTTATCCGGTCGTCTTGTCTTCTTTATTTCAGGTTAAATGTGTAATAATTTCAATCATAGCTGAAGTAGTTCCAATACCAGATGTCAACGAATCTTGCAGCAATATTAGGAGGTGCTGCAGGAGCCGTGGCATTGGTGGGGATAGTTGGCTTGCTTATATGGTTCTGCCTATTTCACAAACGGGGTGTTTCAAGAACATCCGAGACCGGATCTTCGGATCCCTCTGTTCAAGGTAGTAACATTTATGTCATGCTTGTTTCTAGAGTCCCTTAAAAGCCACAAGCACGGTGTACTAGATAACTTATTTGCGTTTTTTCCGCTGACTTTTAGGAAGACATATTGGGGTCCAGTTGTCACTGCAGGAAGCTAGACGGTTTGAGTTGAGGGAGTTGTCTTTGGCGACCAAAAATTTCAGTGATAGAAACCTGATCGGGGAAGGGAAATTTGGTGAGGTATATAAAGGTTTGCTTCAAGATGGAATGTTGGTTGCTATCAAAAAGCGAGCTGGAGCTCCTAGTCAGGAATTCATTGATGAGGTAAAAGCCACTTGCCTTGCCTTGCCTTTATTGCCTTGATCATGGTAATGGGAATCATAACTAACATCCATGGCCGGTCGAGGATTGCTTTTAGGTAGAGATTTTTCATAGGGTTCAAAAAATTCTAAAAAATTACTTGCTAATTTGAGTCCCTCATAATATTTATTTAGGGTTTCCAGCATCTGTCAAAATATAGCAAAGAATATCATACAACCCACACTTAGGTCTCAGCCTGGCAGGGTTTCATCCTAGTAATTAGTTGTCAACATTTTTGGTTAATCTTTTTCTTATTGAGCTCAATTTGATGACTCCATCTTGGGTTGTTTGCAAGCTTGTCATGTTCTTTCTTCAGCCTTTGGTATGATTTATTTAAGATGTAAAATCTGTATTTGCCTTTAAATTTTGGTCTAATATCGTTCCCTCTCCATGCTTCTTTAGTACAGACTCATTCACGGTTTGTCCTTTGATCTAATGGTACTCAACTTTACTCCTAGGCATGCTATCTTTCATCTATTCAGCATCGGAATCTTGTCACTCTTTTGGGCTACTGCCAGGAAAATAATCAACAATTTCTTGTTTACGAATATATACCCAATGGAAGCGTTTCCATTCACTTGTACGGTAACTCTCTATCCAGTCACAATTTTTGCATTTATGAACAAACTTCTATGTCCTACATATATGTATATGTCATGTTGGGAGAGTTCATCTAGGCAAATGTATGATGATTTAATAGTGAAAGTGAAATAGTATTTAGTTCTATATTGAACTTTTTTCTGGTTCATTTCTGCAGGAGTTGGTCAAGTCTCAGCTCAGAAGATAGAATTCAAGCATAGACTTTCAATAGCTCTAGGTGCAGCTAAAGGTGATCCTCTGCAAAATCAGTGAGCATTTGTGGCTTTCCTGGTATCAGTTTTTCTTTTCTTTAGATAAACTAATCCAAATAGGAATAAGGGTCCCACAAAATTGTTTCGTAAGCTTCTGTAACACTTCGAAATTCAGATGTTCATCTTCTATGGTTGTGATTTTCGAAAATTTACTGCCTGATTTTCGTTGCCTAGATTTGTTATTTGTCCCTTTTGCAGGCTTGGCTCATCTCCACTCTTTAAGTCCTCGATTGGTACATAAAGATTTCAAAACGGCAAATGTTCTTGTAGATGAGAATTTTATAGCAAAGGTTGCGGATGCAGGACTGCGTAATTTTCTGGGAAGAATTGATGTTGCTGGACCTTCTTCTCAAGTGACAGCAGATGAGATATTTCTTGCTCCTGAGTACTCTCTCTTCACTTTGTGACTCTTCTGATGGTGTATCGTTCATAATTCTTACATGTATGCATTGACTAATGCAGGGTGAGGGAGTTTAGACGTTTTTCCGAAAAAAGTGATGTGTATAGTTTCGGAGTATTCCTTTTGGAGTTAGTAAGTGGGCGAGAAGCATCAGAATTACCATCTTCAAACTCCACAGAGAACCTTGTCGAGTGGGTATGACATTGGCTTCATTTGTGCACCTTATTTATATGCTCTCGAACTTTCTTAGGGAGATGAGATGACAGCTATTAGTATCTTTCT
Organism: Gossypium hirsutum; assembly: GCF_007990345.1. Taxonomy (NCBI): domain Eukaryota; kingdom Viridiplantae; phylum Streptophyta; class Magnoliopsida; order Malvales; family Malvaceae; genus Gossypium; species Gossypium hirsutum. The sequence continues at coordinate 5,845,726 of NC_053447.1, read as the reverse complement.
ATGCATGAAAGGAAAACGTGTAAGCTGTCATTTCTTTGGGCATTTGTTTGACTTCCATGGCTTCGCAAACGCCATGGATTGGAGATGTTATGAGTTGCTGGTTCTATACAAACTTAATCGTGCATTTCTAAATATCATAGTTACTAACCACGTGATTTAACTTACGAGTTTGCGATTTCTCCATGAGAAAGCATTTGAGCCTTGGCAATGAAATTCAGACATTAGTGTGAGTTGTAGTTAAATAACATAACTTTTTGGCTTTTGCTCTTCTGGAAGGTGCAAAATAGCCACGATTACAGCAACATTTCCAGCAGCATTGATTCAAGGTTGGGCAGTAGCTTCACAGCTGAAGGCATGGAGGAATTCATAAGGTTAACCGTCCGATGTTTGGAACCATCGAGCGAGAGGAGACCGACCATGAGCTATGTTGTAGCGGAACTTGATCGGATACTCGATAAAGAGATGAGCTTGACGACGGTGATGGGGGAAGGAAGCCCAACTGTGACCCTTGGAAGCCAGCTTTTTAGAGCAACAAAATAGAAAAAGGAAAAAAAAAAAGAAAACCTGTAAGCCTGCAGCATCCAAATATCGGGAGTGACATGCGTGTGAGATTGGTGAAGTACAAATTTTACTTTGAGATTCAGCTGTTTGTTAAGTGTATAAAAAACAGCTGTAATAATTTTTTTTCTCTTTGTTTTCTTTTTTATGTTCATTATTATTATTATTATTATTATAAGATAAAAAAGTGATGAGAAATCTTTGTTGTAAACCAAATATTTGTTGTTAATAGCAAAATTGGGTTGGTGTGATTTTTACATTAATCATACTATACACTGTTAATAATCGTGAACTTTGGATTCTGATTCATCCTTGTTATGTACTACGAACTATGGTAGAGAGAGTGTCATGCATTATTTATTGATCATTTTGGTTAATTGATTCTTCTTACGTAAAGTTTGTATGAATATGTATATTTTTCCTATTCAACTTCAATACATGAGAATAAAAGTTAAAAACATTTTCCTCACCATTCAAAAATTAATATTATCTACGATTATTTTAATCATATCTGTTATTTTTGACATAAAAGTCCAGAATTACTCATATCTTTTTCTTCAAGATAATGCCTTTCAACTCAACTTAGTTGAATTCATCTCCTCCTAATTTGACAATAATGCCTATGTCAATCGAGATAACACTTAGTAAAATAAGGAGATAACACTTACTAAAATAAGAAATTGAAAGATTTTGTTAAAATTGTTCCTTTAGAAATTTCCTGAAAAGCTAGTCATAGGTTCTTCTCTCCATCAAAATAATAGGACCATTATACTCATTACTAAACTCGTTGAAGAGATGAAATATAACCAAGCTATATTTTTTTTATAAGAAGTTGAATTGATCGTCATCGGAAGAATTAGGCAAAAAATTAGGATACATTATAGGAAAATAAAACTTACATCGAAGAGAAGCAAATGAAAGGTTTTTATAAAAATTCTTGTAGAATCAAGAATGAAGTTTTCATCCTGTAAATGTCATATCATGAACTAACAACTGCATCAAATCTCCAAAAAATTCTCAACTGTTTCAAACTTTATATTTTTGGAATGAAAATATTGGAGTCCTCGATCAAACCTTATTCTATGGTATTTACACGAGATTCCTCTTTTTTATAAGTAAGTTCTCGATAGGGCTTAGTTCAACCATTTAAAAATAAAATTGAAATCTGTATGTGGAAAAAATACAAACAATAATAAGTTTTTACGCAAACAATAATATTTAAAACACAAACACATTTATATTACGGAAAATATAAACAAACAATAACAAAATTTATTTTTCATTATTAATTAAATTCATTAAACATAAAAAAAAAAATCAAAACCCAGGCAAGCGAGGGTTAATTCAATTACGCTGAACACACCCATTATTGTAAAAGCAAAAACCCTTACAGAACCCTGGCGGCTTTAATCTGAAATCTTAACTTCCAGCCGATCGCTGTGGGTTACTCAAGTTCTCAGTTTTTCTTTAACACGAGAGAAGAGTAAATATGAGATTCAAGAAGCAGAAGCGTCACCGGAAGACAGTGAGATTTTTCTGCGTGTGCTTCGGTTTCAGGCAGCCATTCAAGGTTCTTTGCGATGGAACTTTCGTACACCACCTTCTTCACAATAACTTAACACCCGCTGACAAGGCTCTCTCCAATTGTCTTTCTGCCCCTGTCAAGCTTTTCACCACCAGGTTCAAACCCCCACTCTTTTGTTGGCCGAGTATCTAAAGATAATTGCTTTTATATGAAAACCTAACCCTTTTTTTTGTTGTGTGGGGTTTTCAGCTGTGTTCTCGCAGAGCTGAAGAAACTCGGTGCTGCTCAGTCTGCATCTTTCCAAGCAGCTCGTAAACTCGCAATTGCTAGGTAAACCCCTTTTTTTTTCTCTCTCTCTTTTCGACCTGGCAGGGGCCAAGTTACTGGTACTATCAATTTTGCTTCTGAATTGTGATGGCGTGGCTTCTCTGTTTAATTTTTTTTTTCTTTTTTGACAATTGTTTGTGGAAAGTTAACCGTATGCATAATTTTCCTAGCTCGGCCTTGTTTCTATGAATTAAATTTGTTTGAACAGTAATTGAATCTCATATTCAGATGTGATCATGAGAAGGTGGTCAGTGCTGATGCTTGCATTGCGGAGGTCATTGGAGAAAATAATTCTGAGCACTTTTTTGTTGCTACCCAGGATGCTGATCTCCGAAAGAAACTACAGAAGGTAACTTTCTATCCCTTTTTTCGCTTTTAAATTCTTAGCATTGCTATTCTATGCTAGCTGGACTTGGTTCCGGGTGTTAGATGTATTTATTTTTCTTCTTTGTTTTTACATGTCTTTGGGGGGTCCTTAAAGTGTTGTATCATTGCACTTTGGATGTGTTGGACATGGCTACATCACGAAAATAAAGAATCGGAGCAAACGTTGCTATTTTCTCTATTCTTTTTCCTTCAAGGAGACATCATTTTTTGCATTCAACTTGAACATTCATACTGTTATGCAGTCTCGCTTTTGGAGTTTGTATTATTATTTTCCTATGAACTTGTATTCTGATTTTGTGTTCTTCTCTTCCCTTAGGTACCTAATGTTCCTTTAATATTTGGCCTACGAAATGCCCTTTTCCTTGAGCAACCATCTAAGTTTCAGCGTGATTTTGTCAAATCTTCTGAAGAAAAACGCCTTCATTTGACTGAGAAGGAATATAAGGCATTAGAGAAGAGGACGACTAGTGTTTCAGCAAATGCGGATGAAGAAGATTCAGGTGATGAAGAAGGTTTGGGTCATCACAATCCAGGGTTGCAGGCACATGATACCAGGAATTATTCAGGGAAGGAAAGAGATGTAAAGGATAGAGTTCGATTTAAAAGAAAGAAAGCTAAGGTACTTTTCCATATCCATCTTCTGAGTTGTACCAATTTGGTCACGTTTATGCGATGTATGTCTCTAACCTAATCATTGCAGGAGTTTCTATGATTTGTGCATTTTTTATATGAGAATGCAAGTTTCCTGAACTGCTTTTGCAAATGTTACTGAGGATTCATGAAATTAGAACATGTTAGTTGGAAATACGAAAATGTCAATGAACATGCATTATGCAAACTTGACATCTACTGCCATCACCGATGTCATCCGACTAACATTACATGCCATTGGTTTGAAAAGCTAAAATCATGCAATAATTGTAATCATTTGAGGGATGAGGTCGCTTGGAGATTGTGCTATCACATCTTGAAACTGAATTCTAGTATTTAACATTAACTGGTTTATGGACCAAAATGTATAACTACTGCGATATCATTCCCATATAACTGTTTTGTTTAACTTATAAGGTGCCATCATAAAGCTCATGGGATTAACTTTTTTTTCTTCTCAACTTTTATAGGGTCCAAATCCGCTTTCAGTTAAGAAGAAAAAAGGCCATGAAAACCTGAATCGTGCATCTGGGAAGGTAAGCTTGTTTTAGTCTCTTTTTCAAATGTATTTACCTTTGTCCTAGGGATTGAGTCAAATAATCCAGCCTCCTGCAGCATTAGTAATCTATTAAGTTGAGCACTGGAATGAAAGCTAAATTTTGCTGTCATGCACTATTTGATATTGAAGTCTCTTTGCAGGAAGTTAAGGGTGATGATGGCAATGGTGAAAACAAGAGGAAAAGGAAGCGGTCTCGCAGAGGTAAAACTGTTGCTGGGGCAGATGTGTAGTGCATTAAGGTACGAGAGACAAAAAAAAAACTTGGTTGTAAGTATGATGGTACCCATTCCCAAAAAAAAAAAGTATGATGGTACCCTAACTGCAACGCAATCAATTGAAGAGATGCTACTGTGGTTTTATGAGGTTTTCACTCTCCAAAAAGACTTGATAACATTTTAGATACTCTCTAGGGGGAGTTGAGTTGAGTTGAGCTGAGCTAAGAGGGATCAATTTTGTGTGTAATGTCTTATCTCTTTGTTCATGGTGTGTTCGGAGAATATAAGCATGCCGATTCATCATTTTTTTTTTTCACTTCTGCTACTTTGCACTAAATTTTGCGATGGTTTTAGATAGGAGCCATGAATCCTATAGGGGCTACATACTCCAATTATTGTTGGGATACAAGTGTTCATACCGTATTCAACAAATGAGGGGTCTTTGTGGACAAACCCCTTAGGTAATGTTGATGGGGATTGTGACATTTGGTGTGAGGGTTTAGGTACTAGCGATTTACCATGTGGACTTTTGTTGTAGTGAGGAGGATGCCAATAAGAGGTCATGAATCTTACATTATGAGAGTAGATTTTGAATATAAGTGTTTCACATCATTTTCAATTTAGGAGATGTTGACTAATTGAAATTTTAAAAATCTTAACTATTAATCTAATTTTTTTTTTGAAATTCATTAACCAAACCAAATTAACTTTGGCTTATTTGGTCAGTTAATCAAGTTAACTGAAATTTATTTATGTTTTTTTTTTCAACAAGTTTAAAGCATAACCAAAAAAAAAAAAATTCAATGTCAATGTTAATGCTCTTTTTCTTTAATTTTAAATAACATAACGGCAACATTAAGTTAATAACATAGCATGTAAAGTAACGGTAGGTTTTAAACTTTTGTTAATTGTTTTATTTTAATTTTATTTGTCATAATATTTTTTTATTTGAACTATTGATCAATTTGGTCATGCATTGGGCTTATATATAATATAATATGTTGGGCTTATAAATATATAATATATAATATTAATTTTAGTTAAGCGATTAATTCAAGTAATTAGTCAGAAACAAATTTTCACAATTTTTAATCGATTGATGAATGGATGAATTAATTAATTTGTAATTGAAATATGGTAAATGCAGTTGTCCCTTCCTCATTGTTCACATTAATTCAATCATTGTGTCGATGGAAATTAAACAAGGATGGGATCTCATCACATGTTTTTAGAGTACCAACTTCCTTTGAAAGGACAAGCTTTAGATTTTAGTTAGATGAATGTAGTAATGAGTATGGCATATTATTTGGTAGTCTAATAAATAATATATACCCTTGCAGACACTAAGAAATCATATATACAAGCGATTTAAAGTTGGAACTTGAAATGTTGTGGAAGACCGAGTAATCTCTAATAACCAAGTTGCTTAACCCTCCCCAATTCTTTCTATCAAGTAATATATAAAAAAACAAAACCCCAACAAAAGGCATCAAACTTTATATATTTCGTAGGCATTCCACCTTGGTGACAACTGACAAACATTCAGCTCGATTCTTGGCCCATGCCCATGCCCATCCTCCCCCTCCCCCCTCCCTTGTGGTTTCCAAAGACCTCCTCGGGCTCCACCCATTTTATTTCATTCTCCCAATTACCTCTATTTATCTGTGTCATAATAATATAACTCTAGTACTAATAATATTATATGGAGGAGAAAAAAGGAAATGCAATCCAGTACATGGCCCCATCCCATCCCATATTATGCATCTCAATTTCTGATATGAATGCAGTGCAGAGCAGGCATCCACATGCTAGCAAGTTTCTTCACCTATATATGTATTTCATTGGTACGTCATGGGTTCAAATTCCACCGTCTCTCTCCCCCCTTCCCTGTAAACATATTGGATGCCAATTTCAGTGATTCAGCAGCTTACAGCACAACCCCCATGTGCACCATATAGATATAAATGAACAAAAAAGAAGAAGAGTGATTTGAATGGTTACCATTGGTCCGTTGAAGAAAAGTAGGGTCACTTTTTGTTAAGCTCTCATTTCTTAGTATCTTGTCAGCATGTTCAGAATCAAATGACAGCTTTTTATTTCATTAGTTTATTTATATATAATAACTCCTCAGGTTGCAGAAAAGGAAATAAAGTAGAGAAGTTGCAGAAAAAAAAGTGAGAGCAAGTTAACAAGTTCCGTTGCCAAAGACCAGTCATCGAAATTCAAAGTCAAATGAGGTTCATCATGCTTTCCATAATTATGATGTTGTCTTTGTCTAACAAAGTAGTACCACTTGTGACACCATTCATCTGTCTCTCCTCTTTAACCAGACAGTAACGGATACTCCCCCAAGTTGTAATTGTGATGTCTGGGTTTCTTTTAAATAGACGTGGATGAAATTTGAAGCTTTGAATCATGATTGTTGCCACTGTGTCTGTGTATGGTGGGTGAAGGTCTCCCCCTGATTGAAATAGATGAAATTATCTTAAATTAGCTTTTCTCATGAATCAATTTAGTCCTTTTTTATTATTAAAAAATCAAATAAAAATATATTTGAACTAAATTTTCTTTTATTAATTGAAAAAAAAAACTTTATGTGAATTTTTTTAGTTGTAAAAGTTTACTTTAGCATATTTGAATGGATTAAATTAATTCATATAATAATAAAAGACTAATTTGACTCATACCTATAATAGAGTGAACTTATATGTATCTAGATCTGATTATGAGTTGGGTCGGGTTGGGTCGGGTTAAAGCTGAGTTGATGCAAAATTTTAGATCCGAGTGTGATCTGAAAAATGAGCTTAAAATGTTGCTTAAGCTCAGTCCAGGTTAAAAATGCTAAACTCGACTCGGTCGACCTGTATTAAATTTTTTTATTTTTTATATAAAAACAAACTTAAAAAATATAATATATCAAATACACTAAAACCATTAAAATAAATGTCTCCCAATAAATTAAATATACATTGCTTAAATATCACTAAGATAGTTGCAATTTAGTAAGCAAATTACCTCTAAAATAGTAACAAAATTAACAATAAAATAAGAGTTATACAATATTCAAACAATAACAATAAAGTAGTAGCAATATAATAGCGAAATAGTAGCAAAACAATTGATTTGGGTTAGCCTCGGGCTAAAAAACCCTACCCGAAGTCCGACACATTTAGAAAACGGGCTTTATTTTTTGTCTAATCCCATTTTTTAAGCTTATATTTTTGCCCTGTAACAACTCGATTTTCAGTGATGTCGGAAATAGTGGTTTGAGACCACCAAATCTGACAAGTGAGCTCGTATATTGTATTATTTAGTGTTTTATGAGCCAAATGTGATTTTAGGAAGACATTTGAATTAGTGAATTATGTTTTAGAAGAATTTATTAGGTTAATTGGTTTTAAAAACGAGGTATCGAGACCTAGATTTTATAAACCGAGCTGTAAATATTTTTTATAAATATTTACGTAGTGTCATTAAGGTAGTATTAAAGTTTCATTAGAAAATTTTAATGTTTTGATAGTTAATTAAGTAAAAAGAACTAAATTGAAAAAGGTGCAAAACTTGTTAATTAAAGAAATAATGATTAAATGACTCAAGTGATAAATAAGGGATGACTTAAAGGGAAAATTATGCCAAAGAGGATGGCTGGGGCGGCGTAAGCAGAGAAAAAAATCATGAAATTAGGTGAAACAAGGGCAAAATTGGAAATTCTGTAAAAATTAAACAAATAAACAAACAATTAAAAGAGTTTCTAGCAATTTCTTCATAATTCTCAGCCAAAAACACCATAGGAGAGTCTCCAAAAGCTGTTTTTTCATAATTTTACATCAACTGAGTTCAATTCTTGCTCTTTTCTTGAAACTTTTGTGTTTTTAAGACTTTTACAATTAGGTCCAACTATCTATGTTATTAGTTTTTGATTTTATGGGTAAATTTGAAAGTTACCATTGATGAGTGCTGGATGTTTGTGATGAATTAACATGGATTTAGAGCTTTAATTTTGTTATATGATGATTTTATCAAATGATTTGAATAGAAATTGATTTTAGAACCAAATTGTGAAAAGATTAAATACTAGGGTTTGATACTTAAATTATGTTGATCAAAGGTTGTATGATAGTTTAGAATATTTAGATAAATTGACAATTGAGAAAAATTAGCTCATTCGATAGGCTAGTTGGTGATGTACTAAATTGCAAAAAAACTATAAAAGTTGAGGTAATTGTGTAATTTCAAAAATTGAAAGGTATTAATTGCGAAGTGAATTAGAATTGAAATGCATGCTAATGAATGAATAATCTTATATTTTAGATCAAGAGCCCGTAGATAATCTTGAAAAAGGAAACTTAGCAGAATAGTCCCTAAACTGCTACAAATTTCAAAATTTAACTCAGGTAAGTTCATATGGTTAGACTTTAATATTATATCTTAATTTGATAAATGGTATTTTGTATTCATTCATATTATTTTTTGAAAATAAATTTATTGTTTAAGTTATAAAATTGAATTGAATGTTCGAAACGAACGAACGCGGAATTGAGTACAGTCGTTCAGTGCAAAGGAGGAATTGACGACAAATTACCCAAGTAAACCGAGGTTCAATATTTGTTGCGAAATTTCGTGTTTACTTTCTGTTTAGCTATCATGAGCTTCAGTTAATTCATATGAGTTTTAGTTTAACCCTATTGGGTTTCTGTTTAGCTCTTTTGAGCTTCAGCTTAACCCTTATGGGTTCTGTTCAGCTCTTATGAGCTTCCGTTCAACCCTTATGGGTTTCTGTTTAGCACTTGTGTGCTTCTGTACAGCCTTCGGGCTTCTGTATATGATGTACTCATATCCATAAAGACGTTCTCCGATTTGGCAAGGTTGGTAAGTGACATATGAAATTTATGTCTAAAGATTTAAAATTATTATTGCTATTGACCTAGAATAAGTGAATTCATCGATTGAAGTGTGTTTGACATGAATTGTATATTGAGTGATTTATTTAAATGAATGGTTATAGTATATTTGGTAAGATTTATGTTTAAAAACCAACGAACTTACTAAGCTTTATTAAATTTACTTGTGTTGTTTAATGTTCTTTGTAGGTTTTTAAGAATCGAAAGACCGGATCAATACATCAAGCCACACTACCCAACCTAATCTGATAGCTTTTGCAACGTATATTTAGGTTTATATGGCATGTATAGGGTTGGATTGGAAATGAACTAATTTGAAGTATGGTTGTGATTGATATATGCTTGAATGTATGTAATTAGTAATAGATTTTGATAAATCAATGAAATCGGTTAAATAGGTAAGTTTAGGTAAATGAGTATTGTGATGTTATGTCATGTTTAAAACAGGGTTTTGGCTTGTGTTGAATGTTTGCTTAGGAGGTATTGATATATTGAAATGTTGTGTATAGGTTGATATCAAAATGGGTGACAAAAGTGGCCTTAAAATGACCTATTTTCGTCCACATAGGCAGAGACACGGGCATGCGTCTCAACCGTGTATGACACACGGCCAGACCACATGCCTAGCACACGAAACAGAATACACAGGTTTTTGCACACGGCCTAGCACACGAGCGGGTGGCTTGGCCGTATGACCCCTGCACCTTACACATGGCCTAGCACACGGGCGTGTGGTTGGCCATGTGACCCAAGTCAGAGAGTTACATGGGTATGGACATAGGCTGAGACACGACCGTGTGCCTCACATTGAATGCCCACACGGCCTACGGCACAGACGTGTCTCCTGGCAGTGTGTCCCTTGCTCCTAAGAATTTTTTTTTTTTAATTTTGGGAAAAATTTCTCTGAGTTTCCGGTTGAGTCCTGATTTATTTCAAATGCATATTTTGGGTCTCGAAGGCTTATAAAAGGGACAATATGAGTAATTTATGATTGGTTTCGAATATGTTTATTAAATGTTGTGAAATGTTTGTATTTAATTCGTAAAGTTCGGTAATGCTCTATAACTCTGTTTCGGCAACAAATAAGGGTTATGGATGTTACATGCCCAAACTCTCTCACTTTTCAAGCAAACCTTCAAACCTATATGATGACTCAATCCATGATAAGATCTACACCTCCATAATTTCTACAATTTATGACATTGGCCCAGGACCAAAAGATATTAAAAGAATAAATATATAATACCAAAATATATATAAAAATAAAAATAAAAATAAACCATAAGAACATATCAAGTGTTTCAATAGTTTTCTAATAGAAAAAGAGTGCTCCAATAATTCAATAACTTTCACTTTCTTTAAAAAAATTCCAATAATTTTAGGGGAAAAAAAAATCCGTTGTGCATACCTATTTATCCCTTTATAAAAGAAAATCATTACTAAACAGGTTGGATATGTAGAAGGTTTTCTATTCAATTAGAATGCACATAATAATTTTATAATTCAAATTTATGTTATTATAATCAAATTTCATGTTAAAATAACATTATTAAATAAGACTAATATATCATATTTTAGTCCAATCTGATATATATATTTGATAAAAATTATATAGTTGAATACACAAAAATTATTGTGTTAAATTTTTAGTATTTAAATTTTAGTTTTAAAGCTGATTTGATGAAAATTAATTGCTAATATTAGTATATTTGAGTTTTTATGATTTTATTAATAGAATAAATTTAGTGTTAATTGTGCATTTGTCTAGTTTTGTATTTAATTTGTCAAATTTAGTTCGATGTATGTGATTTAATTCTGATTTTAGGATTGATTTGACGAAAGTTAATTGAGCCAATTATGAATTTTCATGAAATCAATTCTAAAATTCAAATTAAACACTAAAAAAAGTAACATTGTTACCTTTAAGTACAAAAATGTATAACCAAAAAATAACACAGATATCGTATTAATTTTTTTTTGTCAAATTTAGGTATCTGTATTAAACCTATCAAATATCTAAATTTAATGAATCAAAAATTTAAATAATAAATATGATTAAATTTACATTTTTTTCTTTTAATCTTTTCATATAAAAATGTAAATAAAACAATTAGAAATCACAATATAAAATAAATCAAATGTTAAATGAATTTTTCTGTAAATATATTTTTATATGATTTTTTAACATAATCTAGTATTATATAAATAACTATCTCCCACTATAAAGAATTGGTTAAAATACCTCTCTAGTCCTTCCCAATTTTGATATTGAGTAAATCTGTTTCTCTAAAAAAATAGAGTAGTTTAATCCCTGTCAACTAAGAACAATTAATTACAACATCAATGTTTTCTGTTAATTGTACGTAATTTTGATTAGTATAATAATAAATTTAGCCCTAGATGCTTATATATTTCGTGTAAATGTTAACAATATATGTAAATGTCATAGGCTACATTTATTAAACCAGTATCAAATTGACAAAATACGTAAATATTATGAGCTAAATTTGTTAAATCAAGATCAAATTGATAGAATGTATAAATTTTAAAAGACTAAACTTATCGGATGAATTAAGAAAAAGAATATTAAATCAAAGACTAATTGCTGACTTTATATGAAGTAAAATGCTGAAGGGGTGGAGAGATTTTTTGTGAAAGAAATTAAAATCACAGAATAATAAAAATTGAAACTCATAAACTGAAGAAGGGGAGTGAGTTTTACTGATCATCCGTGTCTCTGCATGGCATATTGGCACGTGATTGAGGTGTGGAGAGAGACGTCACAAACAAGAAAAAAAAATAAAAAAGGTAATGTAAGAAAGAATCCCGTTCCTCACGCCGGCTATGTTTGTCTTCTTGTTCCCCCTCTTTAATCTCACCGGCCAATCTCTCTTCTTGTTTCAATCTTCGTTTGAATTATTTTTATATATTTGTTTTCAATGGTTTTCTTAAAGTTAAAAACACTAACAAACAAAAAGTAAGAAAGGAAGAAAATTTGGTTTTCAAAGATGAAACCTTGACCCATTTTGGCTCCAATGAACAATGAAGCCCTTGCCTTTCATTTCATTTTCACTTGTGGTGTACCTCTCTGACACTTCTCATTTTTTTTACATTTCTCCCCATGAGTAGTTTCTGTGAAATTCTTGCCGGCAATCTCTTTCATCTTTCTTTATTCGTTACGTTCTAATCTGTAACAACGGAACCCCAAAAAAACAATGGCATTTCTCTGGTTTTTGCTCTTTTCTTTCAGCTTCACACTCTCAAAATCCTCCACTCCCGACTCTGCTATTCTTGTCAGCTTCAAAGACTCCATTTTTTATGATCCTTCAAACCTTTTATCCACTTGGAACTCTTCTTCAAGTCACTGCTCATGGTATGGTGTCAAATGCGCTAACTCCTCTGATAAAGTGATAGCTTTGTCGCTTCCCCACAATGGGCTTTCCGGGGAGATCCCTGGTGTTATTGGAGACCTTAAGTTTTTGCAGGTTCTCCAAGTCCAAGGCAACAATTTTTCCGGCCAGATTCCGGTCCAGATAAGCTCTATCTCTTCTCTCAATGTTCTCAACTTGTCTTTCAACTCGTTTTCCGGTCATATATCAGATAAACTCATCGGTAACAGCAACTTGAAAGTTATCGACTTGTCCAATAATCTGTTTTCTGGTAGGATTAGCGTTGATAATTCTAGCAGGTGTGAGTTTTTGACTCATTTGAGCCTGTCTAATAACTATCTTGTTGGCAATATACCCCCTGAGATTGGAAATTGCAAAAACTTGAGGACTTTGTTGCTTGATTACAACCTTTTAGAAGGCAAGATTCCAGCTGAAATAGGCCAAATTACTGACCTTCGGGTTCTAGATGTTTCTAGGAACAGTCTCACTGATGAAATTCCAAAGGAGATAGCAGACTGTAAGAAATTATCAGCTCTTGTGCTAACCAATTTGATAGATTTCGGTTCTGATGCGAAAACAAGTTACATGGATGGTTTTCGAGGAGAATTCAATGCATTCGACCTCGGTGTTCCTTTTGAACTATTTTCCCATTCTAGTTTGGAGGTCTTGTGGGCGCCAAGAGCCAATCTTCGAGGGCGGTTGCCCGCTAAATGGAGTGAGTTTTGCTCACTCAAGGTCCTAAATTTGGGGCAGAATTACTTTGATGGTATGATACCGGAAAGCATTGTGATGTGCAAGAGCCTTACTTTCTTGGATTTGAGTTCCAATAATTTGTTTGGGTACCTTCCTTGGAAGCTAAATGTTCCTTGTATGGCATACTTTAACATTAGTAGGAATAATATTTCTGGTAATATTCATGGATACAACAGGAAAGGCAGCTGTGATGGTTCCATGGTTTCTCATGTTCTAGCGTCTAGTTCCACATGGGTTGAATTCAAGTATGGTAATCTTCCTTTTTGGGGTTCTAAGATGGGGTTGATGATGGATGAGAGTTTTGCAGTAGTCCATGATCTAAGCTGGAATAGTTTCACTGGCTCGATACCGGTGTTCTTCATCGCAGATCAGTTATTGGCTAGTGATAGTAAATTTTCATACAGGTTGCTACTGAATAATAACATGTTCAACGGTTCTTCTCATAAGGAGCTAATATCTGATTGTGATAAGCTGCAGAGTGTCTCGGTTAACTTGAATGAAAACAAGATAGTAGGTGGGATGGGGAAGACCTTTTTTCTTGATTGTGTACGGCTAATAGAGTTTGAAGCAGCATATAATCAGATTGAGGGATCCATAGATCCTTGTATTGGCAACTTGACGATGCTTGAATGGCTAGACCTTAGAGGAAATAGACTCTCTGGATCTTTGCCAAATCAGTTGGGGAAGTTGAAGAACCTGACATGGATATCTCTTGGAGAGAACAACTTAAGTGGAGAAATTCCACCCGAACTCGGTCAATTGGCATTGCTTAAGGTTCTTGATCTTTCCCACAATTTTCTTACAGGATCCATCCCTGCTAGCCTAACAAATGCTGGAAATCTTGAAACCATTTTACTCGACCACAATCGGCTTTATGGGGAAATACCCCCATCTTTCTCTTTGCTTTCTCATCTGACTGTTTTGGACCTTTCTTTTAATGACCTTTTCGGTTCGATACCAAGACTCCAGCATCAGACTAATTGCAGTTCCTTTAGAGGTAATAGACTTTTGCAGGAGTGTTTATTTTCTGCGGTACCCCCGGGCGGGCCTAGGGGTCCATCTAAATTTCAGAAAGGGAGGAATTCGGAACCTCTCATAATTGCAGCCATAACTTCTGCTTTTGTTCTGCTTTGTATGGTTGCAGTGGTTGTAATTATCTGTCGATTTAGAAGGAAAAAGGTTAGAAGACTTGGTGCTCTTGAAGAAAAAGTGGTGGTGACTTTTGCTGATGCTCCAAATGAGCTGAATTATGATAATGTAGTTAGTGCTACAGGTAACTTTAGCACCCGAAACCTCATTGGTATGGGTGGATTTGGATCAACTTACAAAGCAGAGTTGGTCCCAGGCTATCATGTAGCTGTAAAGAAGCTTTATATTGGTCGATTTCAAGGTGTTCAGCAATTTGATGCAGAGATAAGAACACTAGGAAGAATTCGACATAAGAACCTTGTAACTCTTATTGGATATTATGTTGGGGAAAATGAAATGTTTTTAATTTACAATTACCTTTCTGGTGGAAACCTTGAGACTTTCATTCATGACAAGTCCGGAAAAAACGAACAGTGGTTAGTTATCTACAATATAACAGTGGATATAGCTCAGGCTCTTGCTTACCTCCATTACTCGTGTGTTCCCCGGATAGTTCATCGAGACATCAAGCCAAGCAACATTCTGCTTGATGAAAATCTTAATGCCTTCCTCTCGGACTTTGGGTTGGCTAGGCTTTTAGAAGTTTCTGAGACCCATGCCACCACAGATGTTGCTGGCACATTTGGTTATGTAGCACCAGAATATGCAACAACATGCCGGGTCTCCGACAAGGCAGATGTGTACAGTTTTGGTGTTGTAATGTTAGAATTGCTGTCAGGAAAGAAGTCCCTTGATCCATCATTTTCCAAGTATGGAAATGGATTCAACATTGTTGAATGGACCAAGTTGTTGGTCAAGGAAGGGCGTCCTTCAGCGGTGTTCTCTGCTCAATTGTGGGAAACTGGACCTAGGGAGAATCTCTTGGGAATGCTTAGGCTTGCATATGCCTGTACAGCGGAGACACTTTCTGTTCGGCCATCAATGAAGCAAGTTCTTGAAAAATTAAAGCATTTGAAAAACTGAAAAAGAAAATGATGACAGGAAACAAAAAATTGGCTTTTGTCCGCAGATTCTTCTGCTTCCATATGTCGAAATGAGGTAATGCAGAACTAGAATTCTTGTCAATGCCAATGTTAATAATCTATCTAGTTCTCTTTAGAGGTTATTCTGGAATATTTTCTCATACATTAAACAAGATCTAGATGCTGTTTTGTACGGTTACCGTGCAAAAGTACTGTGATTCTAATCCTTTTTTGGTTTGGTTTGTTTGCAGATGACATTGGAATGGAACACTATTCAGTCTTGCCTCGGCAGCCATATTAATTGATGATCTTTTATCACGTTTCCTAAGGTTACCTAACTTGTCCATTATACTATTTCTTTTATTTCTAGGTTAAAAAAAAATCGATTTTGAGATTAAACTGCTCTCACAAATTAATCTGCTTGTCTGGTTTTTTCTTTTTGCAGAACGGATTTGCAGACGGTTGTTGACATAGTGCAATTGCATAGTTCATACTAAAACATCAATGAACATTACAGCTACGAATAATGGCAACTTGGATCGTCATTATTTCTAGATTCAATACAAATACATGTAGATGATAGGTTGATTGTAAGTAATAGAAGTATATGATATGCAGCAATTATGGTGATGACATTATTACTGCAAAACTGTCAAATGTGGCAGTGACTATTTGTTTCACACTTTGAAATTCTTTGTAAATATTTAAATACAAAGTCCTTGTCATTCTCTTGTACTGTTACCAAATCCACAACACCATAGAAACACATTATTCAACTAAGAGACAGAGAAGCAGCTGTAATTAAAGCCTCCAACATTATTGAATGTACTTGATATAGTCAATGGGATCAAAAGAGGGAATATGAAAAAAAGAAAAAGAAAAAGAAACCTAAGTTGTGATATGTAAATCTACCAAATATGAGATGCCATGCCAGGGTTTTTTCATCCTTCATAAGTCACGACTTACCTCCCACCATCCCACCTAATAGTTTGTGTTTGTTTTGTGTTGAGTTCAGTTGGCTCTTTGTATAGGTATGTACAGAGATCTATCTTTGGAATCTTGTAACCTAGAAAGTCGATTTCTCTACCATCCCTCTAAAAATAATTATAGGAACGAACCACCAATCACATGAAGTATTTGTTCAGCATATCTCGCAATCATCCAAGCCAGTTCATGAATGATGAACTTTAGGCCTTCCACTCCACAGAAACAAAATTAAAAAAAGGACCCTTTCCATGACCTTAAATATGGTTTCCCCATTGGATCATGCAAAGCAGGATTCTGATGTTGTATGTTCATCCATCCTGAATCATCAGCAGCCATCAATGAGGAAGTTGTATCACAAGTACCTAAATAATCGAACGGAAGAGCAGCTTGCTGCATACTATTTCCAATTATTCCAGAAGGGCCCCCCCTCACCATTCCATTGTTCCTCTGTGGAATGAACTGCCCGGTAGAGCCCATAGATTCATAAGGGCTGCTTGAATGAAATTGGTTACAGTGAGATAGAACACCAAAAAAGCTCTGATCTGCATTGCTTGCACCCATGATACTCTGACTTTGGCCACTAAAACCATCTGAACCAGCCCATCCACCACGAACTGGAACTTGATGCTCTCCAGTAAACCAGTTTTGACTAAACAGTTCTCTACTGTTCAACGGATGTTGGAAAGGCGCTGGCACGCAGGCAGGAGTGACTGCCCAATCTTGCATATTTTCTGAAGGCAGGTGTTCTTGCCTCAGTGACAAGTACCTACCCCCAGTGGAGTAAATATTTTGTGGCATGTTCTGTCCCATATAAACCTCATTCTGCCTCTTTTGCCTCTCCTCTAACAGCAATGATGACTGCAACTGCTCCTGAAATTGCCCATTAAAATGACCATCTCCCATCAATAGATTTTTTGGGGGCTGGAAATCTAGCCCTGCCTGTTTCTGCTCAATATGATATGGCGGCACTCCCTGATCTTTGAAGAAAGATTGAAGCATCTCATTTCGGTCCTGATTTGTATAACTAAAGGAACCATCTTCAGAAAGTCTATGCAACAAATCCTTTCCAGTACTTTCTTTGTGCGAGTCTGATTCCAGATCAATCATTCGGTTCTGTTGGTCTTCATTGTCTTGATGAATAAATGGCAATCCACTGGTAGATGTGCATTTGTGGCCAGCAGTAGAATCATGGTAAGAGTGTGGCATGCTATCTGCTGGCCAAACAATTTCAGCAGAAGAGACGGGAACTTCCTGACTAACGGTTGCATCAGCAGTGTTCAAATTGTCTGAGTGCTCGGATACATTTGAAGATGCAACATCTGATTTTGAGAGGTTCTCATTGTTTTCAGACTCCGCATAATTGCACAACCGGCCACTATCAATAGAAGAAATCTGCTGTGGAGACTGATTCTGTGGTAAGGCCAGACTAGACTCCCCATCTTCCATGCTGGACTCACTTTCTATTGCTTCAGTATCCTTTTGATATTCGAGCAACTTCTCAGGATTCTCTTCCTCTACATCTAGAACAGGCAAATTTGTAACAACATTGTCTTCCTGATTCTGGACCAATGTATCTTCATCCTCTTCATCCTAAAACACCAAAAAATATCAAGATTATAGTAGCATACAGGATGTTCAAAGCTGCTAAAACTTCTTAGCAAAGTGTCAAGAAGATAAGTTGTGAAGCATATGCTAGGGCTCAACAACCACCTCCCCCTAAAATATCAGGAAAAAAAGCGGAAAAGATGTTCAAAGCCCATAGAAAAGAAACACAGATCCAACGAGTTTGATGAATATCAAACAACAGATTGCAAGTGAAGGAACTATACATATACAAGTGGTGAGAGTTAAAGACATGCAAACAAACCTCCAGCGGCGTATCTAGTTTCTCTTTCATCTCTTGCTCCAACGACCTGGTTATTTTCCATTTCTGCGACTGTATCTCTCTCCAGTTTGCATATGATGCAGGGAGGTCTTCCTTTACCAGTCTCAACCTATTTAAACAACATTATTTTGAGCAGAGGTATAGTGAAATTTTCCAGAGTTCAAGAAAGGATTGTTTACTTTCAACACTCACCAATGTTCATGCAACCTTCTCTGTTCTTCTTCCATGAATACCTCATATGATTGCACATGCAAGGTATCGATGTCACCTAAAACACGGGTGAGAGACCTAGATTGAATGCTTTTACCAGACTGTTCCATATTCTTAAAAAGATCATGTTGCTTCTTGCTTATCTGAAACATATCAAAGGCAAATTACCCCTTAATAACCTTAGGAAGAACATGAAAACGAGAGAAGGCTGAACAGTAATAGACACTAAAGAAATCCTCAGTTAAAGAATATAACAGGAGGGTATAATACAAGTATCACTGGTATGCTATAGTCGTTATTCCTGCCCCACAGTATAATGGTGATAACTGAGAGTTTAATATAAACTCTAAAGGAGTGACAAGTTAACCAAGCAGCAATGACACAATCATATCGCAGTAGAAACAATATTCTAGGAATCTGGCCACTGGTTCGGCTCAGAAAAGGAAGCTTTCCAAAGTTGCATGCTTCCATCAGCCAATCAAAAGTTTAACTAATAACTAATCCTATATCAGAAAGGGTTATTCTAATCCAAGGAGATATTTGTTCAAGATAAAAGGCACCTACTCAAAATAATCCTGTAATTTATAATTTTATACCAATTAAAGCAGCTGCTGACCTTAAAACATGACATGTATTTAGCACCATCACAGTGCTGAATATTGTGCTTGCGTATCTTGTCACCTTTTTTGGGTCTTGCTTCCACAGTCGGTGCATAATCTGGTGCAGTCAAGAGCATTTCACATTTGTCCTTGATGATCCTTTTCTTGTACATACTAATATCCATGACAACTAATAAGATTATTCACCGTGAAATAAATATAAACAGAGTAAAACTAAGAGAAAACTAGTCCAGCCACCATTACAAATTCCGACCAGGAGATCTAAATGCTGCAAAAGTTTCTTAAACATGGTTATGGTACACATGAGTGTTGTCAAGGCATGCACCTAGGCACGCTCAACAAAAATGCCTCAGACCCTTCAAGTCGTGGCCCAATTGATCAAGTGCACGCTTGGTGTGCCTAGGTACACTATTTGTAAGACTATAGGCATAGAAAGTCTGCCTGATTGAAATTCATTTTAGTTTCCTTTGCTTTTCACAGCTTTCATTTGATATACCTTTACTAGTAAGGAAGGGATGATAACAAACTCTATAATTCTCAATATTTGAGCATTAAACTCTATAATTCATCATGCAAATTGACCGATAAAAGAGTTGCATGTTCTGTAGATAAACAAAACCACACTTTAGAGTTTATCATATATCTTAAGCCTTATATATTATACACATACAGACTTGCAAAAACTCACACATATACATATTGCGCTTTACTTCACTCAGACTAACACTTTTTTGTGCCTTGTGCCTGAGGCAATAGAAGGGTTTTAGCGCCTAGAGTGCACCTTGTGCCCTTGACAACACATAATTTCTAGTTCAGCAAAAATGACAAGATTGAGAACCACCTAAACCACAAACAAAGGTAAGAAATAATAATACATGCAGCATGGTGGTTCGTGATGGAAAAAAAGAGACTACCTTCTTTGTATCTTTCCATCCTTCAGAGCAGAAGAGTTCTGGTTATCACTACTGCATACTTTCTCATCTGCAACCCAAGAAGAAGATTCAGAAGTCGCTGTAACATCTTGCTCAACGTTGCCAAGCCTAGATTCATTCGAATGTGAGAAAACCCTTTTCTTACCAACCCTTTTTGACCTACCAAAGGAATTGATTGTAACCCAAAAATGAGATTCGATTTTTGCACATAAAAAGAACTAAATGTTCAATAAAAGGGTAAACACAAAATTTCAATTCTTCATTTTTGTTTGGAACAACCAATCACAGGGGAAAGGCTCAAACTGAGAAAACCAATGCTATCGTATTCCCTATCATGATGATGTTATGCAATGAAGTAGAGAAACAAGTTACACCGACCAATTTCACAGGGAAGAACCTTCCTCTGCCAAAACCAACCCTTTCCAGAAAATTGAAACACGTGGCAAATACAAACCTCCATAACTTCTGCACAATTTCTTGTTCTGGGTCTTTGCAGCTTTCCCATTTTTCCTTCAGTTTTTGCAGATAATCTATGGTACTGCCACAAGAAGCAACAAAATTGTTGCAACCACATTATTAGGCACCAAATGCACCTTTGCCAAAAACAGCTTATATATTCATGGGTAAATTTCATTATTTTTCACGTACTCATTATGGTAGTCCTGTAACTCTGAGTAGTAAGCTTTCTTCTCGGCCTTCAAACGCCGTTCCTCCTTAATAACTTTATCAGGGTGAAGATGACCCGAACAAAGTGATGCACCCCTGTAAGCAAAAATTCCAGTCAAATCTAGCAGATTCAAACTCTACATTAGAATCCTCGAATATTATATCTCCTAAAATAGAACTAGAGATACAAATAGAAAATACCCCAAAAGCTATAACTTCTTTCTAAAGAAATCCAAAGTAGTAAAGTTGCAAACTATATGCTCATGGGTAAATGTATTTGCCAAAGCACAGCCAACAGAAACTACAGGAAGATAGGATCCATCATCCACAGAATGAAAAAAGTGTCAAGAGGGAATATATATATACTTACCATTTAAGAAAATGATTTCCGAAGTGAAAGTTATCTCCAGAAAATAATGCTCGCAGAGTCTGCTCTTTGTCTATCCCTGTGGGAAGAAACTGCATCAGAAGATTTCTCTCATTTTCAGACAGATGAGTCTGCCAAACCTGTAACAATTTCATGTAAATTCCAAGAGGCGTGAGATCAGAAGACAGAGGAGATTAGAAGCAACTGGTTATGACTAACAAGAATATTACCTGATACGAAAGCACCCTTTTCAAGTTCTCTAAGTCAAAAATTTCATGAGGAAGAGTCAAAACATCTGCCAAGACTTTGTGGTAATGTACTGTGGAATCTGTAAATGGTCTTAAATGCTGCCAACTTATGCCAATTTGTTCCCTTTTGGCAACAACTTTTTTTTGGTTCCCGTCCCACTCAAGGGAAATACAACATTTTGTGTTTAGATCGTTTCTTGGAGACTCTAGTTTTTTCTTTTTGGTTCTGTATTGGTCCCAAGAATTGCAGCCAGCAATGCTTGCACCATTCAGTCGTTTTCTCCGTTGGTCAGCTGCCATTGATATCAGATGTCAAAAGAAAAGGCAGCAAACATTTTCCTGCATGTGCAAACAGAAAACCAGTACTAAATTGAATGCAACTGAGGAAAACCATTGAACCATTAAAAATAAAAGCAGCACACCCAAATAAGAATCACCATCAGAACAATTCATAAGACTGCTTAATTAGGCAAAGCACAACCAATCCACTGCCTTTAAATGCAAATATACACAGAAAAAAATATATCAGGAAAAAAATTTTAAGCATGTTAAAAACAAAATTCTAATTTGGTTTCTGCTTTGCATAATAAGGGACCCCTACTGCTTTCAACCAATAATAATCCACCAGAAAAGGAGCTTCACAACCATAGCAGCAGGCACAACACATAATCTGAAGAAAGCAGTACACCCACATGTTAATCAACTTTGAATTAGAACAATTCATAAGATTGTTTAATCAGACAAAGCACAACACATCCACTGCTTTTAAATGCATATATACACAAAAAGGTGCATCAGAAAACAAATCTTAAGCATGTTAGAAAAGTAAATGTTAAAGTAATATTGTAAATAAAAAAGATCTGAAATTCTAATTTGGTTTCTGCTTTGCGAAATAAGGAACCCCAATTGCTTTCAACCAATAATAATATGCCAGAAAAGGAGCTTCACGACCATAGCAGAAGGCACAGCATCTAATCCGAAGAAACAGTCCGCCTGCCTCGCAAATTAACCAAAAGAGGAAAATTGATTCTAATTTTTTTCTATTCAGTCTTACTAGTCAAAACATGAGCCGGATCCAAATGAAGTAAGTACAGCAATAAAGCTAAGCAAGTTTAAAATTTCCCCTTTACACCAAGTATTTACTCAACTAAATATTTGCAATTCGATTTAACAGAGCATTCAGTGTGCAGCATATAGTAAACAATGGAAGATATAGAAACTTTATCCACAATAAAAATAACTAACAACGGCAGTAATCCAATACAGGGCAACAACAACAACAACAAAAAGAACACCTTTATAAAATTCAAACAATTACACTTTAAATTAAAATAATCAGCAAGCACCCAACAAAAAAAATGGCCCGGAGTCAGACAAAGAAGACACATGAATAACAAAAACACATTGAATCAACAAACAGAGCAAAAAAGAAAAAACTAACTGCCGAGTCTTGAAGAGGAGATATATTGAAATAAAGGAAACCCTTTTTTGTAAATAACAAAACAATCAAATCCGAAAACGATTTCTTATGAAAGAAGCAAAAAAGAAGTACCTTGGAACGAGTGGATTGAGAAAAAGGCAAAAAAAAAAACAGAGGGTAAACGAAGGGGGAGAGAAAAGGGACGTGAAGAATTTGGGATTAGAAGAAACGGCGAGAGAGGAAAAAAGAGGAAACAAAAGAAAGGGTTTGAAGTTTATCCAATAAACAGAGAGAAAGGCAAAGAGGAGAGAATGTTATGTTAAGAGATAGAGATAGAGATAGAAGGGAGAAGAGTGGAATAGAATTAACATTGCATTACATTACAAAGAGGGGAGAGAGAGAAGGGGGAGGGGGGTGGGGACGGGTGCGGTTTTTCGGAACCGTTATGTGAAGCCATTGAATCGCTCGTTCTTTGGCGCCTAGCCTAGCCTCGGCTCTTGGCTTCCACAGTCCAGCCGCTTCCTACTCCTCGCCTCGCTTATAGAATTTCAGTTCCATTTAGGTTTAATTTGTAATTATATATATTAATTTTAATTTTATATAAGTTTATACTTGAAATTTTGATTTAATTTAATTTTTGTAAATTATTAACGTAATTATTGATATAACATAATTTTATGTTTATATATTGCATACATAAATAATTATATTTTTTCAATATAAAAATAAATTGATGTATTTATTTAAATGTGTATGATTAAATTAAAATTAAAGTTTCAAATATATATTTAAACCACAATTAGAGTTTCACGTTTATAGTTGCATTAAATTAAAGTTTATATATGCAATTTTACATTAAATCAAAGATCATGTATAATTTTAAAATTTATCTCAAATAACAATTGTAACCTATTAGATTATGAGTTTTTTAAGGACTATACCAAATAGAATATTTATTTAAAAATAAATTAATTTAAAGATTTTTTAAAAATAAACATTTTCTTACATAATAAATTAGAGTGATAGCATAATTAACTAAACAATAGCAAAAAAAAAGTATAAATAGAAAATATATCAAATTAATAAAATGAAAATGATATTTAAAATTATATGTCCTAATGTTCTAACTGTTGCATGTCGTGACCATCATAAAAGTCTAGTGGAAGAGAGATACGCATGATAATAACTACTAAATGGGCAATACTAGAAAACTATTAGAGATGGATCATCGTGGTCAATTGTTAATAACAATATCCTAGTCTTACCATTGTTAAACTATATTGACAATAAACTCTAATTAACAACAATAACGCAAGATGCTTCCCCAAAAGCTCTTTAACATTGATGATGCATAAAATCAATCATCAAAACTAAAATAATAGATATTATTATGTAGGTCCAACCTTCGAAATTTTTCAAAAAAAATATAGCTACAAAATACTATAAACTACAACTATGGAGACCAAAGTACTTCACTTCACTTGCACAATATCAAACAATTTTTAAAATAGTTTTTAAAGTAGTTTTTGTTAAAAATAAAAGAAACAAAAAAACAAATGCACCTTTAAATTATTATTTATTAACATATAAAAATAAAAATAGTTTTTAAATTATTCTCAATTGAGTTGGTGTGGCTTGGTCAGGTAGCACTGAACTCACTAATTTATACCATTCTTTAAATGCTTATTTGAGTTAGTGTCATCCATCAATCAAATTCTAACTCAATCAGAAAATAATTAAAAATTATATTAAAAAAATAAATTATATTATTATAAAGATGTTTTCATGTTTATATTTTTATATATAAAAAATAACAAACAATGATATTTGAACTTGATATCAGAAAATTTAAACCTTCGATTTATCATTTTAACCAAAATTTTATTTAATCCGAATATAAAATTTTAATAAATGTACTTTTTAGATAAATTTTTCATTTCATAAGTGTGTTATAATCGAATGGATCTTACATAAGAATGATATATTAGTGGGTCCTATCGAATTGTGTGTAATTGAAGCACCCAATTACACTTTCAATTTCTTAGAGCGAGAATGAGAATTGGAGTAATTACACCAAAATCTATTTTTTTTTAAATTTTTTTATACAAATTATAATAATTACATTATAAGTATAAACATGTATGGTGTTTATGATAGTTTTGACAAAAAAATGTATTATAAATCCTAAAAAATTATATTATAAAAATAATTCGTGTATTTTATAAAGTTATGACTGAAAATTTTATTATAAAAAGTTATGGCTAAGAAGTATGGACATAATTTATTTGTGTCCATACTATATATTATAAAAATAATATATTTATTCATAAAAAATGTTATAGTTTTTTTATCATAACTTATTTATAAAAAATATATTTCTAGAGTTATGACAAAAAAATTTATATTATTTATAAGTGTTGTGAAAATTTTGAACAATTTATAAAATATTTTTCTATAAAGGTTATATATTGTATATTTTATTTTATTTTTTACTTAATTTACGTATTATGAAAAGCGATATAACCTAGCATATATATTTTTTCAAATTCAATTTATATAAGTTTTTACAATTGAAGTTTCAAATTATTTGGACTGTGAATCCAAATATTTTAATGTCGATACTAATAATGCAAATATGAAAGATTTTTTTGCATCATATCGTGAGGTATAATATCATTTGAGAGAAGGATATCAGATATAATATAAATTAAAATTTTAATTTAAAACATTTGAGGCTTCTAAATATGGTCAAGAAGACATTTGTTGTTCTAAAAAAATTATTTTTCATATTAACAACATCACCTTAGTATAACATGAAAAAAAAGAAGAAGGTTGAATCATATTAGTATGCTACATATTTCTAATTTCAATCATAGGTAGAATCAAGATTGTTTATACTTTAAAGAGCACTTGAAAGAAAATCTTAATAATCTTAATTATACAAACTCAAATTCAAATGATGATGAACTCGGTTAATGACCAACATATGATGATAATGAACATATGTTAAATATTAAAGAGAAAATAACCCAACAAATACAAACTAGCACATTTGGATAAAATTGCATATGATGTTTATTTTTTTGTTATTTTTATTAGTAATAATCCTATTATCAACTACCTTTTTAGACTAACACAATACATATGGTGATTTGACTTTTATTTTTGTTAATTATTTAAAAATTATTTTTATCATACTGATATTTTTATAACATTTAAAATATCAATTATATAATTATATAATTACGCTCTATCAACCAAATGCTAATTCTTTATAATTATAAAAAAGTGTAATGGTTGAATTATTTTGTGGTAGAAAAAAAGAAGTTTGGCATCCTAAGAAAAGAAATAAAAATTGATTTGATTTTTTGTTGAAGTAAAAAAGATCGGCTCGGCTATTAGCCTAGTAAGGAGGGGAGGGGGGTTGACGGAAAATAACATAAAGGTCATTGGATCGCGTGGACTTTTAGTTCTCAAAGTAAACGTTGTATATTTTCTTTAATCTTATATTACTCTTCCCTTATCTTCCACATTGCCTTAACCTCCACCTTTTCCCCTTTTTTCAATTTCATCCCTCACTTTTCAATTCTTGATATTTATTTCATTCATATAGTATCATCCTACTTTCTTTTTTTTTTCCAAATATGCACACTTAATTTATTAATAAATAAAAGCTATTTTTAAAAATTAATATAAATAATAATTTTTAATAGGTGCTATAATATGATATAATATTTCTATACTAACGTTTGGATCGAAAAATGTCTGATTACCTCTGTATTACTAGGATTTACGTTATTTAGATTACTTATTTGTATGTTAATTTTTTTATTTGGTTCGATTAGTTAAAATGTAATTTCTTTTATTTGGTTGAGAGAATATGAGAAATCAGACATAACGACAATTTTTTACTAAATTATTTTTAATCACAAATAAAAATAAATAAATAAATTATGAAGAGAATAAATAGATATAATGAAAATAAAGGAAAAATTTTAAGGCATAATAATAAAAATTAAGGAAATATGATAGGTTTAACTTTAAAAAAAATTGACTTGTAAGATCGATGTGGTTGGTGCAAGAACAGATGGTGAAACCTGGGCCATCCAAGTGGCTGACCACTTAAGCACCAAGCCTGGGGCAAAATACACTGCTTAAACCCAGGCAGCTCAAGTGGCTGAGATAATACCTCTTGTGCTTTTGGGAGGATAATGGCAACAAAGATCCTATCCCCACATCCACACGCTATCTACTCCTTCACCCTCCCTTCCAAGTTCACCAGCACACACACCTACCACCTACACCAGCCATGGCTAGGTCGGGTCTCAACCCCTTCCAGATCCCAAAGACATCATCTTCGTCGGCTGTCCTTGCAGCAAACCATTGTGTCTTCTTCTGCTCTTATGGACCATCTCCAACATTACCAACAAAACCCAGATTCCATGTTTTTTCTTGCAGAGGCTGCTGGCTATTCATTGTCTAGCTACTACACTTCTCTTGGTCTCTTTGTCATCTCTGTTCCTGGCCTTTGGTCCCTCATTAAACGCTCAGTTAAATCCAAGGTATCTTCAAGTAGTTATAACTTGTTTCTTTCCTTTTTGTATTTAATTGAATGCCAAACTATGTCCAAAAAGTTTGTGCTAAGCACTACTTGGCTGCAAACTGGTTTGCAGATAGTGCAGAAGACATTCATAGGGGAAGGAACTGAGAAGAAGGCACCAAATCAAGTTGCTGCAGAGATTTTATCTTTCTTCACTCGCAACAATTTTGTGGTCACCGATAGGGGAGAGACTATCACGTAAGCTTTATCAGTTAAACACCACCCCCATTCATCCTCTTTTTAATTATCTTTTAAGGATTACAGAAAGACAAATTTTTATGAACTTAAAATGAAGATGTGCCATTGACTCTTCTGTTATTTTCAAGGTTCGAGGGGATGATGGTTCCCAGCCGAGGACAAGCAGCACTGTTGACATTCTGCACCTGCATCAGCCTTGCAAGCGTTGCCCTTGTGCTCACCATAACTTTTCCAGATGTTGGAAATAACTGGTTCTGGATCACTGTTCTAAGTCCATTGGCGTAAGCACGCAAGCTCTATGAAGATAAACCATTTTCCTTACTACTATTTTTTTTTCTGGAATTGTACATTGAAGCTAATGCTATCTTATTATCTTGGATGGAAAATACATATATTTGCAGAGGAGCTTATTACTGGAAGCGGGCATCGAGAAAGGAGCAGATCAAAGTTAAAATGCTGGTTACTGATGATGGGACTGTGAATGAGATTGTTGTTCAAGGGGATGACCAGCAAGTAGATCAAATGAGAAAAGAACTCAAGCTCAGTGAAAAAGGCATGGTTTATGTAAAGGGCCTATTCGAGAGATGACAAGATATGTGATATTGCAGATTTTGACAGTTCATTGAGATGCACTCCACCTGCCTATATGTATGCTTTAGCCATAAATTTAGGCTTCTGGGAGTAGACTGTCATCTGTGTTACTTCACCTGCAAATTTTGTTACAATCTATCTATAAATTAAAAGGTTGAATTGTGTTGTATACTGCAAATGTGGTGTCCCTAACTGGTTTATTCTCTTCCATAAATGATGATGATTGTTTTTTGCCTGTTAAATGCATTTGATAGGGCTTCATGGAAATATTCAACAACACAGTGAAGCATCATTATGTTGCAATAAGAAATCAAAATAATTTAAAACACACACACAGCATCCACGTATAGCGAATAGCCAAGTCTAAAGAACAATTATATTTGGTTCTCCTCAAAATCCGGGAAAATTATTCAGAGTTCAGAGAAATATCAACTGGCTGCAGTTGCAATTATTCCAGTTACAAAAACAACACTAACAATGCCCTCAAAGTCCAAGGCAAGGAAAAGCAAAATTCTGTAACAAACCTTCGGCATTATCTAATAAAATTATAAAACTTACGAAAACCCAAAGGAACGCTACCAATTCTTAACCGATAAGCAGTTTGCTCTCATCCAAGAAGGTGTAAGTGGGTACTTCCAGGTTGTATGGTGCTGGACCCTTGCGAATCCTGCCAGAGACATCATAATGGGAACCATGGCAAGGGCAAAACCATCCACCATAATCACCAGCATTTGGCAAGGGAATGCAACCCAGATGTGTGCAAACCCCAACAACAATTAACCACTCTGGATTCTTAACCCTTGCTGCATCCTCCTGTGGATCACGAAGAGACCCTAGATCAACACTGTTTGCTAACTTGATATCCTCATCAGTTCGGCGCCTGATGAAGACTGGCTTTCCACGCCACTTAACAGTTACAGTGCTGCCAGGTTCAATGCTGGAGAGATCAACCTCGAGAGAAGCCAGTGCAAGAACATCCTTACTGGCTGACATGCTCAGGACAAGCTTGAGGATGAGCAGACGGATAACAGATGCGTAAACAAACCTACCACCTGTCAGGACAAAATAGGCAAATGCCCGCTTGCTGGGGTCACCAGGAGGAAAACGTTCATGGTTGTATTCATCATAAACTATTTTAGAACTGGGGTTCTTAATAGCAGCCACTGTTGCTGGAACATCAGGAATCACACTGTGGTCACTTTTTGGGGTGAGTGACTCAGAAGCAAAACCTGAAGCAAACAGTACAAGCATATCTTTAGTTAATAAGCACAAAATAGAAAAACAACTTTTTTCAGCATTTTAGTATTTGAATTTCAGGAAAGGAGGAATATTGAATGGAAAATATCATTTCATGCCATGGAATTGGAAAGGTACAGGCAACAAGCACCATTTGGGTAAAGAAATCCAAGAGTCAAGCCTCCATTGCACATGGCTTTGTAAATACTGGTGCTCAAAAGGAAAAAATAAAAAGGCTTCATAACCAGTAGGTTTCACTTGTCAATTCTCATTCATAATACAGGATCATAACCACTTTCAGACAGTATTTATGTTTCCAAACAAAATAGGAATAGCGAGCCACTAAATAAGGACCAACAGATAATATCAAGCATTAACCCTAATCTTGTACATTTGAAAGATGCTCTAACACAGGTCTCTCTCACATAACATACTAAAGAAACACTACAACTGATGAATCATCTGTTGATCAAAGGCAATATGCTGTAGACAGAAGCGAAAAAACCATAGCTACCAAATTAGACCAACAAAGACACCTTTCAATCCTTCTTCTTCTTTTTCTTTTTTTTTTGGGGGGGGGGTCATAGAGAGATGCCTTGCCCCAAACATCAAATTCTTTTTTCACCTTAAAAAATGGGTGCCTAAATTAGCTAAATCTATAACCTTTAAGACCATATTTTGATCCAATTGTACTATATTTTAAATAATTGGAGCGATTTCCTAAATTACATAAGAGTGGTAAGCAACTTCGATTAATTCACACATCCAAATCAATAAAACGAACAAAAGTAAGAAATAAAAAATTTCAAAATGATGCAAAGTAAAGCATGTATTATCAATTAGAATTTGAATATGAAAACGGTGTCACAGCGAAAACCTAACCAATAATAGTATTTGATATGACCGCCATATTAGGACGAAAAAGTGAAACAAAGCGGAGAAAATTTGAAAAGCAAAAGGAAACCCTAACCTCTGGTGGGAAGAAGGAATTGAGAAGCGAAAGAGAAGGAAAATGAGGAGGAGGAGAAATTGGATCTGAGACAATCAGAAGAATCGGAGCCGTCGATGAAAGGACGAGAGGCGATAGCGGAGGTGGCCTGGTGCGACCTCCACGCAGACGAACAAGAAGTGAGCCGCCTCGTTGCCACTCTCAACATCTTCGATTTGATTGGATTCACAAAGAGAGAGAGCGCTTTGTTTCTTCGGTTTTTACCTTCAAGACTCTTCCAATTAGCTCGGGAAATCGAGAGGAAAAGTAGAGATATGATTTGTTTAATCTGTAAAATAATAAAAATAAAAAAACTCTGTATGCGGGTTTTTACTCTCTCGCTTTTTTAATTGAATAGTTAGTATTTAATATATTTTTTAGCTGGGGAAAAAACTAATATATCTAAATATCTCTATTTTTATTTTTTATTTTTATATATAGAGGATTTCTTATATAAATTTTAAAAATATTTAAAGTAATAATTTGTGTTAATGGAAATTTCAACGATTATACTTAATTTTGAAATTGAATACTTTATTTTAATTTGGAATATTTTTTTTAATTTCATAACTTCAATTATTTATCCAAATAATTACCATATTAATTATTGTGATTAAAATGTTTATATTATTATCAAATAAATAATCAAATTTTTATATATACTTAATTTTATATATGTATTATTATATTTAAAGAATATATGTAAGACAATTTTGAAATAATTTTAATTTCAATTAAAATTAGGGTAAACTACAAAAATAGTCACTTTTGTTTGCCTCAGATTACATTTTAGTCACTTATGTTTGAATTGTTACGTTTTAGCCACTTATGTTATTATTTTGTTACAAAGTGGTCACTATTCCGTTAAGTTCTATTATCTCCCTAACGGTAATCCTACGTGGCAGTCTAACTAGATTTCTAGTGCCAACTTAGATTTCCTAATGGGATGAGAATAGAATTTTATTTAAATAAATTTAATTAATTAAAATTTTTAAACCCTAAATCTTAGTTAAAAACCGTTCATCTCCCCCATTTTTTTAGTTTTCAACACTAATTTAATCCCAGTAGATGGCTCAGGAATTCCTAGCTTCTCAAGGGAAATCGCTTCCCATATATCATCCAAGATCACCACAAATCTACTCTTCCGAGACAATGTTTCAATCAGCATCCGTGCCCTTCTTGTTTCACATTGTCACCACAAAAAGTTACTTTAATTTGACTTGCAATGGCCTTCTGTAGCTTAGCAATACTCATCTCCTTGGATGCAGTGATCCAAATCACAATATCGAACTTCTCCCTCTCTTGTAAGAGTTGATTGTTTATAAGTTTCATGATGCTTGTTTTCCCCACACCACCCATCCCTCAAACTCCAATCTTTCCAACCTCATCATCCATCAAGCACTTCCAAATCTCTTCCATACAGACCTTTGTAGCTTCACCTGATAATCTTGTTGTCGACAAAACCTATCCAATCCATTGAGGATTGTCAACCACCAAATCTTCCTGAAATTTGCCTTGCTGAATAAGTTCCTCAACTTCTCTTGTCCTCTTTAACACATCGTCTGCATGAAATCCACATGTAAGAGTACTGCTTTCATCGATTCGTTCATTGAGGTTTTGAACTTCGCCATTGATTCTTTCAACGTTTTCTAACCATATCTGGACCTCCCTCTTGAGTTTCTTTCTTGGCTGCAGCTCTGCTTTCATTCTAGAATCTATATCTTCCTTCACACCATTCAATTCCATTACTTTCCTTTTCAGGTCATTCATATGCCAATTAAGGCTTTTGTTATTGTCCCAGTGTTTATCAATCTTATCCAGAGCAAATTCCATGGCTGTAAGTTAAGAGTACTGCATAACATGTAATATGTTAGAAACTAAATAATAATGCATGGTCAGCTGTGTGTATCTAACCATGGCTAAAAAATAACTTTCTTAGTCAACTGAAAAAGAAAACTAAAAAAAAAGGAGATGAACGGTTTTTTAATTAAGATTTAGGGTTTAAAATTTTTAATTAATTAAATTTATTTAATTAAAAATCTATTCTCATCCCATTAGGAAATCCAATTTGGCACTTAAAATCTAGTTAGACTGCCACGTAAGATTACCGTTGGGAGATAACGGAACTTAACGGAAGAGTGACCACTTCGTAACAAAATAATAACATAAGTGACTAAGACGTAACATTTTAAACATAAGTAACTAAAATGTAACCTGAGGCAAACAAAAGTGACTATTTTTGTAGTTTACCCTTAAAACTATAAATTAAAAAAAATTAAAAACAATCAATTAAATTTCATTAAATATTTAATCCAAATATTTGTTAATAATAAAATTTATTATAAAAATTAAATACATGAATATTATATTTTAATTAATAAAAATAAATTCATAAATTATTATTACATTATTGGAAAAGAATTTAGTAAACCAAACGTAATAATATAACTTTTATGAGATCGTAAATGAACATTGGAATCCTAAAACATATTAAACTTCTTATTATAATGGGCATCCACTTTATAATAATAAAATATTTATAACATTTGCTATTGGATGTTCGTTGATTGATGATGTGCCTCCTTAAAACTTTGCTAAGATAAAAACATATGGGAAAATTTTGTAGTGAAGGAAAAAAAGTACAAACATATATAACACGTGTAGTTACTTCATTCATGATAACATCGCATAATATCTTATATTTTACGTATTTCAACATTGAATACTGACTTTCCAAATGATCACTTGAATGAATTTGATAAACGTTTATGTCATCATTCTTCTGAAACTCACGAGTAACGAAGAATTTTGATAAATATATTTTGATCTCTTCGGAAGTCCCAATAACAATCACAACAAACTTTGATCATTATGTCTTTGGAAGTCACAATATCTTTTTTATAAACGTTATATATATTATAAATTTTATTATATTATTTTTATCTAATTTACATATTATGAAAATAGTTATGATATAACATAAGTCTTTATCTAAATTATATATAATCAAAATTATAATTTGTTTACGTCATGAACCCAAATATCTTGTGGTAAATACTAATTATGCAAATGCAAAAATAAGAGGTTTTTTCTGCACTCTATCGAAGGGTACAATCCTGTTTGAGAGAATTGAGTCAAATACAAGCACTAAATATAGGTTGTGAATTCTTTAATTTGAAACATTCAAAAATTCAAAATGTGATTGAGAGAATATTTGTTGTTCTAATTCCATAATATTAAAATCATATCTGTGCAACATAAAAAATAAGTTTAGATCATACTAGCATGTTGCATATTTTATAACTTCATTGTAGGAAGAATTGGAATGATCCATGCTTTGAAAAATATATGAAAGAATGAAAATTTGATAATATTAATGGTATAGATTTAGATTCAGATGATAAACAACTCCATTAAAAACCAACATATGATTACAAGGAGTATATGTTAAATGCTAAAGAGGTAATAGCCCAACAATGGAATGATAGAACAATTAGATAAAATTGCATATAATGTTTATCTTTCGTGTTATTTTTTATTAGTCGTATTATCGACTACTTTCTTGTACTAACATATTACATGTGATGATCTAATTTTATTTTGAATTTTTGTTACTTATTTAAAAAATTTTATTGTACTAACATTTTTAACAATATAAATTATGTAACTATGTGATCACAATTTGTACTACCAAATATGTTATAGAAAATTATAAAGTAATTATACTACACACAGAGAAATTACACTTACTCTGTGATGTCAAAACAGTGTCTAATGTTTTATTTATGTATAAAAATTACGAGATTTAATAGTCACACGTCAATGTATGATTTTGAGGCATCAACAAATGGATAAGATTTAGCTATGATCCTCATGGTGACAGGCCTTATCAGGGTAATGGGCTTAAGGAATTTGTAGTGTTTTCCCTTATCGGCTTTATCCTCCTCCTTTGAGTCTACTACAACCGGCCTCCTTAACGAGGTTGGTCCCGGGCTACAACCAAGCGCCCATAGAGTCCATAGACCGATTCAATCTCCACTTCTTGTTTTCCAACTTCGAATCAAATTGAACTTGTGTGTTTCAGCTGGGAATCTTGGGACATTATTATCGTCTTAATCAATTGGAATGCCGCTGTATAACCTAACATTTTTTTATAATAACATGCAATTATATCTTCCACGACTCTAAGAGGAAATGTTGTTTGGATTAAAAAGGATTTAAGGTACAACCCCATGGATCCAATAACATTGCAGACCTTTCGACTTAAAAAACAATGACTAATGCATATATAAAACCTCTAATTAGTATCAGCAGTTCAGCACTAGTGTTTCCTTCAATCGGCACTAGTGTCAACTGTCACGTCGTGTCAAACATTGTGAAACTTCCGAAACATGACAAAAACTAAACCAGATATTTTTATCCTGCATGGATTAGACTCGTGGAAATATCTTAAAAGCTTCATAAATATCTCCAACACAATCGAGCTTTTTGCCCCTCATAAACTCACAACGAGGAATCGGATAAAAAAGATCCCTTATCTGGATTGAGTGGCAAATATCTTTGCTTTATACTATAATTTCCAATCCACCCCTTCCCTATAAATTCATTAGCATCTCTCACAAGCTTACTCAACACTTTTTAATTTGATATAATCCATTATACAACAAAATACTCCAAAATGCAGTCAGCAGCAGCAGCAGCAGCAGCAACTCTCAGCATTGCACCACCCCTTATTCCTAATCTCTCACCCTCCAAAGCCTTCTCCCCAAGGCTTGGCAGCTCCATTGGTTCCCCTCGGCGCGGCCTTCCAATCAAAGCAACCGCCACCACCTACGACACTTCCATGGTTGACTACAGCTCTATGCTCTCGTAAGTCTTTTTTTTTTCTAGTTGAAAGTTGTGTTGTTTCATTTGACACGAAAGCTTTTAACTAATTTGGGCTCGTGGGGCATGCATTCATGCAGTGTGTTTCCAGCAGAGGCGTGTGAGACAATCGGCGGAGATGCATGCCGGGCAGACATATACCCTGAAGTAAAGCTACAACCGGAGGCCAGAAACAACTCCCCGAGGACCACAACAGAGTTGATGGACAGAGAATATCTGGAATACAATGATGCCAAAACGTATTAATTACTTTCTCAACAAACTATAACCCAAATCTCGTATTCTATTTCTTTATACAAATTAAGTTATGAAAGCTGTTTCATTTCCATATGTAAATGCAGGGTTTTCTGTGCTGAGGCGTGCGATGATTTGGGCGGAGAATTCTGTAGCCGAGAGTATCAAAGGGGAGTGTATTAGAAACAAGTGACCATGTCGCCAGGATCCTTTTCAGCTATCAGGATTCAGGACTGGATATATTTATATAGAAATATGCGATGTATATAACAGACCTTTTACTTGCTGTGTAACTACATATAACTTCTTTAATGATATGATATAGTTTGGATTTGGAGCAGAAAAGTAAAGTCGTATGTGTTATTTCCGACAGATTCTATTAGTGATGATAACTAATATATATACTCGTTTAGCTGTAATAAGAATATTCTAACTATTTGATACACAAATCATGGCTGAAAACCAGATTCTGGAATGATCCAAGATAAGAAAACATGAGAAAAACACAAATCTTAACCCAATATCACTGTCATTTTCCTATTCCACGTACGTAATCCACTTCCAATCCACACATAATAAGCAAACAAAGAATATCAATAAATCAGATTTCATTCCTGGTAAAGCTTGTAACTTCTTTGAACCTAAAGAAACAACACAGTAAAAAGAAAGAAAACAAAAACAAAATAGAACCCAAAAAATTTGCTTTTCATTTTTTAATATTAGTTTTGGTTTTACTTGGATTTCTTGTTAATGATTTCATCAGGGACAGCTTGAAGTAGCTTCTTCTGCTTAATTTGTGGTCTTCTTCAATGTAATCTATCTCTTGAAACTTAGTTTTAGACCTTCTCTTCACACTTATTAGCTTTGCTGTCGCACACTGCTTCCAGTTCCGGCCTGCAATCACGCCATTGTAGGGTGGGTCAACCGGAGGTGATTTGTTGGGGCTATCCAACAAAGGCACAGTGGATCATTTCAGAGGATGCCATCACGGCAGGGGCAGCATCACTTGTTCATTTTGCCGCCAAAACCTTCGTCAAGGAGGTGGAAATCAATTGTGCAAGCCATGGCGGTTGACAAGGTGGAGCTTTTAATTTAAACCCTAAATAACTAACTTTTGAAGGAGGGAAATGTGGTTAAGCCTTATGTAGCTAGGATTTGCATCTATGGGGTTTTAGTAAAGCTCATGAAAATATCAAGAAACGAATTCAGCCAATGGAAAGAGCCGTTGCTTACTTGCCTACTGTTCATCCCCTGGACAGCAGCAACAAATATGACAGAAAAGGAAAAACTAAAAAGAGGTATAAAATAAGGAGATATTTTTATTTAAAAAAGCTGAAATTACTAAATAAAAACTGCAAATCAGAATGTTGTACTTCTCAAATAAACACTAAGTAATTAACATTATCAGCTAAAGATGCTTTGCGTGCGCCACCTACAAATGTTCTGCTTGAAATGGGTCCTTCACCAATGGGATGCTGCAGCAAACTGAGTTTATAAACTACCCCAAGACAAGCTACTCAAGTCACATTATACCATGGAAACCAGCTGAATCAAGAAGTACTGCTTTGATTTGCTCAGCCATTAACTCTTGCTCTTCCCTGCATTGCTGTTGAACAAATAAACCAATTAACCAACAATTAATCTCTCCATCAAAATATATGAATGGCAACCCCATGCATGCTTAATTAACACATCAAAACTTCGTAATGCTTTCCACAAGTACAGTTGAGATGATTTTATTTCACAGCTTTCAGCTTCCACATTTTCAAATTCTTTCAATGATCTACGATCAACAATCATTAAGCATTAATATTAATTTGGGGCCGGTGGAAGGTTTTAAAAATGTGACAACAGAAAAGGGGGAAAAAGTGTATCAATGCATTGTCTAGCATAGGTCCCACTATAAACCATGATTCAATTACATCAATCCATGTGCAAAATAGTAAATGTAGTCAGAATACTACACAACAGGACAATAAGAAGAGAGTTCTCAGGAGTTTCCGGATCATGGTCTATAACATTAATTGAACTTGCCTTTTACCTAAACCAGTAACATTTTAAACTACAGCCAAACTAACAAAGATACAAAGAAAAAAAACATAGTTTCTTCCATAAAGGACCATTACTTTGTTGTTGCAAGAGTTAAAAACACAAGAAAGAACTCTATTTAGGGCTTGGGGTTTTGCATCGGAATTGGCTTGGCTTGGCTTGGAAAGAAACCGCATTCATTAAAAATTGTTAGATGTTAGTCGCAATCATATGAGGAGAGCATACATAATCAGTTGGATAGACACACGCATCAAAGTTGATCTTTAAATGGAAATCAACAGAAGCAGATGAAGACAAGAAGAGAAGAAGAGCACCTCAGCTCGGAACACATCCAGTGCAAACCCATTGAAACAGCTAATTACAGCTTGTTGTATATCCAATCCAAGGTTGTCTAGAGCTCTCATAGTGGAGAGCAAGAGACCTGGCCTGCGAGCACAAAACATGTGAATGTTGACAGCCCTTCCTTCCCTTACCCTAACCTCCACCTGGAAATTGCAGAAACAAAAATTAGAAAATAGGAGCTACTTGAGTTGTTGCTCAAAACATTTAGGGAAAAAGAGTCACATTTACAACCTGGTGAAAGTTTCTGGAATATGTCTATCCAAATGCATATAGATCATTGAAACTTTGGGGAAATAACAAATAGCTCACTCCAATTATTCGTTAATCAAATCAAAGAAGATGTTTGACTAAGACTATGGATTGCACAGAGTCATGAACTATGCTTGTTAGCAACTGGGATTTGGAGCGAGATATGCATGTTCAATGATTACTTCTTTCTGTTGTAATATCAATTAAATAATAATATGAGGGCAAAAAAAAAGAAAAAAAGAACAAAAACAAAAACAAGAATAGACGCCCAAAAATTAAAACTTCAGCTTCCTCAGTCTATCATATTAATACAACATATAGTTTTCTAATTTTCATGATTATGTCAATCAACAAATTTAAAACTTAACAAGTTTGATGAGCAGATGTTTGATCTATATAAATGGATGAACATTAAACCCTATTGATTGTGCAAGTACATGTTAAAAGGTTTAACGGGGCAAACTATTAACTCTCGAAAATCAACATTAAACATAAATAATTTAAATTTCTACCAGTTCATGGTCAAATTAGAAAAAGTACAATAATGTTTAGCTTATTTGTCTTGTTGATATCATGTAAGTCTCTCAGAATAGAACAAACTGGCATCCATGTTTTGCGCCTTTCAGCCTTGAAATTTTCAATTTTATTGAGCATGTCAAATTTTTTGCCTAATAGGCAAGACTTGAAAAACATCAGTTTCTTATAGAAACTATGCAAACCAAGCAAATAATAGGAAAAAAAGAAAAGAAAAGAAAGCAAACCATAAACTTTAGGTCCAAAAGTTAAACCTTTGCGGGTTGGCTTTTAGAGCTCGGCAAAGAGCTGGGGCATAGTTCTTCCTTCACACGACATGGAAGGGTAGGTGGGGTCGGAGTCAATGGGTGGATACTTGTAGATGGTGGCATCAAAGAGCCAGGTGGAGTGGATTCAAGTTCAGTATGGAGATCATTAATCTTTCGCAGAAGCCCTATCCATCTATGACACGATAACCACAATGAGCAGCCGCCATCAATACCAGTTTCAATTAAAAGAACACCAAGAAAATATGTCATTTGTCTAACTAATAAACTAAAATCACCCCGAAACAATTACAATCAGAATCACTCAACGGACAAGTAATATTAAAAGAAAAGGGGCAAATACTAAAAATAAGTAAATGCATGTTCTCAAACTGTCAATATAAAATAGGTGAGGCATAGCATTCAATTCAAGAGTCAAAGACCAAATGACACATATCAAGATTCTAAATAAACCCAAATGACCAAATAGCAAGATCACTATAATAATTATTTCGTTGCGATTTTCAAGATAATATACCTTGCTAATCTTGGGCACCACAGACCTAAGCATGTAAAGCCTATCGTTGAGCTTCTTCCTCCTCCGTCTCTCCGCCATCAGATTTTTTGCCGGCATCCCTTTTTTCTTCCCTTTCTGGTCTCCACCACCAGTAACTGTACTGGTTGCATTTTAGTTGCAACCACCATTGTTCACAGTCTCCTCCAATTTGCAATCACCATTCCTCTCATCAGAATCATAATTCAGACCCGACACATCGATGCTGGCTTCCTCAATATCAATTCCCCATGTCTCTTCCTCTTTCCATCTGATGCTTCCCCTCCAAATCTCAGCTCTGAGACATCCAAATTCCCCAATTTATCAGACCCGCCAGAGCCCTGCCGCATGGCTGCTCGCTTCTGAAACAAAGTTGGTTGAGAACCAACTGAAGGGAAAACTTCAAGGGGCTTCAAAGTCTTTGCTCTGTTCACAAACGGGACATTCCCTGACCCGTCGAAACCACCAGCACTAAACCCACCGCTCAAAGGAGAAGCATTTTCAGTTCCTGCGAACAATCTTGTACCTTGAAACTCAGAGCTCGAACTGAACTCAGGAGTACCCATTTGAGTCTGGGGGAAAGCCATCAAATTCGGGGTGGGATTCGGCTGAAACTGAGCGAGAAAAGCCGGTTCGGAGGCGAAATCAAAGGCATTATCAAAAGGGTTGTGGCAGGAAATATTGAGGAGAGAAGAGAAGCAAGATTTAGGAGGCAACAAAGGGTGAGACTGGGAAGGGTCAAGCGTGAAGGCCTGGGAGGGAGAACAAGAAGCAGAGGAATCAATCTGGTGGTGAAGAAGGAGACTGTTATCCACCTGGTTGGAGCAAAAACCAAGGTCTCTGATCTAAAGGTCCTGGTTCATAGCCGGGTTAATGTACCAATCAGCATCCAGCATGGATTTGAAGGAGGAAAGAGAAGCAGCAGACATAGCCAAGTCGTCCTCTTTAGTCTCAAATTCATTATTGGCGTTACCGTCGTTATTGTTGTTCCGCGTCCAAGAAGAAATCGCATCTTCTTCTTCCTCCTCGCCGCCCATCCAAACGACGCCGTTAGCTCCAAGGACCATGTCTTCACTCTCGGGCAGCCTCTCTTTTTAGCTGGTTTAGTAGAGAAAGAAAAAGGCAGTTACAGCAGCAGAGGGAAAGAAGAAATGAGAAAAAGGAGAAGAGAAAAGTGAAGAAGCTTTATTCAGCAGAGAATCATAATATTGGGGGAAAAAGAAGAGAGAGGATTTGAAGTATGAAAGTTTGAACGTTACAAAATGTAGCGAAGCAGTGGCAAATGAAGGGAGAGTAGCTCTCCCTGTCCTCTGCTTTTTATCTATTCGTCTATTACGTCTGTCTATGAACCATGTGTCTATCGCTACTTGCTTTCTTGCTTTATGTTTTTCCCTTTTTTTTTTCTTTCTATTTTCCATTTTCTGCCCCATCTTCTAATACTTGGATATCCATACATGTGGGTCGGATTGGATTGGGTCGAGATACCGACGTTTCTTTTTGTTTTTTTTTTCATTTTTCATTTCTGCTTAAATATTTTTATATAATTATTTAAAACTATATCTCTATTTGCTTCTTCACATTCACATTGTTTGCTGGTTTCAATTGGGTATCGATTTAAAGAAATACATTAAACCTATTGATTTAAGAGAATGAATTTTTTATGAAATTTTAATAATTTATTTATAACAGTATAATTTTCATTTGTGAGGCCCTCTAAAAATTTATAATTTAATTTTGACCAGTTTACTAAAATAAATTATCTTCATCTCTTATAATAGGTCTAACTCAACATAATATAAGTAATTGTTTTGATTTTATATTTGATATGTTGTTATTATATAAATTTATACACGAAAAATGAAAGAAAAAATATTTAATGCATTATCTATATATAAACCCATTCAAAACCTTGTTAAATTTATAACTTTCATGTTGGTTAAGGCAAAAGTTCTGGTACTTTGATTTAAGGTAATTAGTATTGTATCAGGAGATGTTTTTTTTTTCTATTGATAATGGTATATATTGGTACTTATTTATTTTATTGTATCATTTTAAATTTATTGTTATTTTTAAAAAATATTTATAAATATCAAATAATTAATTTAAATAGATTTCAAATACACTTTATTATTAAACAAAATATTCCATGTAGAAAATAAACTTATCTTATGCTTATAATAATTCATCATACAAGAAATTAAAAACGAATAGTAAAAATTTTAAATTTAAATTTCATTTTTTATACACATCAATACACAAAATATTAGCCAATACAATTTGAATCCATCGGTATATATCGAAACAATACTACCAAAGCCGAGCATTCCAGCTAATATGGGTGGTAAATATCACCATTTTTAATTGCGAGTTGTGGGTTTTCATTCCCAACTTTTGCATATGCCACATTTATAAGTTTTGTATTGTTCTTCCCAATTTTTCATCTAATTCTTTATTATTATAATTATATTATATTATATTTATGGATGTGCTATATTGATAATAGTGAAATTTAAAGAAAAATTTTAAAAATATAGAAAATTAAACTATTTTAATCTTTTAACTAATTTTTTTTATGTTTCAATGTATTTATCAGAGCGAGCTCAGTAATTAATTTTCTGCATTTTGTAGGCCTATTAAAAGATAAATGCTGGCCACAAATTTTAAAATTACTCCATGCCCAAAATGATAATCAAGCCCTCGACTACTAATTAAGATAAAAGAGAGATCATTACTATATCACTTACCTGCAGAAATTTCTAACAATAAATTTGACTTATGATAATACATAATCCTTTTATGGAAGTCAACTTTTCCAACTTTTACTTCTCATTTAGAACTTGTTTATTAAAGTATATATTTATCTTTTCCTTACCCCAAAAAATAAAGCCTTTTTTAACACAATAAATGATGTGGTTGCATGTTGATAATCAACTTGCTTAGTTGAACTAAGGGTTGATATAATGACTGAAATTTCTACCTCTTTTACGTCTAATTTGGGTTTTGACTGAGTTTTATTAATTTGTCAAAGCAACCATCATCAATTTAATATTGAAATTCAAGATATTTTACGCAATATAATTCTGTAGTTAAACCTTAAAATGAATGAAATAATTATTTAATATATCATCTTCTCATAGAGAGATGATCACATATCTTCGTTTGCTTGCATTCAAAACCTAGAAATATGGAACAACTATAGCTAGCATATTCTTATATATGTTAAATGAAATCACATAATACATGTTATATGTACTATTTTTTATAATTATTACAGAAAAATATATCTGACATACATGTCAATCGTATCATTAAAGATTGATAGAGAGAAGCCATCCAACCATATATTAATTAAAGAGTAATCTACAAAAATAGTTATTTTTATTTGCTTCGAATTATATTTCAGTCATTTATATTTGAAATGGTACGTTTTAGTCATTTACGCTATCGTTTTGTTACGAAGTTGTCATTTTACTGTTAAGCTCCGTTACCTCTTAATGGCGGTCCTACGTGGCAGTCTAAATGGGTTTTAAATACTTATTTGGATGTCTTACGTGAAAGTTCAAATTAAATTTATTTAATTAAAAACCTATTTTCATCCTAGCAACTAGAAATTCAAGTTGTCATTTAAAATTCATTTGAACTACCACGTAGAACTGCCGTTAAAGATGTAATGGAATTTAATGGTAGAATGAACATTTCGTAATAAAACGATAACGTAAACGACTAAAACGTAGCATTTCAAACATAAGTGACTAAAATGTAATTTAAGACGAACAAAAATGACCACTTTTCTAATTTACCATAAACTAAAAGAAAATATATAATCACTTCACGCATTGCAGAGTGAAAATTTGCAGGGTTAGCTGTTGGTATTGTAATATCTTTCATTCAAATATAAAGCAAAGCAGTTATTAGAGCCCATATGTTAATAAATTTTCCATTTTCTACATGCAACACCTTTAATTAATTTGGAATTAAATCTTTCTAAAACCAAACCCAAGTTTCTCGTGATTCTACCTTCTTCTTTTTCCATTCACCGCTCCTACTCCCCAATCAAACTCGCCCCTTTCCTTTCACCTTTTTTTTTTTCTCTCTTTAATTTGTGAAGTTAAAAATATATTATTAGGGCTAGGACATCAAAAACTGAGTG
Organism: Gossypium hirsutum; assembly: GCF_007990345.1. Classification (NCBI taxonomy): domain Eukaryota; kingdom Viridiplantae; phylum Streptophyta; class Magnoliopsida; order Malvales; family Malvaceae; genus Gossypium; species Gossypium hirsutum. Next base: position 5,802,162 of record NC_053447.1, on the reverse strand, counting down.
TGCGTTTTCCACTGATTTTCCATTCGCCAACTTCACTGTAAGCCGCCAACTAGACTGTTTCAACGTTCAACGAATTAAAGAAAAAACTTTTGTAACGTAAGAGAGACTCTGTATCTCTCTCTTCACGTGAGAGAGCAGAATTGCATGGAGAACATGAAAGGTGTACGTGGCAAACATGCAACTAATGAAGGAAGAGGTACATATATACATTTTCTGACTAATAATCAAAGCCGTAGGTCCTACGGTTTCCTCCGTATGCAAGGCTGGCTAACATGTATTGTATTCGTATACATACTTGTTTCCATCGTATTTCTACTCCCTTATTTCCAATTTGTTTTTTTTAATGGTTGACATTGCCTTTGGCCATGTGAATTTGACCAGTACCATCTGAGTGATATTGGCGGGTCGCTCTCCCTTACCTTAAACTTGCTTCACAAATATAATACAAAATTTTACATTTATATAATGATATCAAATTTAATATTTTAAATTTATATGAGTTTGTATGGGTAATCATCCATATTATGGAAAGTAAAAAATATAGGTATCAAATATTGAAAAGTTAAAAATATGGGTATCGAAATATTGGCATAAGAAATCTAAGATATTTGCTATATTTGGTCCCTAATTATATAGTGACTTTGCAAGTTGATTCCTGAACCTCAACTATAAATAGGCCTAACCATCTCTTATTCATTGTATCCTATACTTGCCATTCTCTACTTAAGACATTGCTCTATCTCTCTCTTTGTAAATTTTCACTTGTATTTTGGAGTGAAATATATTTGGTAGTGCCCGAGGACGTAGGCAAAATTTGCTGAACCTCGTTAAAATTCTTGTGTTCTTTATGATATTATTCTGCATATTTTGTGAGTGAGGTTGTAATGATTTATTGTGCTATTAAATTACGATTGAGGGATATTCTGGCTAGGAAAGACCTAGTACTTAAGCAATCCTTGTGATCCACCTCTCTTTCCTGGGAATTAAACTTAGTGTGATTTTTTAGTACAATAATTTTACTCTTTTACACGCTTTCACACAACAATTGGTATTAGAGCTAGATTCGTACTTCGGGAATACGATCGTTCACGGCACTGTTCACGTACAGTAGTTGGGATTGAGGAGAAAAATGGAAAAGACATCGTCATCAGCAAAGACTACTGTGACCAATGCAAAATTTGAAGTAGAGAAATTTGATGGTACCAATAATTTTGGTATGTGGCAATGTGAGATCTTGAATATCTTATGTCAGCAAGAGCTGGATATAACCCTTGAAGAAAAACCTGACAAGATGGATGACAAGGAGTGGGCCAAGATCAATAGATAGGCATGTGGAACAATCCGCCTATGTTTGGTCAAAGAGCAGAAGTACTCTGTCATGAGGGAGACATCAACGAAGAAGTTGTGGGATACACTGGAAGAAAAGTTTCTAACAAAAAGTCTTGAAAATAGGCTTTATATGAAAAAGAAACTTTATCGATTCACGTATGCACCCGATATGTCGATGAATGACCATGTGAACTTATTCAATAAAATTTTAGCTGACTTACTAAATTTGGATAAGAAATTTGAAGATGAAGACAATGCATTATTGTTGTTGAATTCTCTTCCTGATGAATATGATCATCTTACCACCACATTGCTTCATGGGAAGGATATGATCACATTTGATGCAGTCTGTAGATTTGAGACTCGAAAGAAAGATAAAAAAGATCACAGAGATACAACTGCAGAAGTCTTAACAGTAAGAGGTCGTTCGCACAACAACAAATCTGGTAGAATGAGTAAGTCCAAAGGGAGACTTGCCAAAGATGAATGTACTTTTTGTCATGAGAAAGGGCATTGGAAAAAAAATTGTCTTAAGTTACAAAAGGGCAATGCTATTTCTAATGCATATGTAGCAGAGCATGATGAGGAGTTAGACTTTAGCTTGGTTGGCATGGCAATGGCATGTCATACAGATGAGTAGATTTTGGATTCAGGATGTACTTACCATATGTGTCCTAATAAGGACTGGTTTTCTAGTATTAAATAACTAGAAGGTGGAGTTGTTTTTATGGGCAATGACAGCGCTTGTAAGACAATAGGAGTAGGTACAATCCAATTGAAGGATCACGACGGCTCAATTTAAGTCTTGACAGATGTTCGCTACATACCTAGCTTGAAGAAAAATCTCATCTCATTAGGGGTCCTAGAATCCAAAGAGCTCACAATCACTTTAAGAGATAGATTACTAAAGGTAGTAGCTAGGGTATTATCGATGATGAAAGCCACAAGAAGGAATAACCTGTACTATTTAAATAGAAGAGCAATTATTGGATCAATATCAACAGCTTCTACGAAAAATGCAAATTCAGAGGCTACCAGGTTATGGCATATAAGCGATTGGGACATGCTGGTGAAAAAGCTTTGCAGAGTTTGGTGAAGCAAGGCTTGTTGAAATGTGCAAATTCTTGCAAATTGGAATTCTGTGAACATTGTGTTCTGGGCAAGCAAGCGAGGATAAAATTTGGTTCAACAATTCACAATACAAAAGGAATTCTGGACTACGTTCACAGTGATGTGTGGGGACCTACTAAAGTGGCTTCTTTGGGAGGTATGCACTATTTTGTTACTTTTGTTGATAATTATTTAAGAAAAGTATGAGTGTATCTAATGAAAACAAAAAATAAAGTTTTGGATGCATTTCTGAAATAGAAGAAGATGGTGGAGACCCAGACTGGTTGAAAGGTGAAACGACTTCGATCAGACAATGATACTGAGTACAAGAATGATCCATTTCTACAAGTATGTCAAGATGAGGGCATTGTACGACACTTCACTGTTTGGGATACACCACAACAGAATGGGGTGGCAGAACGTATGGATCAGACAATACTGGAGAAAGTTCGATGTATGTTGTCCAATGCTGGATTGGACAATGAATTTTAGGCTGAGGCAGTTACATATGCGTGCCATCTAATTAACCGGTTGCCATCAGCTACAATAAATGGAAAAACTCCTATGGAGAGGTGGACTGGTAAACCTGCTGTAACACCCCTAATCCGTATCCCTCGTCGGAACCAGGTTACGGAGCATTACTGGAGATTACAGATCAAACAGACAGAAATCTCAAACATTTTATATCATCAAAATAAGTCATCAAAGCATCATTTTAATCCAAATTATAAACTCTCCAAAATAGATCTTATAACTTCATTTACAATCAAACCATAAAATAACTAATATTTAGACATTCTAGATACATGCCGACACAAAGAAATAAACATCACCATATTTGAGTTTGGGATCGTTGTTGGATACTGAATCAACGATCAAACTTAAGTACTTAACTTGCGCACGGAAAACAAAACCGTACGCTGAGTAAAAACTCAGTGGTATTTCTTTAATCCGAATATTTAAAAATAAAACAATAAAATATGTATAATAAAATGTTAAGCACAATTGAACATTTAAAATCACACAATACTCGATTTTCATCACTTGATATATATAATACCTTGTCATAATTTATTCACGTATCATTTAAACAATGGCACTATCCATTCCACAATCAATTTATGAGTATATAACTCGTGTATTCCATGTATTTACAACATATTTCATATTCTATTTTCAGTTTACTATCTCATATTCTTATTCTTATCCCAAAGTAGATTTTATAGAACACACCGGATATACGGAACAAATACAGAAGTGCATTGTTATGCACTAATGAACAGAGAGCACTGAAGTGCTATACAGAGAGCACAGATGTGCTAAACGGAGAGCACTGACGTGCTAGTAATCAGAGAGCACTGACGTGCTAATAATCAGAGAGCACTGATGTGCCAATAATCAAAGAGCACTGATGTGCTAATAATCAGAGAGCGCGTTAAAGTTTCTTCATGGCATGCCAGTAATATCCCAGTAGTTCTAAATTTCATCTCCTTGGGCATTAAGGCTGAATTTTATACATATCAAAAAGAATTCAATTATCATATTTGCACAATTTCACATTTACACATATATATTCATAATATATATTCCACTTTAATTCAACCAATATAATTTCATCACATATCAAGACAATCCATTTCAATTGTAAAAAAACAATAATTCTCACCTCAATCACTTACCATAACATTTAATTAAAAATACAACAATTAATAATTAGATTCGGATTATAGAAATGCAAACCAGGAATTCTGAGCTATTCGATGTCGACTATATTTTTTCCCTTTTTAGTCGAGAATTCCGGTACGACGCTAGCTACAGAATTAAAACAATTAAAAATCATCAATACAACACTATTCAATCTCACATTAAATATTTCAATTTTTACTCAATATTTGCCTAAATTCCAATTTAGTCCTTAAACCGAGACTAACTTTTATTCTCAAAACTAATTTCATATTTTCATTCCATTCCCACTTTAAACTAATTTAACTCTCTAATTTCACCATAAATCCCTAATTTTGAAAATTTCTCAATTTAGTCCCTATTTATTCAAAACCTATAATTTGTTTTACAAATCAACCCTTTACTAACTTCTAACTTGAAATTCAGTCAATTTAACCCCTAATTCGTCAATTAATTCAACATAACTCATGTCTAAAAATCAACTATCTTTCAAAATTTGAACATAAATCATGACATATTTTGTTTTAAAACTCCAAAAACTCAAAAATTACAAGAAAATGGATTAAATTGACTTACCAAATTAACTTTGAACTTTGAAACCCCAAATTTTCCTTTCTTTCTTTCTCTCATGTTTCTTCTCTGTTTTCGTCCATGTTTAATGTTCTGTTTCTTTCTTTCTTTTATTTCTTGTTTTATTAATATAATAATATAATAATATAATATAACAATATATTTATTATTTAAGTAAACAATATATAGAATATATATTTCAAATTAAAAATATCTTAGATATTTCTTTTTTTATGCCGCCTCAACTTTAGAAAAAGGCATAATTCCCTATTTAGTCATTTTAACTTTTCTTTAATCTATAATTAAACTTTTATCTCTATTGCAATTTAATCCTTTTTAATCAATTAACCATCGAAACGTTAAAATTTCTTAACGAAACTTTAATACTACCCTAATGACACTCTGCAAAATATTTATAAAAATATTTACGACTCAGTTTATAATATCAAGGTCTCGATACCTCGTTTTTGACCCAATTTACCTGATAATTTCTTTTAAATCATAAAATTCACTAATTTTAGAAGTATTTCTAAAATCATGCTTAACTTATAATTATTAATTAACAAATTTTTTAAATTTTTCATCGAATTTACTGATCTCAAATCACTGTTCTAACACTACTGAAAATTGGGTTGTTACGCCTGCTACTGATTATGATTCTTTACATGTTTTTGGTTCCACTGCATATTATCATGTAAAAGAATCTAAGTTAGATCCAAGAGCAAAGAAAGCATTATTCGTGGGTATAACTGGTGGAGTAAAATGATACCGTCTCTGGTATCCTGATACAAGGAAGATTATTTTCAGTAGAGATATGACTTTTGATGAATCAACCATGATGAAGAACAAGAATTCAAAAAAGGATGACAAAACTAGTAGTACTTTGCAGTAGGTGGAGCTTGAAAAGGTTAATGATGATCCAGCTAATATTGAAGGAACAAATGATGATGAAGTTTCGACCCAAGAACTTCTACAGCAACAAGATTCAATTGCATATAGGAGGCCAAGAAGAGAGATTCGTATGCCTGCTCGCTTTGATGATATGGTGGCCTATGCACTTCCAATTGTAGATGATGATGTTCCTTCTACTTACACAGAAGCAAGAAGTAACCCTGATGGTGTAAAGTGGAAGCAATCTATGAATGAAGAAATGCAAACTCTTCATAAAAATAGGACTTGGGAGTTGGTGACACTGCCCAAAGGAAAGAAGGCAATTGGATGCAAATGGGTATATGCAAATAATGAAGGATTTCCTGGTAAAAATAAAGTTCGATACAAGGCTAGATTGGTAGCAAAGGGTTACGCTCAGAAAGAAGGAATAGACTACAATAAAGTGTTTTCTCCAGTTGTGAAGCATTCGTCTATTCAAATTTTGCTAGCCTTGGTTGCGAATATGATCTTGAACTAGTTCAACTCGATGTGAAGACTGCGTTTTTACATGGTGATTTGGAAGAGGAAATCTATATGACTCAGCCAGATGGATTCAAGGTTACTAATAAAGAAAATTGGGTTTGAAAACTGACAAAGTCACTTTATGGATTGAAACAATCTCCGAGACAGTAGTACAAGTGATTTGATCAGTTCATGAAAGGGCAAAAGTACACAAGAAGTAAATTTAATCATTGCGTGTATTTTCAGAAGCTACAATAAGGAATTTTCATATACTTTCTTTTATATGTTGATGATATGTTGATAGCATATTGAAGACTCAACTCAACCTTAAGTTTGAGATGAAAGATCTAGGTAAAGCTAAGAAGATTCTTGGCATGGAAATATGTAGAGATAGAGCTCATGGTAGAGTTAGTTTGTCTCAAAAGCAATATTTGAAGAGGGTACTACAGAAGTTTGGCATGAACGAGTAGACAAAAGTTGTAAGTACCCCGTTGGCTTCTCATTTCAAGCTTCTACATAACTATCTCCTTCGACGAATATGAAACAAGAATACATGTTACAAGTTCTGTATTCTAATGCAGTAGGTAGCTTGATGTATGCAATGGTGTGTACAAGACCTGGCATTTCACAGGCAGTATAGTGAGCAGGTATATGCATAATCCTGGAAAAGGACATTGGCAAGCTGTGAAATGGATTCTACGGTATATTCAGAAGACCATGGATATTGGATTACTGTTCAAGCAGGATACTACACTTGGTAAATGTGTTATTGGGTATGTTGATTATGATTATGCTGGTGATTTGGACAAACGAAGATCAACCACCAGTTATGTGTTTACACTTGCTAGAGGACCAATAAGTTAGAAGTCTACACTGCAGTCTACAGTTGCGTTGTCAACCACAGAAGCCGAATACATGGTTGTAACAGAGGCTGTAGAAGAAGTTATTTGGTTACAAGGTATGGTTAAAACCTTGGGATTGGTTCAGGAGCATATTAACATGTATTGTGATAGTCAAAGTGCTATTCATTTAGCAAAGAATCAAGTATATCAGGCACGTACAAAGCATATCGACGTACGTTTCCATTTTGTGCGGGGAATTATTGATGAGGGGAAAATTCACCTTCAGAAGATTAAGACTGCAGATAATCCCGCAGATATGATGACCAAGGTTGTAACAACAATCAAGTTTGAACATTGTTTGAACTTGATCAATATTTTACAAGTTTAACAGTTGAAGAAGGCACTATCAAGTGTTGTTAACAAAGGCAGAGAGAATTGTGTGAAGATAAGATTATTTGAATCAAATATTTAAGATGGAGATTATTGGCAATCATCCATATTATGAAAAGTCAAAGATATGGGTATCAAATATTGGAAAGTCAAAGATATGGGTATCGAAATATTGGTATAAGAAATTTGAGATATTTGCAATATTTGGTCCCTAATTGTATAGTGACTTTGCAAGTTGATCCCTGAACCTCAACTATAAATAGGAATAACCATCTCTCATTCATTGTATCCTATATTTGTCATTCCCTACTTAAGGCATTGTTCTCTCTCTCTCTTTGTAAATTTTCACTTGTATTTTGGAGTGAAATATATTTGGTAGTGCCCGAGTACGTAGGCAAAATTTGCTGAACCTCATTAAAATTCTTGTGCTCTTTATGGTATTATCCTGCATATTTTGTAGTGTGATTGTAGTGATTTATTGTGCTATTAAATTACGATTGAGGGATATTCTGGCTAGGAAAGACCTGATACTTAAGCGATCCTTGTGATCCACCTCTCTTTCCTGGGAATTGAACTTAGTGTGATTTTTTAGTACAATAATTTTACTCTTTTACATGCTTTCGCACAACAATTTGAATTAATGTCAATTTAAATAATATTATTTTTTTATTTTCATGTTGGTTGAGTTTCAGTTTGATTAGCATGAGTATTATTATCAATGCAAGAAGACGTTGGTTCAAGTAGGTTTAAGCACATTATTCTCCTATTTATAGGTTGGGGAAGAGCTATGGTAGTTCTAGACATTGTGTAAAAAAAAGAGCAGATGTGACCAAAACCTATAATGGGATTGTTTAAAAAAAATATTTGTTTTCATAAGTTCAATTTTCACATATTTCATTTTCATTTTCCAAAAATTATTTTTTAAATATTTCAACTAAACACATTTTTTTAATATTTTTCATTTTTCAATAAAACAAAAATAGTCTACATTTCTTGAAAACAAAAAAAGTTTAATATTTTCGGTAATTTTTTTTAAAATTACAATAACCTTACTTAATAAAATTAAAAAAATGAAAATGATAAGTAAATATAGACTTAATAAAAAAATATGTTTAAGTTGTTCTTTTATTCAACAATATTTTATATGAAATATGAAATATGAACCAACAATTCTTTTTATTCTCAATAATGATATTTATTTTTCATAGTAAGTTATTTAAATTTAAATTTTGTTCAAAACATCTTAAAATTAAGGATAAAAATGTAAAATAAATTTGTCATAATTTAAAATTTACATTTATCAAACCATTTAATTATATTAAGTACTTAACTTCAAATAATATATAAAATAGATAGTATAACTTAAAATTTTAATTTATCAAAGAGGGTTTTACAAAAAAAATATTTAATACCAACAAATATTAAATATAATAATAAAACACATTACATTTTTAACAATAAAATATAAATTCAAATAATAAAAATATATTATTAAAAGGACTAATAATAAATCTTGAAAAAATTAATAAAATAATATATTAATTATACTCAAAATTAAAAGAATATTTGATGTGTGATGAGACGGAGACACAGAGTCTCGATGCGATTTGATAGAGCGTTAGGCTGCCTTTGGATTCCACCGCACCTGCGTTCCGGTGAGATTTGCTCGGTTAATCGTGCAATCGCAGCTCTCCCCGTTGTTTGGATAACAATGGTGCAAAAATCTCATCACAACGCAGTTCATTTTTCCCACTGCTACTTTAAGGGCTAGTGGAGATTTAAAACTGCGTTTAACAATTCAATTTTCATTCTTACCCTTTTCTTTTCCTTTCTTTTAATCAACGCTCTTTCCTATTTTTTTATACGATTAGATTATCATTTTCTTTTTTAAAATTTGACAATAAAATAAATAATTTTATATGAATAAATATATAATTAAAAACCTAATTTCTAGTAATAATGAAACTTGTTATGTCTTATGTTATTATATTTTTTTAATTAAAAATTATCATTTTAGATACTTCAAAATTTGATCCAAGTATAATGTTACTATTTGTGAAAATAATATTTATCATTGTTATAAAAAATATTTAATATAAAAAATTAAAAATAATTATCATTTTATCTAATAAATAATTTAAATTAATTATATAATTCATTAAAATATTGGAAGATACATTTTAATATTTTATTAAATTAATTTATAAATTCATATATTTTAATAATTTTAAAAAAGTAAAATAATTTAAAAAAACTTCTATTATATATCAATTCTAATCTAATGTCCTTAATAGTCATTTTTTATTCTTACCTCACCGCTACAACTACGTTTGAATCCAAACATACACTCCACCATTGTTTCTAATCTCACCGCTACAGTACCAATCTCACCGCTACAGTAACTAATCTCACCGTCACCGCTGTTTTTAACCTCACCGGAGGTAAACACACCGCCCATCCAAACTAGCCCTTAGTTTGGGACCATAGACCAACACCAAAGCCGAGGAGTTAGAACCTTATGCTATTAATAAAAGGATGGTTATGGGTACATCAAAAAGGCTCCCGATGTACATTCTTCAATTATCCCCCAACCCCATGGCCATTAATTGTATGATAGATGACTGACTGCTTAGATGTTTCCCCATTTTTAAACTACATCTTTCAATCTTATCCCTAATTTCGTATATATTAGTATGATTTCTACCCTACTTTGTATGGGATTAATTTTGTAGGTTAAATTATAATGTAAAAAATTGAATATTAAAATATTTTTTTATTTTTATATATTTAAATTTAAATTTAATTTTTTTTAGGATTTTAATCTTTTTATTCTTTGTATTTAAAAATTCATCTAACTATTAATACAGTTAAATTGATCATTTGAATTCGTTGGTGTGATATTTTAAAAATTAAAAAAAAACTTATTTAATACTTATATAATAAAAAAAGGTATTATAGTGTACTTGAATTTATCAAATAATTTTAATGGTGTTGACAAGTCTTAAAATTTATATCAATCTTTTAATCAAAATGAAGTATTTGTGTAACACCTCATACTCGACCTGATCATCTAGTTTGAGCTATAGGATGTTACATTTGTTGCCGGAGCAACTACGAATACAATTTCAACCCATTCAATAATTTATACAAGTTAATCTAGACAATACTTCAATATAACGTGCTTTATATTCTTATTGGGGTTTACGAGCTTACAAAAGCCCTATGATAACCTGAGACCATTTGAGTACTAGAATGTAAAATTTTAAAATATTCCAAGTTGGCATCATGACCATGAGGGATTCACAACTTCAGGAGTGCAATGTTGCAACTTTGAAAACAGTGAGTTGGCGTCGCGACTTCAAACAAGGGATGTCGCAACATCGAAAATCGGTGCCGTGACATCAACAAATTTGTGTCGCGACTCTGTAAACAAATTCCCTCAAAATCTACTTCATTTAATTCAACCTGCTAAAATATACAACATATTAGTCTAATAACCCATCATGCAAAACATTTTATCCCATGATGATATTCAATTACACATTTCCAACCTTTTTGAAGCTTTAAAAAATATATACACATGTTATTGTTGGAAGATCGGGTTTAAAAAATGCATCAAAAAATAGGTTTAAGGGAAAATCAGAGTTTTAATTTTTTTTCCAAAAACAAGAAATTGGTTGTGTTATCTAAAATAATAAACACTTAATCAAATTTGTATATTTATGATTCGTCTAGGATGAACGCTTCGATCGAGTAGTCATCTCTACTATCCTGTAGCTCACGTCTGTTAAGTGTGGGCTCACTTTGAATCAGAAAATTTTGTAAATAAAAAGAAAATCTCTAGAAATTTTTTGAAATAATTTATTCAGAATAATTTCTCTCTCCAACTTTTTTTGAATTCAAGTGTATGCGAATAATGACTCATGCTCGCTTTATATGGGGAGAGTTTAGAGAGAGCTCAACTAGAATTAGAATTAATCACATTAATATTAAATTAATAAAATATTATCCAGATAAATATTAAATTAAATTTAATATTAAATTCATTAAAACAATATTATTTTTGGAAAAGTTATTTTGAAATCAAGTTACTTTATAGAGTCTCATTAGGAGTCTAATTTTTTCACTACTCTACCACCGTTGCTGACCATTCGCCGGCCATTGGATTGTCGTCATTGCAACTATCATGCTCGGCAGTGCCACCGTCGACACGACTCCACCAGCACCCTAAACTATCGTCGTTTTGTCTGAATGGGCCTAGCCAATTCGATCTGGGCTACTGACGGCTTGACCGATCCGGTCCAGCCACTAGTTGGACCGTCGGTCCAATTTTTGAGTTTCGGTCTCGAGTTTTGGTTCTTGAGTTCAATTTTCAATATCAAGTCCAATTTTTAAATTCAATTACCGATTGGGCCAATTGTTATACTTGAAAATTAATTTATAAAAATATCATATTTAATTTAATTAATTTAATTTTACTTGATCAAAATTAATTTTCTCAAAAATCACTGAGATTTTCTAAATTAATTTTTCAAAAAAATTCTTTAATAAAATTCTCTAGTTGAATAATTCTCACGACCGCTTAATTTAATTTCACATCGAATAAATTGACTCAATTAAATTATTTCCAAAGTTGTAGAATTTTTTTCTGATTCAAATGCAGTCCGATTGAGCTTTTGTTGAGCTAGCGGAGGGACCAATCGAACATATACAATTAGGCTCGAGTACTTGCAATTATGTCTAAAAGCATCGTTCCATTAATTCACAATTTACTTAATCATGGAGTCAATCCACAAGAAGTACCATAATTGAGAACTTCTTATTATACACTCTTTGCAAAAGTAATTTATCCAACTATTTTGTCCAATGACCTCGTCATGTGTGTGTTACCCTCATATGATATCCTTGATTCATTTGAGTTAAATTCATTCACTCAGTACAATCATATTTTATCTCATTGTCACCATTGTGTCTTCTTAATGATTAATATGACCACTGTCAACTAATGATTGTGACAAATTGCTCATTCGAAAACTAGCTAGTCGTGACCATGTTCCATATTTATGAATCCACATAATGTCAATGAGAGGATATCGTTAAGTCTTTAATCGAGCTATGAATTTTATTGTTGCTAGTAAATTCATACTATACATAAATCATGTACCCAACATACCGCTATTGGCTTGATCATCTTTAGAGCATAAACCTCCACTTATATCAAAGCACGTGAGTTACATAAGCATGGTCAGTGGCTAACTCAAGATTTAGGTAAGTCGCACCATGAACGCCACAAGTGTATTAATTCACAAATGAATTCGGAATTAATTCAACTTGGGTCCAGTCCAATGTATCGTTCTTCTAATAAGTACATCTATGTTTCTACTCGTAGAGTCAGCTGCTCCGATAGCCAATACTAATAATCTCCTAATTGGAACTGTACACGGTATAATAATCCTTCTATGTATTTGAATCAAATGCTCTCATTGATTCTTTTACGGGATTACGGACTCGTTTAGATTATCTACTAAAATAAGTTATCTTTATTACAATGTAAACATTCTTACAGTGCCACTTATCATCAGTTCAAACTTAGACAATTAATGAGCTAATATTTGTTTGTCAGTTTCGCTATGTATGCAAAACTTGAAAGGCGGAAATATAAAAGATATAATTGTGAAATATGAAATTAGTTTTATTCATTTATTCATCATTTAAGTACATACAAAACAGTTACATGTTTATTACAATATGGGCACATTTCTCAATAGTTATAACAATGCATATGTCAACCTTCATTATCATTCCCTAATCAAAATAATTCATTAACCATTTACAATCTTAAAACGATTCAAACCTAGGTACATGTCATCTATTGAAACGTAAAGAACTATACAAACATTGTTGAGTCGAGATTCTACGATTCGAATGCTACTTCACTTGACGAGACCTCAAGATCCAGTGATACTTGCACATGAAATAAACAAATCGTACGTTGAGCGATAAAACTCAATGATACTTCCATGATTCAAGTCATAAAATGAGCATATTCACAATAATGATTCAATAAATAAATGTAAGATTCAATCATACCAATTTACATGTTCATTATTCAATGTCAATCTTATACACTAGCTCATTTAATAACCAATTGAAACATCCAATACCATACTTTATGATAACAAAGATAAAAACAATTTTCATTTCAATTTCAAGCACATATGCATAGAACAATATGATACTCAATCTTCAATTTCAATCAATGCCACAATCTTTCAAGTCAAATACAATTTTCTCTCTTGAGTCTATTGACTCATTCATATTTGATTCGGCCCTCAAGGTTCGTTTTTATCCGATTCGCATGATCTTTCACGTGCTAACTTTAATCACATTTTACATTATCATTTCAATTCAATATCGTTTATTGAGTTCATACTTTATATCCCTATTAACTTGACTCATACTCGGATTGATACACGGATCATCCAACCAACACACCAATTTGGCATCTAGTACCTCATTGGAACGTATGAAGTAATATGCACCTAGCACTCATTAACATATAGTCGAAGTATAACCCGTACACAATCTAACCCTATAGCATGCCAACTATACCGATTTTATCCAAACAATTTATAGGATATTCAATATCCAATTACATTTTATAACCAATTTATATATAAATTCATATTCAATATCATAACCCCATTTCAATTCATCATCACTTCATATATCCCCAATATCACATAGCATGGTTCATTCTATATTCATATCACATATCATGCATCAACTACATCATACTATTTTCTACTTCATCCCAATATCACATAGCATGGTTCATTCTATATTCATATCACATATCATGCATTAACTATATCATGTTATTTTCTAATTCACTCAGTTTAGTCCAATTCTTACTATTCAACACCATTCAATACGAAACAATTCATAAGATGATATGAGCTTACCTCAATAGTAAATCATGCATTTAACATATATAGATATGTACATATATTCAATGATCTTAAATCATAAAAGTACAAACTGATAGTTCATTTACTCGTCAATGACTCTCGCTTTTTCTTCCTCTTGCGATAGTCCGACGTCGTCCTTAGCTATGTATGATAATTCAATAATAAAAATAATATCAGTTTACACTCAATTCACATCCAAACACATAGCTACTTATATTTTACATTTTATTCAATTTAGCCCCTATACACGTGATACGCATATTTTTCGATATTTAGCATCAGATCAAAATCCAATTTCACATTCTTCCATTAGGAACCTTATACTTTCTATTTACAACACAATCTCATGACAATTTTCAATTTATTCAATTTAATCCCAATGTTTCAAAATAATTTAACAAGCTTAATTAGCTTTAGAATTTAATCCTTATCATATCTAAGCTTATTAACTACCAAATTCAAGCCTAATTCATTAATTTCTCTATAATTGTAATTTTCTAAAAACTTAATAATTAAACAAATCAGTACATAAGTTAGCTAAATCAAGCTCATATTACCATAAATCTATGAAAATTTCATGAATTTAACTTTGTTACCTTACAATTTTGACGGCTCAAAGAAGCTTTAAAAAATGGTGGTTTTTCTCTATTTTTTGGACGGTTGAACACTTGAGGAGGAAGATGAAATGTTGTCATCTCCACTAAGTTAACCTTTATGATTAGATTATATTTTAATTAATCTTAATTAATTGGTTAATTAAAGTTTTAATCATAATTTAATCTTAACGGAATTATTCATCATTATCCGTTACTTCATGTTAATTAATGGTTAAATAATCATTTTGGTATAATTACTATTCAAATTCTCAAGTCTTTTCTTAATTAATTTAATTTTTGAGCTTTAATTAATTAATTTAACAATTAATTTACTTAATTAAACCTCAATATATTTTGATATTAATTTCTCAATCTTTATTTTTCGTCCATACAGATTTAATTTACGGAAATGAAAATCTGAATTTCTATTCGTTACAATTTAGTTAATCAATGTTGGTATCAAGTTTAAGAAAAAAAAATGTTCTCTTAGAGTTTTCTCTCTTTTTTTAGTGTTGTTTAAGAATCAACTTTCACCTTTCTCTTTGTAGACAGCCAACCACCAGTTGTTGGTGGCTAGCGGTCTTACCTCTCTTGTCCTTGCTTCCCTCCTCTCAAAATATTAACTATACAACGTTTCAGTGGTTTAGGCAGTTCCCACGGACAGTTCTACTGGTGGCAGCAGCAGATATAACGGTTGGGAACGACTTGAGCCATTTTATGCAGTGAGTTTTGGCTGAGTCTTTTTGGCTCGTCTCTTTCTCTCCTGGGTGAGTTTTTGTTGAGGAGGGCTCGGTGCAGTGCTCCACCGCCGGAGTTGTCCCTTGCTTCAGGATGAGAAGTTTGCTGCATGTTTGGAAGGTGGACAGTGGGGCAGCGCCACTATCTCCAAATGGTGCTTTGTATTTGGTGTTTCTCTTATCGGTTACATGACTTCTTTTTGCTTGAAAGTTGACCTCCTCTTCAGCGCTCTGGGTAGGTGGTTCTTGGCAATTTCCATGCCAGATGGAGCGTCGTCGCCGTTTGGCCTTGATGGCTTGTGCTTAGTAACGTCGATCGAGTTGCACCTGACCCTTGTTTTGTCTTGGTGCTAATGCCCCTCTCGAAGGCTTTGGATTTACAGTCGTCAGTGTCCCCTACTAGCTCCACGGGGGTGACGGTGGCCCGTTTGGACTCGCCCTTGGCCTTGGCTCCTCCTCGACGATGGATCTGTTAGGCGTGAGTATGACAATCCAGTTGGTGTTCATTTCTTCGGTCACTTTCCTCACCCCCCTATTGCAAGCGACAGCGGCTGGGAACGGTGGTGGCTATGGTTTTCTCCTCTTAGGACTGGGCTGGGCCTTAGTTGTCGTTATTCTTATTGTTTCAATTTTTTGGGTATGATTGTACTCTATGATTAATGATATTTACTTTTTAAAAAAAAGCCGAAGTTAAAAAAGTTAAATTCAAAGTATAGCACAAAGATCATTTTTTTTACCATTATTTATAACCTTAAAATTTGAATATAATATAAGGATAAAAATTGAAATTTGACCATATAAATATAAGATAACATATATTTTTCAAGTAATCTATCTATCTAGTAAATTATAATTATAATGTTGTTTTGTTGGAAAATCTTAATTTTCGGTATTCAAATTATCTGCACAAGAAATATTATTTGATACATTTAGTAGGAATATTATTTTTCACATGTTGTATTATATAAAATATCAATAAATTAATCACGAGTGGTTTTTTTAGTCACTCATATAATATACTTACAGAAAAGAGAATGATATTTTTTTGAGAAAACTTAATTTTTACAAAAACTTCAAATTTATACTTTACAAATATATCATACCTGCTTAAGCAACCATAAAAACATCAGTTTCATTTCAATTAGTTATTGGTACTCAATTGGGATATGAATAAGTTAAGAGGTAAGAAACAATTGGCATCAAAGAAACCATTAGCTAGAAACCCGTAAGCATTAAATTTGATGCTTAACTTTTGTAATACCCTTTATTTGTATAATATGTAGAAAGAAATAAAGAAAAGAGTAATCGGGGGAATTCTATGTAACAGCTACGATAAATAAATTCTTGAGTATAACTGATTTATAGGTATTTGTTCAATTTTAGATGTTGAGTTGTGGGGTATTTTAGAAGGCTTGACGATTGGTATTGATAAATGATTTGACAAAGTGTTTATCTTATCGAATAGTCAAGAGGGGGAGTGCTACATAGGTGTCGAATTTCGCTTTGGTTAAATGAATCAAAATACCATTGACTAAAATGGTGCATTGGTTGATTTAACACGTATCTAGAGATTATAATAGAGGCTAATAGCCTAACTAAAATGTTTGTGGGTAATAATGGTGGTACTCATCTTTTTGAAACGCCTCCAAAAGAACTTGGTAGTCTTTTTTGTAATGTTTTTTATTCAAAAAAAAGGAGAAGTTATATATGAGACTGGCTACAATTTAATTTTTTATTGGAATTTAAAACAATAGGAGCATATATTGATTAGATGCAAATACTAGAGTGCATAAAAGGTCATTAATATTAGGATTAAGATTGTTGAGTAAAAAATTTAGTTCGAATACAAAGTGTTTAGTTCACGGAATATAAAATTATTTATAATTAATTATTATTTTACAGTCATTGTTCTAAAATTTTGTCGAAAATTGTCTTTAAAAGTTCATTTCCTTCACTATTTTTTAGTCTCAAATTTTTGATAAAATTATAATAATTTAATAAGTTTATTTTTATTACACATTGATTTTAGCATATGAACTTATACCCACAATATTTCCATGTAAAATTCTAACAAGCAAATTATGTGATGTAGGGATCCTATCCTTCATGTTTAAAAAAATAAAGTAAATGCATTCATGATTGATAAATTAATTCCAAAATCCAAATATTAATTTATTCAGTAATTTTTATTTCTAAATTTACTCATTCATTGCTAATGTAATTATTGAAACCCTACTCATAGTCTTTGAAAATGTTGGGTGGAAAAATGTAAGGAAAAGATCAAATGTACAAGCTATTCTTATTTTAATTATTAAAATTATATTGATTAATATAATAAAATAAAAGGGTTGGACAATTTAAGAAAAGAATTAAAACATCATGACATTATTCCGTAATGTAAGATTATGAGATAGTTAGAATATTTTAAACACCGTAATCTTATTACATTTGCTCAATCAAACACCCTTTAAATACATGTAAGCTGACAATCGTTATATATTTATATAAACTCATACGTAATTTTATTTCTAATGAAGTGGAATCTAGCTTAGCTCAATAAGATCCTTATAATTATGATTATCGAAGCAGGGGTTGTGAACCCTCCATCAACAACCAAGCTATGACCTGTTACATACTGGACCAGCCTCATATCTGAACCCAAGTACGATTAATGTAACTAAGTTATCTCCACATTTGTACCCTTAATTTGGAACTCCCCGGCCTTTGCCCAGTTATGATCTCAATCAGCTTTTGGTCAATTTAATCTATTTGACTTAAACTTATTATCAATGGGGCTGGTGTGATTGCAACTGTTGGTAATGGAAGTTCTATTTTAATATGGATTTTTCATGTGATTATATTTATAGTTTATGCTAATGGCATATGTATATAGGATGCTGAAAGATCGACCAAAGAGTTTTGTTGTTCAAATAGGCTTACAGAAATATTATATATATAGACATATGAAGTGATCAAAGTTACTGAAATATATATAGAAGGCAAAGGTGGAGCCTCAACATTGCAGATTGTCAGAAATAGAAACCAAGGGTTAAAGCCTCAAATTCAGAATACAAAAAGTTTCAGACACTGCTCCCTAAGGTGAGGATGTCCATAAATAACTAAAGAATCAATATACAGCATCTCCTACACTTTACCTTATTATCATTTGTCGTCTTGATGAAGATGCTCAGAATCAAGACCTAGCAATTGCATTCATCAAGCAATGTTGATTGTGAAGGAGACATAGGGATAGGTGTCGGCATCACCTCCTAAACCAGCCATTGCTCCGCCTTCATCTTCAGTCTTCCAGTATGTGCTGCATTTCAGAGAGGACCAGTATTAGTGAATTTCAAATCAGAGAAAGTAGGAAATTAGTATGAGAATCAAGTCTATTATTTTTCAGGATGAACAAATTAAAAGTTTCCGTTTTTGTAACAGCATTGTCAAATTTAGCATATTTCAAGATCAACATTGCCATTTTCAGCCATGTGCACATCAACAGGGAGAAAAGAAAGAACATATTTAAAATAACTCATTTCCCACACAATTACTAGTTAATGATTGCAGCCTAATGTAACAAATTGGGGGATTTGAGCAGTGTTTTTCTTTTTGGCGCCCCATATTGGGATTTGGGCAGATGAGCGAAACATAACAACGGCAGTTGACAACATATTCACTCTGGTTTTATCAACTTTATTACACATGACAAGATTAAAATCTGTTTACCTGTTTGTGCTATCACATAATCCTTCAAGGATGGACCGCACTTTCTTCTCACCCTTTGTAGACGGGGACAAAACGCATGCCTGATATCAGTACAAAACCAGCACTTAGTTGTCAAGGAAATTTTGGTTCATAAATCATTGTAGAAATGACCAAGTAAAAGTTACCAGGAAACACGGCGGCAGACCGTATCTTAGAATGCTCTCTGCAAAGATACGTACAGCACAAAAATGCATCCAGGAGCTGAAAACCTACAGGCAAGCAACTTATTCAAAAACTTGTTCAAAATATGGTAAATTTGAGGGATTTCACAGCAAAAGGAAAGGAAATATAAGATACCTCCCCATAACTAGTGTAACACCATTGCAAAAGTGAGCTTCGCAAGCTATCTTGGTCTTGTACCAATTTCTCTAGTTCCTGCTTACGACTTTCTTGTGCTTCTGGACTATATTCAAAATCACGAATCTGAATGACACCAAAAGAAATGCGGCAACAACGGGAATAAGAAATCCTCCAAGAGAGTAAAACATTTTCTATGCACCATGACCATGCATAAGAATATCCTAAAGAAATTTTACTCATATAGAAAATGCAAATGCCACCATCGAATGCACTCACTTGGAAGCCTCGTTCCCGTGCACTAGTTCTGAAATTGTCAGCGACGCGACCAAATAACGTGACAGTGTAAAGAGCATATTCATTATCTTCATACAACTTCTTGGAGGACCTAGGGACCTGAAATCGCATGGCTCTGTTACTCAGAATGACCTCAACAAACAATAAGAAAGTTTAATAACTAAATAGACAAGTCTGTAATACAAAGAGTGGATGCAATATTCAGTAAGAGAAAAAAAGAAGTGGGGCTATGAATAAGAAGCTAAAACTAACAAAGTTCAGTCAATGATAAGCTACAAATTTTATCCCAAAAATGAATCCTATTTCTGATATCATCAGAAATAAACTGGAACAACTGCTCTGACAAGATTCAGCCATTCCAGAGGCTTAAAAGAATCACAAGAATAACTGCTCTCTGAGGTGGCATTGTATATCACAAGCAACAATGAATTGACAACTAAAGTTCCTTTAAACCATGGATGACATTACTTACCACATAGGTTGTCAATGTTTCGTAGCTTGAAAGCCAATCCTTCTGTGAATACTTGGGAACAACTGCGAGGAGAGTCACTAGGTGTTCAGAAGTAATGATATCCTCAGGCTTCACCATATTAGACAGGTCACGAACAGCCAAGCTAAAACATACAGAATTCAATCAGCTAGTAAAAGCAAAATCTTCTTGCATTTGTACTGATCATACTGAAGCGACAGTCATACCTTCCACTTTGCTTTCTGTTTATGGCATTAAGTTGGCTGCGCACATTGTTATACTCAGCAACACGAACCTAACATAATAAACAACACTTCAAGACCCAACTTCCCATTCAACTAATAAATGTAAGAAACAAACATGTATAAAGGTGTATAAAATCCAAAATTTGAGCCAAGAAATTACCTTGAGATCATCCTCGATCTTTGCCACTAGAGTGTGAATACCATCAACAATTTCCCTCAAGGGGGACATTGTCGGGTACTTTGCTTCATCCCAAACAAACCTTCCATCAAATCACCAAAAATTAACTCTTGTAACAAAACAAATTGTCCATGATAACCAATGAGATCCATGACTAATACCACCACATTCATTCACATGAGTGAGCCAAAATTTTTATTTTTTTTACCTTGTTAGATAAGAATCAATGGGGACTCCATCAACGGTGAGGGCATTGCTCTCCAATCCAGATACTCTCTCCAGTTCCTCGATCTGCCTCCTGATTTTCTGAGAAACTCCTTCGATAAAGGTATTCGACTGCTCATACATGAAAATCAAAAATCAAAGAAAATAAATTCAAACTCAATTCTAAAAGTTGTAGTAATTTCACATAATTTTGTTTTAAACAAATCTAAAGACACAAACAGTGGTTAAGCCTCAGCTGAATCATCAGAAAGTTAGCAGATCTAAGGGAAAAAAAAGTAGAATTTGATAAATAAATATATAAAAAGCAGAAAGTAAAGAAGAGGAAGATTACTTTGAAGAGATCATCACTGAGAGCAAGGAGGGAATCGAGAGTGCCAACACGTAGATTTGGTATATTGAACTGCGAAAATTGGATTGAAGAAATGAAAAAGAGAAAGAAGGATGAGAAAATTAGATGTAATTGAGGGGAAAAGAAAGAGAGATTGTGAGAAGAGGTACTCTGTAAAGAGGAGTGTCGAAGGAATGCTTGGAGATTTGGTCTTGTAAGCTATTCCACAATGTGGAGGCCGATTTCTGAACCGGAAGAGACACCACCCAGTATCTGTTCGCCATTGACAGCAAGGCGAGAAACCAAACCAAAATAACAAAACAGAGGAACAGGGAGAGAAGACAGAATCCCAGGTCGGATGTCGTTGCTTGGCAGTTGGCAAAGGTATGCTAGGATCGTAAAATTAAAATAAACTAAAGATTATTTGATTTTATTTTTAAACATGTTTGATGTGCATTATCTCTGTTACTCAATGTTTTCAAATCATATATTTAATCCTCGATTCAACTGATTTTTTAACTAACTTAATTAATTTGTTCTGATTTTTAATTTAACCAGATACTCTAACTGATTTTTAATTTAATCCAATTCAAATAACATTACTACTAATTATATAAAACCTTTAATTAAGTTTCTCCCTTAGATTAGTGGGTTATTAACTTAATAATGTTGTTTTTATTTTTTAGTATCACATTAAAAATACAAATGAAACCGCCTATTTAAAATTTTAAATACAAGTTATTTGTCAAAATAAATTATAATTTCTTTTACGTAAAAGATATTCTTTCATCCACATTGTTTATTATATTACATTAGATTACATGACAGACTTGAGTAAAAAAATATTATAAAATCTTTAAGATTAGATTTATAAATACTTCGATGGAATAATATTGTTTGAAACTTCTTTATTAATATCTTAAGGTTGAAATTATGGTATAGTATATTTTAGCCGTTTGTTGAGATTTTATATTAATTATTAAATAACATAAATACTTTTGTAATAATATTTATTTTTTATCTAAAAAATAATATTTTAATCATTCATAATGTTAATTTAATCAAAATTATTAATTTTTTACATTTTTAGAATTGCAATATATGATATCAATCATTAACTTAAAATTTATATATCAATGAATAACTATTAAACTCCCACCTGATGCAACACGTGGCAACACGTGAAAGTGCTTGAAAGATACCCATGGACAACCTTTTGTTTTCCTCCCGTCCTACAATACTTGGTATATTCTCCACCTAAGTGCTCGGATAGTCCTCTGCTCGGCTGGTCACTAGCTAGCCACCCGAGCACTTCATCCTCCAAGTCACCTGCTTTTAGCAGAAACGTGCTCATCTCTAGAGAAGGGACCACCAAAGGACCATTAGGCATAACAATTTTGTACTACCTCAATCAAAGGAATGTCAGAACAACATCATGCATAAAGACAACTCAGGTACAACAATCCCGCACTTAACCAACCACACAATCACCATGTCTTGGATTTTTCAGTGACGCAACCTAATTGAGCACATAACTTCCTTCCTTATAAGTACATTGTAGAATGATGAAGGAATGATAAATCTTTTAGCCTTTCAACAACCTTAAGCACTAGTAAACTCCTTTGATACATTATCTTCTTCCTCCCTTACTTCTTTTCTTCGGCTTTATATTTGTTTAAGTGAATCGGTCTTTTTTGAACTATCACCTTCTCCTTATTGACACCTTCAAAACGTTAAGATATCTTATCGATTAAGTCTTAGCTCAATTAGTATTGGTATTGGCATTATTGCCAATACAAGAGGATGTGAGTTCGAGTACGCTGAAGCGCATTATCCTCCTATTAATGGGTAGCTCAAGGTACTATGTCAAATAAAAACAGAAATTATCAAAACTTATAATAAGATTATTAAAAATAAAACACATTAAAATATCTTCATTTCTATTTGTAAAACTTACATAAAAATGGGCTAAAACCCATCTACTAAGCTTTTATCAAGACCCGGAGCTTAGACTCCAATTGACTTAAAGCCCGTATTAGCAGGCTCTTTTAGGCACAAACCTTAACTACTAGTAAAATAAATCATTATTTTAAAACTAAATTATGGCATATGGATGAGTGAAAAACAAAAATATTTAACATCAAATAAAAATTAAAAAATATATTTATAAAAAAAATTATATCAAATCTCAAAAGAGATTTTAGTTCAATAGTAAAATAGGAATGTGAAAAATTAAAAAAAGATATAGCTTCCAAATTTCTTATGTATGTATTTTTATATATATAAATGATATAAAATAAAAAGCACCCTCACAATAAATACAACCCACCTTATAAAATACGATATTTTCATATTTTCTCAACTGAATTATTATAATTAGATTAACTCGTAATAATAACTCAATTAAGTGATTTATAACAAGTATAGACTCAATCATAAGTTTTATAATAAATATAAATTTACTAACATTATATAAATTTATACACTATTAATACATCTTATATCTGCTGAGGGTTTACAGGAAACTCGTTTAGATTTTTGAAACTGCGCAACCTAATCATACATATGGAAATTGTTGTCTGAGATTTGATTATACGCAAAAGCCCATGCAGAGGAATTTTAGATATGTCGGTATATAAGCCTTGATCATACCTAAACCAGTGAGACGGTAGTAGGCAAAAGTGATCCATTAAGAGTTAACAGTTGAATCAAAATATGTTTTTAGGCAAACACATCATCCCTTCTCTTGATTCCATATACAAACAGTAGTGGTACCATCCACCTTCATGCGTTACCATGATGCAGGCAGCCCATTTAACCCCAAACTTGACTTCAACATTGAAAACCCATCTATGAACTCTCTCTCTCTCTTTTTTTTTTGGTAATAATAATTTCCGGAATTGTTTATTAAGGTTTTTGAATCCATTGGTTGGATAATCTTTTTGTTTTTCAACTTGTATTTGTGTACTTCACATGATGGGGGAAGAGGAGGAAGGAAAACATATCATATGAAATGGAAATCATCATCACCACTTTCTAAAGAATCTCTTATTTATTTATTTTCTTATTCACTTTCAAGTTTCAATTATGGTTTTTCTCCTTGTAATTATACGCACAAGTGGGGGGCAATAATTATATAGTATTTCATTTCATTAAGCCAAACTTTTTGGCCTAACCACGCCCCCAATTTACAATATTAATCCTGTGGTTGTTGGATTTTATATATATATTAGTTTAGTGGTGCTTCAATTAACGTCATGGCCTCAAATGTTTTGTATTTGTCGCTTGGCTTGGCTTGTTCAATTGTTGACGGTGGGTAACCAAAAATATCGTACGAAACAGGGTTATTACGTTATTTTATATATATATTAATTATTTAATGATATTTTAACATTTTTTAAAGTTATTGATACATAATTTTTGTAAATTTTTTTTACCTCAAACCTTAAGCTATGAATCTAAACTTGAACCTTCAATCTTAAATCTCGAACCCTGAATTTTGAACTTAAAACTTGAATCCCGACTCCGACCTCAAATCCTCGGAACCCTAAACTCAAACCTTGAATATTAGACCCCAAACTCAAACATTTGGTTCAAGGTTTAGAGTTCATAGTTTAGGATTTAGTGTTTAGGGTTTAATGTTTAAGATTTAGGGTTTTGAGTTCGGTGTTTGGAGTTCAAGATTCAGGATTCGAGGTTCGAGGTAAACAAATACTATAATTATGTATCAATGATGTGGAAAAATTGCTGAAATATCGTTAAATAATTGAAAATGCCATATAAGATAACGCGAGGTCCCTATTTCATACGATTCTTTTCCGGTGGGTAACATATCTCACAAAAACTTTTATTTTTATTAAAATTAGCATAAAAAATTTATATTTAAATAAATTTAAAGATTAAAGAATATAATTATATTTATTTTAATTAATTTAATATTTTTAGTATAATTTATTAACAATATATAAACTTATACATTGTAGTACATCTTTGATACAATCTTGAATATTCAAAAGCATTTAACTTTTTATGCACATGTTATTGTTACTCTTGCATTGCAGCACCTTGTTTTTTAATATTATCATTAAATTACTTCTATTGATCAGCAAAACTAGCACCACCTTTTATTATTTATTTTATCATGTTAAAAACTCACTGTAGAATTGTTAATGGTAAAAAAAGGAAATTTTATTAATTTATTGGGTTAGAATTTTCTCAAAACGAACCATGCTATTATCCATATTTTATTTGACGTTCCTCGAACCAGTTCTATGTCTTTCAACTTACTTCACATGGAAGAAGAGTAAAAAATTAACAATAATTATTACCACACCTTCAAAATTACTCTACTTTCCCTTTCCTCTTTTTATATATATATAAATATGTTAAAAATAGTAGAGGCCACTAAATTAAGGGTTAGATTGTATTTTATCACTTTTACTGAAAATTGTGTAAATTAGTCTTTATACGATAGAGAGAAAGCAATTTGATATTTTTGTTAAAAAATTTATCAATTTCTACCGTTAAAAAATTGGTCTATATACATTAACACGAGAAGCACGTACGTGCTATGTGTCACTATTTGGTTAAATATAGTTTCTAAATATAGCTTCTACTTAGAGCTGTTTTGTGAGCCTATGTTTGTTAGTGAAGTCAGTCCATTGAATGTATCAAGTTTACATCATATCCATACTTAGAATCATCTTCTACAGTCTAATCCTACTATACTAGTGTAAGCAAAATGTTGGTACCCTACCATCATAATTCACAATTTCACATAGCTTTTGGATCCATAACTTCCTTTAATTATTTATACCCAAGGGTCAAGTAGTAACTGTAGGTAAAATTTAGAGAAATATGAGTGAACATCTCAAGCATATGGCACCATCAAGGGGGTGGGGGTGGCAGGCCACAGCAAAATTTGACTCTATTTTGCCCATAATTATCAAGCACAGCTAACCAAGACTTTTAGTATAGGTGTGGACTGGTATATATAGTGGCTGGCAATACCATCAGTTATTATGAGCCCTTATTTTTTTTATTAGTGCTTTAATTTGGGTTTTTTTTTTTTTGGTCTTAGAATGAGAAGTAAGAAATATAGAAGGAAAATTGAGAGTCATTCAAATTATGTTTGCATTATAACCAAAAGGAATCCTAAGGGTTTTACTTCTATCAACATCCACTTTACATAAAGATGACAGATGAGATGCCTTTTCTAGAAGGCTAATCATCTTCATGTTTAATGTAGAAATATCAACCAAAAAAAAAATGCACTCTACATATACATACATGATATTGCTTCCAAACCTACTTTTTACCAATTTGATTTTGAAGAATTCATAGCTAGCTACCTAGCTACCTCATCAATGGATAATTGTTCATTGTACTCAAATGAAGAAATGTCTCAGTCAAATGGAATATTAAGATGCGTGTATACCGAAGTCCGTTACTTGGATCCAGATAATCCGAAGCGATGAGTTGGTTATTAGTGCTATAGTTATTAGCTTATACTGTGGTCCGCCCATTTTTTTTGAATCCTAAGCCTAAAAAACCCAACGAGTTGCACACTAAGCATAGCAATTATATCAAATGATCAATCAAATTTTTATTTAACCTTATAGAATTTAGAACTGCTCATTTTTTATTTTTATGTTCAATCAAAAAATCAAAGAATTTGTCATTTTTTGTTCTATCGCAGAATAGAACGGAAAGACAAGTAGAGTCTTGTTCTTATTATTCTTCGTCTATAAATATCCAAATTTTGATTCCTAATACCCCATAGATAGTTCGAACTCTATAAGAGCAATACTCAATTTTCGCTCCAATGGTTTGTAGAGGAACCCTACCTTCTCGGATCCATTCGACACGTGCGATTTCTTTTCCGTCGATACGCCCTGCAATTTGTATTTGAATTCCTTTTGTATCCGCTTGCTCAGTTAATTCAATAGCCTTTTTCATTGCCTTTCGAAATGAAACTCGATTCTTTAATTGTCCGGCTATAAATTCGGCAAGAATATTAGGGTGCCCATAAGGATTTCCAATTCTTGTAATAGCAATGTTGAGTTTTCGGTTCATACAATTAAGTTCTTTTTGCACATTCATCTGTAGTTCTTCGAGTTTTCGTGGCTTATCTTCAATTAATAATTTAGGAAATCCCATATAGATTATCACCTGAATTAGATCCAGTCTTTTTTGAATCTCTATACGTGCAATTCCCTCGACACCAGAAGATAGTCTCATATTTTTTTGTACATAATTCTTGATACAGTCTCTTATTTTTTTATCTTCTTGTAGACCCTCGGAATACTTTTTCGGTTGTGCAAACCAAAGAGAATGATGACTTTGGGTTGTACCAAGTCTGAAACCAAGTGGATTTATTTTTTGTCCCATAATCCTCCACT